>NC_041407.2:43912715-44241048 GCF_900747795.2 Erpetoichthys calabaricus
TCCACATAGGCCCAAATAAAGGAGCTCTCGTGCAACGGAATACTAACAACTGAAATTAAATACTGAGATAGCCCCAGTGCTCACATTCGAACTTCTTATTAATTGCGGGATACTTCGCTTTGACAGCCTTCTGCTCCTCAGTCAAGTCCAGCTCTCGATCCTCCATGGTTCTGCTTAACTTAAAAATTCTCCCACATGCTCCAACCAAGGAAGAGAAAACTGTTCGGTGACAAGGCGAACGAGGAAGTTCAACCAATCAAAAAATCCTTCGGCACGTGACGCGAGTGAAGCCCTTCAGTTAGTGATGGGCGGAGTGAAGACTTCCAAAGCCCAAGAGGGCCGGAAATTGTATGAAAACTGTTCGGTGACAAGGCGAACGAGGAAGTTCAACCAATCAAAAAATCCTTCGGCACGTGATGCGAGTGAAGCCCTTCAGTTAGTGATGGGCGGAGTGAAGACTTCCAAAGCCCAAGAGGGCCGGAAATTGTATCGAAGATTTGTACTATTCGACCCTCGCCTCTCTAATGACATCTCCTGGCCATTTGCATTAACGCTGCACAAACCTATAATAAAATTTAACGTCGTCTGTTAAGCTTTTCTTTTATGTTTAGCTGCTACGGATTGTCAACGTAGAAAAGGGTTCGTCAGCGACTTCCAGTATCTGTTGCCTAAAAAAATATAACTAACTTTACAGGCGGAATGTACTACTGTATATGACAAACGAGTTTTAACAAAACAAAATAACACGCCTCACTCATGGATAGTGATGGGCCGCTCGATACTCAGGTTTCGACACTGTGTCGAGCTTTCGAAGCACTAGAGATCGAAGCGCTGCTTCGAGGCTTGCTTCAAATGCGCCCGTCACGTGATTTTGAGGCGCGGTAGTGTAATGACGTCATTGATATCTGCGCAGTCACCAGTCGATTTGGTCACTTTCTAATCTGCTAAAGAGCTTTGGCTCAAAGCATAAAAGCAGTTGTTCTTGCTACAGCGATAAGGTGCGCTAACCCGAGTTCAAATCCTAATTGGGGCTCGCATATGTTGAAATAGGGATTTTGTATAAAACAGTTAAGTAGTACTTGTCTGAAAGTTAAGAAATATATTTTGGAGACATTATGAACGATTTACATGGGGCACCTTTTTCCTTGGTGTGGAATCGTGTCCACCTAGAATCTGTAACAAATTAATGAGCATATTTTGCGTAAGGTAGCACGTATTATAACAATCCAGAATCTACTCTACCCCATGTCGATTATATCAGAGAGGCTAAGAAACGCTTCACTAAAGCCGACGTGGTCATTACACCAATATATGCGCAAGACACTCTCATTAAACGTTTTTACTATTCAGTGATTCCCAGATCTGTAGCTGATTTGTATTATTGATTTCCAAAAAGCATTGTGAGTAAAAGCGTGTGCTGCATAACTAATCACAACTGTCTTTAAAACAGATTTCAGGGCCATCAACAGTGTCTTCTGCAATTTTAGGAAAGCTTCGGGATATATGCGTTAATGAGACAAAAAAATTGTAAAGAAACTTTGCGAATTCATCCAGAGGTGAACATAAAGATCACTCAAGTACTGACAAGATGGAACAGCTGGATAAGCACATCCGGAGCCAAACTTTCAAAAAAGCACCTGACTTTGTCAGCAACATCCTTTCCTTCTGAATGCAACAACAGAGTAAATCATTGATGCAAATAGAATTGCAGATAGAGTAAGCTTTTGTCGTTTCTGTATTCTTAAACCATCTTACAGTTCCACAATCCCCCGCAGTAACTGTCACATTTAACGTTCCCTGCTCCTTACCTGTCTTGTTACCCAAAGCATCAACACTCAGTTTCATTCAAGGCTTTACCGTCCTTCCTTTCATAGACATAAAATAAGACACACATTTCCTCTACATACGTGTCCAATAATAATAGTAAACTGGCAGGAACGAGAAAAAGCACAAGATGGGAATATTCATGAGAAGAGCCTCGGCATCTGGGTGAGAATGTGCCTTGTCACCCATTACGTGAGCTCGTCTGCCACCCTTCAGTTGCACTGGCACACGTTACAATCGGGGGCAAATGCAATGGAGAATACCGACAGTGTATACCTTCAGAAGTGGAATAAATCGACTGTATAAGTAGAACATTTCTGATAAACTATGAATTTTGTTAATCATAAACAATGCAACATAACTATTATATGTGTTGTTACTTTTTATTTATTTTCACCAAACGTTACATATCTACATGGGAAATGAACATGGGTAATAAGTTTATAATCATTCTCACTAAAATACACTGTCAAAATATATTAATGAGCAAACTGAGACACGTTGGCCTTTAGGAAATATCAAAAAGCGTGTGCGCTGTCATTTAGGACAGAATGCATTGTTAACTTGACGCACTCTCTACTGACGCAATGTCACGAAAAAAAAAGAAACAGCACAGTCCATGCAAACTCATATCCTCCTTGGTTTTTGACCTTATGATTGTCAACATCAAATCAATAAAGTCATTTTAAGAAGATAAGTCTGCTATATTCAGTTCAATTAACGCTCCTTTTAAAAAGTTTGCTTATACAGAATATAAAACAGAATCTCAATGATGCGGGACTCGCGAGTAGTAACGAATAATAGGTCTATGTGACACTGAGAAATTATAATTCCTAATATCGGGAACAAGTAAAAACTACGACTTCCTAAAACGGACACTGTAAATGTGGGCATTTCAATAAATAATTTAGGAGACTTGTGTGTGCATTTCAATACCAATTTAAGAACTACGTAGGCTACCTGTTGTACTTTAAACGGTACCTCATACAGCACTTAACAGTAAATAGTCTAACAGGACAATGACTGACTGAAACGAAGATGATGCGCCGCTACAATAAAGGTTCACACTGTCATTCTGCATGTTTAGAAGGCGCTGATTGGCTGAAACTGTTTATAGCGAATTGTCTCAAATTGGTAGTGACGTATAGCGAACAGAAACGAAAAGACACATTTTGGCATGCTGCACATTGGTTTGTTTTTCTACAATACAAATACAGTACGACACCAGGGTCTCCAAACACACAAATATGAAGCTTATTACGTTTTACAGTGAAACTCTTTACATACACAATAGGCCTATAATTAGGGACGTGTGCCCCCTGCCCGACTACGGCGGCCCAACCTTCCCTCGACAGCTCGATTCGCTCGCTATCCGTCCAAGCTGAAAATATTGTTAAATGGAGGAATTGAAAAAAAAAACCTTTCACAAGTGGAGGATCAACGACGCGAACCCTGGTGTTTTTACTGAGACAGTTGCAATACCATTGCGCCACCTAATCGGGATAATTAACGAGCTTCACACAACTGAACTACTACTACTGTTCTTACTGCGGCGGATGTGGAAATATGTTGTTTGACATATACACGTTAAATTGGTTTAATTGACACGAGAGTATCATTGTTGTATTCTCCTAATGAAGACAAAAAAACTATATTTATAGATGTATACTATATGACGTACGGTTTTGAACAAAATTAAGCGTTCCATAAAAAGGTTGCACGATTTACCTAATCTTTTTATATATATAAAGTTGATATATGACAATATATCTTTGACACTATGTATCAGACAAAGGAAATCACAGCAATCCACAAGAACAATAATTACTTCTCAGCAACTACCTGAATTGTAGTTTAACTATATTAACTGAAGTGTGTAATGTCAATACGAATTACAAAATATAACAAGAGAGTTAAGTGTCAGATAGACTCTCAAAATATAGAGGGGTCAATGCCTTTGAGTGTGCTGAGGCTTCACAAAGATTCAGTAACTAGTGACCATGTCTGCTCGAGGCTTCGAAGCCCTATCATGATCCAATCTCAGTACTACACATGTCTGAGGCTTCGGAGCCCCGTCATGATCTCAGTACTACGCATGTCTGAGGCTTTGGATCCCCGTTCGAAGCCCGTCATGACGCAATCTCAGTACTACGCATGTCTGAGGCTTCGAATTTGCTCGAGGCTTTGAAGCCTCAGTTAACCAAGTGCGCATGTCTGAGGCTTCGGAGCCCCGTTTGAAGCTCGTCATGACACAATCTCAGCACTACACATGACTGATACCCGTCATGATCTCAGTACTACGCATGTCTGAGGCTTCAGAGCTCCGTCATGATGCAATCTCAGTATGCATGTCTGCTCAGTGCTTCTAACCAAGCTTGATGATTCCAGTGCGCATGTCTGCTTAGTGCTTCGAATCATTATTCATCGAGCTCCAGTTTGAAGTACATATGGCATCAACAGAGTTCAAAAACTCGACAGAATTTCCATTGAAATGAATGTTTGTGGATGATCTATACATGTTAAATGATTGTTCCTGATAATACTTTGTGGCAAAAAATAAAATTATAAATTTTACATCATACAAATGCCGACTTGCAGAATGCATAATGCTGCAAAGAAGACCTTAGTAATACAGGTGACGACACATCTCTCACTATAATACTCTCATAAATATCCATTCTTCACCTCATGCAACGTTTTCATGCAACACTGAACGTATGTCATATAGTATACATCTATATATAATTGTTTTTGTCTTCATTACATACATACATACATAAAAAACATGCATTATATACATCCACCCTGCTGAAAATAGTAGTGGTGCAGCAGTAGCGTTGCCGTTCCATAATAAGGCTTGTGTGGGTTCGGGTCCCACGTCCACCCATTGTGAATTGTGACCCAAGAGAGTCTGTTTTTCTTTTTTTTTTCCATTTAACAGCAAATTCCACCATAGACCAAGAGCGAGCAAGGCGAGAACACTAGTAAAAATATATCAAATGGAAATGGGCATCTTGTTTTATGTCTATAACAAAAAAAAAAAATTGAGTGACGATTTCAACTGTTATTGTAGTTGTTGATGGTGGGTTTAGCGGTTAAAAATTTTAAATATTAAATTAATAAGGTGGAATGTGTTCTTACTTTGAGTGTTGGGGGTGGGGGGGAAGAGAGCTACATGATCAATGTGTTAGTAACTGGGATTGCGCCTCTATAACTGGAAGATTGCTTAGGAATGATACAGACTGGACAAATATATGTTTTAGGAAATGTTTTATTATTGCACAGTGCTGTGACTAAGACAACTTTTTACTGATTGCCTGTCCGGACCTTGAAGATGTGTTCACGACGGAGGGATGCTGTTGTTAAAAGCAAATGCTTTTTCTGCAGCAGGTCCAGGTGTATTTATCCCGCTGCTTTTTGTTGTTGCCTCAGCACTCAAGAGGATCTTTAATGCCGACCTTGATACGTGCAGTGCTCACTTGATGCATGCACTGCTCACCTCAGAGTATCTCGTGTGTGTCTGTATGTCGGTGTGCCGGTGACTGATCTGCGCCGTGTCTCTCAGCCTCTCTGATGTGCTCCAGATTGACACCTTTGAATGTTTGGTGCAGCAGAGCAAATTCAACCTGATCTACCACAGTGGGTTTGTTATCACCTTATTCAATGGAGGGGTTCATGGACGTCAAATGGCGATGAATAGAAGATGAATTAATGTAAATACGTGAGCTGCCTTACAATTAGTCATCGCATTTTGATGGCGATTCTAAGTGGGGATGATTCCCGAACAGATCTCTTATGCGATCCTTCCTACAGTAGCTCTCAAAATTATTTAGTTCAAATTGGTTATAAAGATTTCACTCGAGATTATTTTTTTAATTTTGATGAGTCTTTAGTATGGATCGAACTCGGGATAGCAATACGCTCAGAATTTGAAAAGCAACCACCTTAGTTAATTGAGCCACTGACGGCGTTGTTTCTTTGTAGCGAACTCGTTACTTTTGAGCTCCAAAAAATATTGTACAGTATTAATAAATTAAATATTTTAATACTTGATCGAATAATAACATCTGTGATTTAAGGATGTCACCTTTTCTTTCTCAAATGTGCTTACCTATATCATGGCAAAGTACAGGGATAAACCTTTATTTTCTGTCTACTCCGTTTTAATTAAGTCAGACCAAAGAAAACATTTAAGGCTATTAAATGTGATCCCCCCTTCTCCATCTCATATTTATATAGATATTTACTTCTCCCCTTCTTTTGTCTAATGTTGCCTTATTAAAAAGCTTAAAGCAATTTTCCTTTAGCTAAGCTCTCCTTCTCAGGGGTGGGGTTTGATTTGTCTTCAAATTTGTTGGGTTATAAATTGATCTGTTTGTATGGAATGATTACAATGAAAATTAATAAAATAAAAATATTAAATAAATGTGATCCCAAGAAAAGATCAGGGTTAATTATAATACTAATAACAGGAGCGATTATAATGATACAGCGCAAAAGTAAATACTAATTGAAAGAGCCAGGTAATCCATGAGGTGAGGCGTTTTATTTTGTTTAACTCTTGCTATCGTATAGTGCATTCTGCCTGTCAGTGTTAGTTATATTTATATTTTTTAGACATCAGACACTAGAAGCTGCTGACGAACACTACTCTTCGTTGTCAGTCTGTAGCTGCGAAAAAATAAAAGCAATAACAGTTGTGACAGACGTCATAGAAGTGGATCATAAGTTTTTGTAACGTTAATGAAAATAGCCAGGAGGTGTCCCTAGAGAGGTGAGTGTCAAATGCTTCGAAGCTTCGATATGATTTCCGACACAATTGCTTCAAATGTGTTGATGCTTCGTGAGGCTTCACTCCGCCCATCACTACTCATGGAGCCCCAGGGTTTATACACTGCCTGGCCAAAAAAAAAGTCGCCACCTGTATTTAACTAAGCAAATAGGTACGAGCCTCCTATTGGATAATTACTGTATGGGCGATTATCTTTCAGCTGGCAACAAGTTATTTAACCCCAACTGGTGCAATTAGTTGCTTCTTATATCTTAAACAACCATGTCGAAAGACACATCTCGTGGTCGTGGAAAAGATGTTGGTCTGTTTGAGAAGGGTCAATAAACATGGCAACAAGTCAAATAAAATTAATTCAAAAGAAGTTAATTAGCAGCAAAATATGGTCACTAATTAAGAAAAGGGTTAGAATGAAAACCTGCAGCCACTGGGGCCCTCCAGGACCGGAGTTGGGGACACCTGGTTTAACCCACTATTTTGCCATAATATAGGAGATCACATTTGAGACAGAAAATGAAATCCTTAAATTAACAAAGTGTTTTTCCATCTCCATAATATTCAATTAAGCTGTCACAGTCACATCGGTCAGCAGCTCTGATTGTGCCATCCTATTGACTCGACTGACTAAGGTAGTTATTTTTCCTATTCTGCGTGTAGTGCAAACCCGGGTTAAAGTTGGATTAAATCATCACCTTAATTAAAAAAAAAAAAGATCAGGAGTGATACTGTATATTAACAGTATTTGATGTAATGAGAAGTCAAGCAAAATGACACTTTTTATTGGCTAAGTGAAAAGATTACAATATATAAGCTTTCCATGCAACTCAGGCCCCTTCTTCAGGCAAGATGTAATTACATTTAATGAGGCCCGAGTTACCTTGAAAACTTGCATATTATCATCTTTTTAGTTAGCCAATAAAAGGTGTCATTTTGCTTGACTTCTCATTGCATTCATAATGGCTAACATGGTACAACACCCTAGTACTACAGTATAAATTGACAAAATAATTTGGAGAGATACTGTTCTGCATAAGAGATCTGTTCTAGAATCATTCCCACTTAGAATCGCCATCAAAAAAGTGATGACTAATTTGTAGAAAGCAGCTCACGTATTTACATTAAGCCATCTTCTACTCATTGCCACATGACCTCTATCAATACATTAAAAAGTATGATAACCCTCCCACTGTGGCAGATCAGTCTGAATTCACTCTGCTGGACACAAAACTCAAAGCTGTCAATCCAGAGCAGGTCAGACAGGCTGAGAGACACGATGCAGATATGGTCACCAGCACACTGTCTCACAGATAAACAAGGGACATTCCAAGGTGAGCATGATAGTATTAAGTGATTCACAATCTGTAGTTGAAATCTCTATATGTAAAGTGTAATGTGAATACAAGCATGTGCTGTACTTCTAATTACAACTGTCATTCAAACAGAAACAGCACCTTGGCCATCAAGAACAGCCACTGTTGATGCCTTTGTGGTGAGAACTTGGTGAATATGGAGGTCTGCATTAAAGATCCACTCTAGTGCTGCTGCAGCAAAGAGCAGTGGGATAAACACATCTGGACCTGCTTTCAAAAAGCATCCAAAAGATTTTTCCAGCAACATCCCTCCTTCGTGAACACATTCTTCAAGGTCGGGATAGGCTATCAGTACAAAATCCTTTTAGTCACAGCACAGCATAATAATGAAATATTTCCTTAAATAAAAATAATAGTTCTCCTGTCTGTACCATTCATAGCCAATCTTAGTTACAGAAGCATAATCCCAATCACTAACACATTTTCCATGTACCCCCCATAAACAATCAAAGTCAGAACATATTCCACCTGATTTTAATATTTAATAATTCAAACACCTAAGCTAGCAACCACTAGCCATAACAACAATTGAAATTGTCAGTCAAATGTTTTGTTTTGTTATACACATGAAACAAGATGCAAATTTAATTTTGAATTCTATACTAATAAAAGGCAAAGCCCTCACTGACTGACTGACTCACTCATCACTAATTCTCCAACTTCCCGTGTAGGTGGAAGGCTGAAATTTGGCAGGCTCATTCCTTACAGCTTACTTACAAAAGTTAGGCAGGTTTCATTTCGAAATTCTACGCGTAACGGTCATAACTGGAACCTTTTTTTGTCCATCTACTGAAATGGAGAGCAGCTCCATGGACGTGGGATGCGGATTTGCGTAACGCGTCATCACGCCTCCCACATAATCACGTGAAGTGACTGTGAATGCAGTTAAGTGCAGCTACTGCAGAAACCAAGCACAGTGAAAACCGTAAGTTTAAATTAAGTTTATAGAAACACTCCCGCCGTTTGCAATACCATATTTGCGAGATACAAGTTTAATGAGAGCAGGCAGTCAGCTAAAGAAGGGAATGAGTAAATAACTATAATCGTAATAAACGAACAAAAAAATATAAAAGCAGTACTTCGCCGCTGCGATGCGCAGGGATATAAATTAAGTTTATTGAAACGCTCCCGTAGATAACCACCCATACAATCAGATTTGGATTCATACTACGAATGCGCGATCTACATGCTGTCAAATGAATGAACCACACGCCGTAGAACAACGTTAGGGGCTTTGTCTCTAGCGCTGACGTCCGAGGTTCGATTCCCGTAAGGGAGTGCAGTGAGTGTGTACGCCAGATGAGCCCACAATTACGGCGAAACACGTGTCGCATACTAGATGACTTTGTAACAGAGTTAAAATTGCTGGAGCGAGAAACTTTTAACTGCCGGGTCATGTCGCATATTCTCTGGTAGGTACACCAAAAAATGTATACATTTATGCATGTAATGGGCAAACAAAAAATGTACTATACCCGAAAGCACTGCAGTAGTACTCAAAGTATCATTACTTCTTAAATGTTAACGTTTTACTGTTTAATAATTTATACGCTTCTTATATGTTGTTCAAATTCTTTTATCAAAATACCAGTAACAGCGCACTGCACGATAACGTGGAGTGAATACACTTGACATAAGCATTCATTTTATTTATCCTCTTTCTGTGCACATTTACCGTTCGTTTGCTCAGAGGTTGATGCGCTTGATGCTTACTGAGCAGCTCTTCACCCTAGCGTCCCGCTGCTTCTCATCTTTTGTCTGCATCTTCTCACGTTAAAACTGATTAAGTTAATTTTTGGATTGCGATAAATTAGTATGTTTCTTTACTTTTTCAGTTTCAGTTAAGCTGGCACTTAAGTCTTCACTCTGCCTCAACAATGATTAGCGAAGGTGGTAGGGAATGAAAACTGCACCCGTACGCATCCGCCCACGGCCGCCCTGGTGCGCGCAGCTGTGAGTTCATTCTACAATAAAATAAAATAAAGATAAAAAGACTAATAAAATCATCACCCCAGAAGCGGATAGTAGACGTGACGTAGTATATGTGTACCAAATTTCAACTCAATAGGTGAAACGGTTTGCGAGCTACAGGTGATTTAAAATCCTAGACAGACAAACGAATAGCCACGGTAGCGTATTATACAAGAAGATTTTACTGTTTAATAATTTATATTTATATACAATGTGCTTCTTATATATTACTTCATATTCTCATATGATAATGATGTTAATGTTGTTTATATTGATTTCTATGTTATTGTAAGTGCTCTTTATTTGTGGAAAAATAAATTTGGCAATTAACGAACTTATTTTATAAATACTACATTTTATTTTTTTCTCTTGCACTCAGTAAGCATCAAGCGCATCAACCTCTGAGCAAACGAACGGTAAATGTACAGAGAAAGAGGATAAATAACATGAATGCTTATGTCAAGTGTATTCACTCCACGTTATCGTGCAGTGCGCTGTTACTGGTATTTTGATAAAAGAATTTGAACAACATATAAGAAGCGTATAAATTATTAAACAGTAAAACGTTAACATTTAAGAAGTAAAGATACATTGAGTACTACTGCAGTGCTTTCGGGTATAGTACATTTTTTGTTTGCCCATTACATGCATAAATGTATACATTTTTTGGTGTACCTACCAGAGAATACGCGACATGACCCGGCAGTTAAAAGTTTCTCGCTCCAGCAATTTTAACTCTGTTACAAAGTCATCTAGTACGCAACACGTGTTTCGCCGTAATTGTGGGCTCATCTGGCGTACACACTCACTGCACTCCCTTACGGGAATCGAACCTCGGACGTCAGCACTAGAGGCAAAGCCCCTAACGTTGTGCTACGGCGTGTGGTTCATTCATTTGACAGCATGTAGATCGCGCATTCGTAGTATGAATCCCAATCTGATTGTATGGGTGGTTATCTACGGGAGCGTTTCAATAAACTTAATTTATATCCCTGCGCATCGCAGCGGCGAAGTACTGCTTTTATATTTTTTTGTTCGTTTATTACGATTATAGTTATTTATTCATTCCCTTCTTTAGCTGACTGCCTGCTCTCATTAAACTTGTATCTCGCGAATATGGTATTGCAAACGCCGGGAGTGTTTCTATAAACTTAATTTAAACTTACGGTTTTCACTGTGCTTGGTTTCCGCAGTAGCTGCACTTAACTGCGTTCACAGTCACTTCACGTGATTACGTGGGAGGCGTGATGACGCGTTACGCAAATCCGCATCCCACATCCATGGAGCCGCTCTCCATTTCAGTAGATGGACAAAAAAGAGGTTCCAGTTATGACCGTTACGCGTAGCATTTTGAAATGAAACCTGCCTAACTTTTGTAAGTAAGCTGTAAGGAATGAGCCTGCCAAATTTCAGCCTTCCACCTACACGGGAAGTTGGAGAATTAGTGATGAGTGAGTCAGTCAGTCAGTGAGGGCTTTGCCTTTTATTAGTATAGATATGACAGCAACACTCATAACAATGACAACACAATTACATTGACAATCATGTTATGTTATTTTTAAAATGTTTCCTTTTCTTTTTCACAACCTCTTTAACACACTACTTCTCCGCTGCGAAGCGCGCATATTTTGCTAGTATTTTATAATAGACAGTCAGTTTAGTTTTTCTCCATTTACGCTCAGCTCTCTGGCATGATCTCTTAAGATCAAACACTCTTTGGATCTTCCACGGTATAACAGTACTAGAAGATTTTTTAACTATCTTTTCAGGTGTGACTATGTCAGCAGCAGCTCTCACCTTAGTATTAAAATTTCCCACCTTACTATTTACATTATTCTCACTATTGTAGTAAGCACTACAAAGGGACTGGTTGCTTAGAATGTTTGTAAATTTTGAAGCTGCTGATGAATCAGAGAAGCGTTTTTTAACAATATGCTTCTCGTGAATATTTTCTATCATTGTTTCTATATTCAATAGTAACAGAAAATGGTCTGATAGACATAATATCAATGATCTGCTTCACATTAACTTTTAGTCCTTTAGTAATTACTAAGTCTAACGTATGACCTGCTTTATGTGTAGGCTGACTAATGTGCTGGCTCAAATCAAGAGTCCAGGAGGTTCATGAATTCTTTTACTTTCGGGTCACACTGATTATCGATATGAAAGTTAATGTCACCGACTATTAGGAGTGTGTCATAGTTCGTAATTACAATTGACACCAAGTCTGAGAATTCCTCAAAGAAAGACGCATTGTATTTAGGAGGTCTATACACATCTATAAAAGTCTTCCCATGCACCAGAAGATCATCCAAATTAATGAGGCATTGCGTGTCCGGTATGTCAGCCAATACCTCATCCATCAGTCTCTCGAAGGTGGCTGGAGCACTGCAAAGTCCAAAGGGCATGACCTGGAATTGCAACAAACCCTTGCCAGTAGTAAAAGATGTCTTCTCTCGTGCCTCAGGTGCAAGGGCCACCTGCCAGTATTCATCCAGGGACAAGAACCAAGACAATCCCACTTCTGATACTAATATAATGTTCTGGGTAAATCAGAACAGGAGCACTCACAACTGTCAGGGCCACTTGGATTTTATTTTGCTTACTCGGTCTTGTACAAAATGGAGCACTGTCGTTGACTCTGCTATTCTGGGGTTACAGAGCATACTTCCCAACACAAAAACTCTCAGTGCTTCCCACAAAAACCCTCCTCAGAGGTGTGTCTGCCCCTTACAATTGGAAACCTCCCCTTCCAGCACTCCCATTCCCAATGACTAGGTTAGAAAGTACTGCCTGCACATTACAATATATAGTGTAAAAGGCGCTATATAGCGCCCGACCCGGCACAGACTCAGGCAGAGGCACGTACTTAAATAAAAGCTTCTTTATTTTATCTTCAGCCGTGGGGCACGCCTTCCCCGTGTCCCACAGGCCCACCACAGTCCCAATATACACTCACAATTAACCACACTTCTCTCCACCTCAGCACCACCACCACCACTCCTCCTCAGGCTTAGTCCTCTTCCTCCCGACTCTGGCTCTCTCGAGTGGTGGTGGCTGGCCTTTTTATACCCCACCCGGATGTAGTCCAGGTGCTTGGTCACCTGGGCCTAATTGCATTTCCGGGTGGGGCTGAGGAATTGACCAGCCGGGCTGGTAAGTCCACGCAGCTCCCCCTGGCGGCCATCCAAGCCCCCAACCAGGCTCTGGAGGACTCCATGTCCCATGGAGCCTTGCGCCAGGTTGGGGAATCATCGTCCACCAGGGAGGCTGCCACCAAGAGTCCCGGGGGAGGTACTGAGCTGCCCATGCTGGCTCCCCCGGAATGGATGCAGTAGGGGCGTCCCTGCCGGCATGGGACCCGGCTGTCCTTCACAATAGCTAATACTGTTATCTGTGTTATCTATGGTCTAGTGACCCACATTCTGCTTACAGAGGAATCAAAGCATTATTCACATCCAAATCTCTTCCTCGGAGAGTTGCAGTCAAGGTGACTGATGGAATGGTCCTTACGGATGACACTGCAGCTGTGACCCTCTGGACTAGCTAATTTGAGCAGCTGTTTAAAGCTGATCCTCCGGCTAGGACGTTGGATATCTCTGGGTCCACGGTTCTTGAGGCCGATCCTCCAATTAACTGTGAACCACCCAATCTCACTGAGATTGCACAGGTGGTGAACCAGCTGATGGTAGGGAAGGCTGCAGGGATCTGTGGTATCCGGGTTTAACATCTTCAGGCTGGTGGTTAGGCTGTCGTCCTGGCACTGCAAGCAATCTTTGCTTCCATTTGGGAGACTGGTGTCATCCCAACTGACTGGAAAATATGACTAGTCATCCCTATATGAAAAGGGAAGGGTGATCGCCTGGATTGCAGCAAGTACAAGGGGATAGCACTGCTCTTGGTGCTGGGTATGGTCCTTGCTAGGGTCGTCTTCATAAGGATCTGTGATCACTTGCTCACCTACCAGCGACTGGAGCAGTCTGGTTTTACGCCTAAGAAGTTTACCATTGACCACATCCTGGCACTGCGGGTTCTCATGGAGCACAAATGCAAGTATCGGCAGTGTTTCTTTGCAGCCTTTGTTGATTTTCGTAAAGCATTCGACTCGGTTCTTCGAGCTGCCATGTGGGACATCCTGAGACATCGCAGGATCCCCTCAAAGTTGCTGGATATCATGGTTGGCCTGTACACTGTTACTGTGAATGTTGTGCAGATTGGAGGCAAAACCTCTGCATTTCTCCCAGTTGATTCTGGGGTTCATCAGGGGTGTGTTCTTGCTCCTACTATGTTCAATGCTTGCATGGACTGGGTGTTGGGCAGGGTCATGTGGTCAAGCAGATTTGGAGCATCTGTTGGTGAAGGAAGATTCTCTGATCTTGACTTTGCTGATGATGCTGTGAACTTTGCAGAAGCAATGGAGGCTCTGATCAGGGTTCTTGAGAGACTGAGTGAAAAGTCTGAGGTTCTGGGCTTGCAAGTGTGCTGGATAAAAACCAAGATCCAGGCCTTTAATGACCTTTAATGCGCAGCCATCAGCAGTGTGTCCATCTTTAGAGAGAGTGTCAACCTTGTCGAGAGGTTTACTTACCTCGGCAGTGACATTCGTGTATCTGGTGACTATTCCTATGAAGTAAGTAGTTGGACTGGGAGAGCTTGGGGGGTCATAAGATCACTGGAAAGGGGTATGTGGAGCTCCTGATATCTTTGCAGAAGGGTGAAGGTCCAAGTCTTTAGAGACCTGGTGCTTCCTGTTTGGCTATATGGTTGCGAGACATGGACGCTATCTAGTAACCAAAGACAAAGACTGGACTCCTTTGGTACTGTGATTCTTTGGAGAATCACTTTGTGACTTTCTGAACTTGAACTTTTGAGTGCCTTCACCATGTTCTGCTATTCCATCAATTTCTTTTTGTTGCTTATATCACTGCTTAAGCCACCATACATTATGTTTT
Organism: Erpetoichthys calabaricus; assembly: GCF_900747795.2. NCBI lineage: Eukaryota > Metazoa > Chordata > Cladistia > Polypteriformes > Polypteridae > Erpetoichthys > Erpetoichthys calabaricus. The sequence goes on from NC_041407.2 coordinate 43,927,622, forward strand.
TCCTGGCCTTCACATCACTGTGCAGGAACTCTATTTCACATTCACTAAAGTTCTACTTTTTTACAAATGCTTTTGTCATTGTCTTTTAATAAAATACTGAATGAAAGGGGCTCTTTATATTTATTTGCATATTTAAATAGATGTAATTCTGGGAGGAGTCAGGGTGGGGCTATAGACACATGCATGTGCATTAAACTTCATACACAGTTTTATGCTGAATTTTTTGTGCGTACACACATTTCTAGTTTTGTCCATATGCCATTTTTTAGTGTGAATTGTACACACTGCATTATATTTGAGGCCCTGGGTATTCACTTTGCTCCCTGATAGAATGTTACAAAGGAGTAGTGGCCATTTCTTGGAATTAGCCTCTGTCCAGAAATTCATAAATATTGTTTTTTTTTTAATTTGTCATATATTTATTTTGTTTTCTCAATTGCAGTTTCCTCTGTCATCTTTGGAAGTGAAGTTACCTGATTGTTTTTCTGCTAGTATGATTCCTAAATTCACCTTCTGTCAGACCTGTATCCATATGTTTGTCTATTTCAGGGTTGCAGGGTCTTTTTCCAAATATGATCCAAGAAATTATTGTGAAAGAAAGAACAAATTTCTATGTGCTAGCAAAGATATTAGAATCATCATTGTATTGGAATTTTTAAGCAAAAGTGAGGCATAAAGCAGAAAGGCAAACGACAGCCTCATAAACTACAGGTGACAAATGCAGATCCCTTGATTGCCTGGCTTGACTTTATGTACTCTTCAAGTAAGATTATACAGTATATGCTCAATGTTTGCTTTATTAGGTGTATTTATTGTTCTGGATATTATCCCTTTGGTCTACAGAACACTCCCAAATTTTTATTGCATGGATTCCACAAGATGGTAAGGGCATTTCTTAGTGATTTTAGGATTTGTCAACTCAACAGCATCATGAAGTTTTTGCAGAATTTTTCAGTCACTCATTCAAGCCACAAACCTTCAATTCCACCTCACCCAAAAGTCCTCTATTAAACTGAGATTTGGAGACAGGACAGGTTATATGTGTATACTGAAGTAACTGTCATGATTGTGGATCTAGCCTGAGATGATTCGTGCTTTGTGGATTCGTGCAAGTATCAATTTGAAAGAGGGTAGGCTGTCACCATAAACTGATCCACATGGGCAGCAACAATACTTTGGTACAGTACGCTATTCAAGGCATACTGAGTTAGTATTAAGAGATGTAATGTGTTTTAAGAAAAAATTTCCCATACAATTACATTACCAACACCACCCTGCAATGTTGAGATGCAGGAACCACATTATTGGACACAAACAATCAAACTATAGAAAAAGTCACTTTAAAAAAAAACATTTTTTACACATTAAAAAGAAAAAAACATTAAAGATACAATGTATTGGCTATGTAGTCTTCATCCGGTGTGCAATTGAAAAGCAAAGCGCGGGTAAAGTATGTTGGAGGGGAACGAGAAAACAAAGGCAGGACAGCAATTAGAGAAGATGAAGAATAAATTAAATAGTTAGTCATTTCCTAGGACTTGAAGAAATCTATGATTTCAGGCCAAGAAAGAGCTTAGCTTCTTCTTTTTTTTTGAAAAGTGTCTTTGAAGCCCTGTGAAAGAAGACAAACAAAAAGTTCAGTATGGCTTTGATCAAGGGATGTGAGGTGTTCTACAATACACTTTTGTAAGCTCTCTGATTTTAACAACTCTTACATGGTCCCTTAAATGTTTTGCTAGCCATTTCCCTGTTTCACCAATGTAGATGGCTGTACACTACCACTAGAATTCCAGTAAATAGGAGTTTTAGTTGAGTAGGAGCCTCATTATTTAACATTAAATTTACCAAAGGGACTAGATACAAGGGTATTATGGGGGCATATTTGCAAGTGACACATCAGGTCACTTTACAACTCAAAGTGCCTGGTGAGGAATATGACCATCCAGGCACTTTGATGTCTGTTACCATTGTTGTGTTTAGTTCAATACAAGATACATTTTCTAAACATGCGTGGGCTATATATTGAGTGGCAAGCACGTGAATAATTATTTGAAGGTGTAGTTCTTTTGTGTAAGTGTATATACTAAACTGACTCATGAGAGATCTAGCTTTTAAAATATTTGTTTATGTTGTGTTTCAAGTGGGGTTCAAATATCTCTCTTATGTTTACAGTGTTATGTTTTTACATTAACATTATTTTTCATTTAGTTTCATTATGTCAAAGCATCTTCTTTTATGTTCTCTGTGTTTTGTGGGTGGTCCTGCCTATAACCACATGGGACTGTCCTCATTCACATAAACTCTGAGGAAAACCCACAATCCCTTGCAGTTCATTGTGAGTGTGCTCACGATGTGGTGAGTTCTCTTGAGGTTATTCTGTGGTTGTTGTTGAGTTTTGGAATTTGCTTGCCCCTGGATTGCCTTTGCCTTTTCAGACAACTCCTTTTACCTCTTGGTTACAGAGTATTTCTTGTACAAAATAAATCTTTTTTTGTATAAAGATGCTATATTGATTTTTTTTTTGTTTCTAGCTGGGGTTTAATGGGTTTCCTCCCCCTAGCGGGTATTGTTAGTCATTGTTCAGGACTTTGAATTTAGGAACTCTAATTTGCAACTCTTTAAATCTACTTTTATTTGTAATAACCTTTTTCTGAAAATGTATTACTTACATCAATAAAACTCTGATTCAAATATTTTGCCTTTGCATCTTTAAATTATTTCATTTACAAAAATAGAGAGTCTCAAATACTAAATACAAGCTAAAAAAACATGAATAATTGTCAGATGAAATGACCTTTTCCAGATAAATAAATACATAAAATAAATTGATCACAGTTTCTTTAGTTTCTGTGTTTACTTTTCACAGGATCTTTTTTGGTTTGTTTTTGTGTTTTTTAACCAGGGTATCGGTTGTGAAAAATAAATGTAAACATCTAAAGTTTAATAATCATATTAATTTCTTCAATAAATACAACATAAATCAAATTTCCATTCTTCATAACTTTTGCCCAGAATACCCACTTCTGTAAAGATAACAACTAATTTCTATTGTATTTTTTTGGTAGGGGCATTTCACCATGAAATATAACTGTCATAGCCTGGAGCATAATAGACTACCAATAAACCTGTTAACTGAACATCTGACAGTTTTAGCTGGGTACATTTATATGGAAAAACCTTTCATTGTTAGGAAGGGGAAAAAGATGAAGTTCAAAGACATAACCTGGGCTTATTCATACACTGTACCAAATTGGACATAATAAAATAGGCAATAAGTCACCATCATAGACCTGATTAAAAGTAAAGATGAGACAGCTTAAAGATATGAAGTTTACCTGCCAACTCAGTGATGCCAGGACAACAATCTCACCCTTAATATCAACCAAACTAAGGAGCTGGTCATAGACTTCAGGAAGTAGAAGACAGTCTTCACCATTATCTACATCAGAGGGGATGCTGTTACAAGGATGAGACGCTTTACATTTCTTGGAGTGACTATCATTAATTAACACATTTTAGCTTTTGTCTAAAAGGCTCACCAGTCCTTCTACTTTTTCAGACATCTGAGGAAAGCTTAGATTTCTCCATCTATACTTGTGAACTTTTTCCTATGCACAGTACACTCCATTCTTACTGGTGGCATCATATCCTGGTACGACACCTGACTCAAGAATGTAAGGCACTGCAGAGGATGGTGAGGATAGCACACAAAATTACCAGTACCCAACTGATTTCTCTTCAGGACATATAGAACATTTGCTACCTTAGAACGGCAGGCATGTGACTCCTTTCTTTTGGAAAATGGTACAGGGCCATTGGTACATGCAGTAGAAGATTCAAGGACAGGTTCTGCCCACAAATCGTAAGGTTGTTGAGCAGTCAATCATAAGAATACATACTCTAACATAGCATAACCAACATGACTAAAATTGACTTGACTTAAAAAGTAGATAAAAAAATCACGTGGATTACCTATAATGAGCTACAGTACTGTATATGCCACAAAAATAGCAAAACTGTGTAGACAATTTTGAATTTTGAGAAGGTCTGCACGATTTCTTGTATGTTTAATTTCAGATCTGATATACTACTGTATGTATTACTTGTGCAATGCTTTATATTGGCTCTGGAGATATCATAATAGTTTCATATTTTTGCTCCAGCTAGTCTCCACATTAGACGTTATGCCCTGATGTTAATGAAAAATGTAATTTAATTCTATGCCTCAATAGTGTTGTTATTCTATCTTGTTAGTTATTTATACTATTGTATATTTTGTTTTTGGTATTTGTCTGATTAAGTGTTGCTCTGCATTAAACTTCAGAGTGGTTAATATTTTCATCTGTTTCTCTGAAATACTAAGTACTATGCTTTGCAAAGTGTTTTTTATATCTCCTAATACCTTCAATTCATACAAACTGTTAAATTGAGCTGTGGGACTGCCCACCACATGCAGAAGAAATAGGGGCTAGTTGTGATGTGAACTGGGTGGCGGTTGAAGGCAGAAGTCTTGGCAGACTGGAATCCAGACACATAAACTGACTCTTAGGATGCTGAATGTCACCTCTTTTGGGGGTAAGAGATTAAGTTGGTGGGGGAGGTGGGGCACTACCAACAACACAGTATATAGTTAGGCTCAAAACCACTCACTTGCTTGGTTCTGCAACTAAACTACTCAAAGGAGGCTGGACTTGCCTTAACTTGGAAGTTGTCCATAGGGATAGGCTTTGGGTGAGATTAGGCTTTATACTGACCCTGATTTTTGTTCCGGAAAACAAGAGGGATGCCTTTGTGTGGCTGAAGATCAAGAAGGGAAGGGCTCTGATTGCAATATGTGTTTATGCACCAAATCTTGGCTCAGAGTACCAGAACTGAGTACCTGGAGTAGATCCTTGGAAGGGTTCCATCTGGGGACTCCATAATTATGCTGAGTGATTTCAATGCATATGTGGGTAACAATAGGGACACATGAAGAGGTGTAAGTGGAAGGAATGGCCTGTCTGATCTAAACCCAAACAGTATTTTGTCATTGAACTTCTGTGCTAGGCGTGGTTTATCCATAACATGTTTGAACATAAGATGGCTCATAACTAGTATCAGAAAACCTTAAGCCAAAGATCTGTGATCAATTTTATAATCATATCATCAGATTTGCGTCCATATGTTCTAGACACTTGTGGGAGGAGAGAACCAGAGCTGTCAACTGATCACCACCTAATGGTGAGTTGGGTCAGATGGTGAGGGAGGCTCCTGGATAGACCTGGAAAGTCCATGCGAATAGTGAGGTTGGGCTGGGAACTTTCAAGAAGGACCTGTACAGAAGAATTTCAACCTGTACCTCTGAAAGAGCTTTTCCTGCATTAATGGGTAGGCTGGTGACATAAGAATCCGAATGTATCTTGCTCAAAGTCTTCATTGTGGACATGGCTGCTAATAGCTGGTCCTGAAGGACCCAATGGTGGATATTTATGGCGAGGGATTCCCTCAAGCTGAAGAAGAAGGCCTTCTGTCTATGGTTTGCTTAGGAGACTCTTAAAGCAGCAGAGGGGTACCAACAGGCCAAAAAGGCTACAGCTTTAGTTGTTAGGGAAGTAAAAACCTAGGTGTAGTAGGAGTCCAGACAGACCATGGAAAATGACTATCGATCAGACTCAAAGAGGTTTTGACAAACCATCAGGTGAAGCTGAAGGGGATGGCAGGGCTCCACTTAGGCTGTTCTCAGTAAGGGTGGAGAAATGCTGATCCTGATTGAGAATGTAGTTTGGTAATAGAAGGAACACTTTGTGGCAAGGCCTTGGAGGTGGATGATATCTGGCCAGAAATGTTGAAGGCTCTGGATATTGTTGGGCTGTCACAGCTGACACTCCTTTTCAATGTTGTGTGATCGTCAGCAGCAATGCCCCTGCAATGTAGAAGGGGGGGTGGTGGTCCACAATTTTATAAAGGAAGACCAGTGGATATGCTCGAACTATTGGGTGATCACACTCCTTAGCCTCCCTGGGAAAGCTTATGCCAGGGTGCTAGAAAGGAGACTCCACCCAGTCGTGCAACCTCAAAAAGCCAAATTTCTCCCTAAGGCCAAATAAAATTCTATCTATGTAGGAGGAACAATGTGGATTTCATCCAGACCATATAACAGTAGCCCAGCTCTTCACCCTCATGAGGATCCTGGATGTGGCACTGAGTTTACATGTGTTTTCTGGACTTAGAGAAAGTGTATGATGGTGTTCTTTTGGGATTCTGTGAAGGGTGTTTGGTGAGTATGGGGTTCTGGGGCCCCTAATAAGGGCTACTCAGTCCTTAACTAATCACAGTGAAAGCTGTGTCCATATATCCAGAAAAACATCTGTACCATTCCCAGTGGGTGTGGAACTCCATCAGGGCTTTGTTTTGTCTCCTACCCTGTTTGTTATCATCATAGACATGATACACCTGTAACTGCGGCAAGTGCAGTTATGAGATACACTAGTCGATCTATGTTCCTATCCTCACCAATGGTCATGAGCCTTAGGTAATAACTGAAAGGACTATATTATGGGTAAGCAGACAAAATTAGCTTTTCAACAGGGTGGCTAGGCTCTCCATTAGAGATAGGGTGAGAAGGACATACAGTACATCCGGGACAGGCTAGGATTACAGCTACATACCACAAAAATGACTCACCTTATCAAGAGGGATCAACTGAGGTGCTTCAAACATTTCATACAGATGCCTCCTTATGGATGTATTACTGGCAGCTGGGAGGAGACCCTGTGGAGGATCCAGGGCCCGCTGGCAAGACGATACGTCCCAGATGGCCTGGGAATGCCTTGGGCTTTTTACGCAAGTGTTGCTATGGAAAGGAACGTATAGGCTTCACTGCTAAGACTGTTGCCCCCACAGTCTAGTCTCAGATAAGTGGAGAAAACTGAATGAATGAATGAATGAATGAAAGGTAAAACATACCAAATAACAGAGATGCATTGTTAGCATGCAATGAATGAGATTCATCCATAAGAATGGTTCAGGAATTTAAAAATCATCTTGTGTAGTGACAACAAAAACATCATTAACAACAACAACAATAATAAAAATAATGGAGAAATATTTTTGAGGATTGAAGGTCTAACAATAATGTAGCATTTTGGAACCAGCAGAAAGTCAAAGCCTACTAAAACATGGTTGCTAAGCTGTTGGCAGACGTCTCACTTGTGGGGGTCTAGGAAGTCATCAGATGAATCCACAAATGGAAGCACCTGGTCTAGATAAAGTTCAAAAGTTCTGGATTGAAAGCTTTGATGCTCTACACAGCCAACTTGCAAGAGCATTTAGCAAAGCAACAAGTGATCCAGTATTCTACCAGACTGCTACAAAACTGGAGTGATCTTTCTGCACTCTAAAGTCAAGGACTCAAATGTCCTAAAAAGCTATTCTTTTTGTTATTATTATTTAGTTACTTGCCTACTAATTACAGTGATGTGCAAATTCTACACTGCACTGATTTCTACAAGTCTTTACCAACATCTTCTGGCAAATAATATCTTGCTGCCAGAACAAAAAAGGTTGAAGGAGATTAACACAAGTATGTAAAGATCAACTCCTCATGAACAGAGAGGTGGTAAATGACAATAAAAGAGGAAAACATAACCTCAGCATGTCCTGATTTGACTACAAAAAAGTTTTTCATAGAGACCCACATAGATCATTGCAGCCCTCAAGATCTACAAAACTAGCCCGGAACATCCTGTGATCCCTAGAGGCTGCAATAAAAGAAACAAAAACTGAGATGCAACTATATTTTACCGGAGATTGTATCAAATCTGGTGGAGATGTCATCAAATGGGAAATATTCCAAGATGACTCTGACCAATGTTGTTCTATGTGTCACTGATTCCACTTCACCAACATGCTCAGTAGCAACAATCTAGAGTATGTCTTACTGGAGGAGCACAGGGTGAGCCATCTGCTATACTTGATTGGAACAAAAGCTTGGAATATTCAAGATGTTTATTAATAACATCTTTATGGAATTTGGCCTAGACAAGTGTTTCAAAGTAACAATAAAGTGAGGCAAGCTTGTCTGAGTACTGAGTGCAAGGCTAAATGACGATACCAAGATTATATCTTGATCAGAATAAGGGTTATAAGTATCTAGAAGAAGATCAGAGAAATGGTATTCAACACTGAAAAATTAAAGAATGAATCTGAAATGAATACTGAATTAATTTATTACTAAATATGTAAACCTCTAACAAACTTTAAAATTCATACCAAATTTACATTCTCTAAAACCCCTTTGGGTAAATCACTTAATCTTTGAACATGAAAAAGAAAGAAGACAGTGCACACTCCTCCTTTAGATCTAATATGCTAGTATACAGGTTTCATTTGTGGAATAAGAATGGGCATCCCAGCCAGGGAGGAGCATGGGTTATTACCTGGATGAGAGGCCCAAGAGGAACAATGGAGGCACTGGCCAACTGTACGAAAAGATAATTTTTGCCTATCTGATATAAAATAATGGATGGACAAATGGAAGCTGGAACTTGGTAGTGTTTCCATCCCCCATGCACTAGGTCATTTTACATTTCATACATTGATTTAAAAGAAAACACGTGTTTGTAGAAAGCTGAATCTAAGTTTGACAATTTTGAACCTCAATTAAATTGTTTATAAATAATAAAAAGATACAATAACCATGGAAAGAAATAGTCCAAGAACATGCTATAGGTATAATTAATACTTCTTTAAAAATGTTTGTGTCCAGGCAGTTTTAAACTGTAACTTTAACTACTTGATTAAAAAAGTGAGAATGTAAAAGCTGACATGGTAGAAATACGCTACATTATTAAGGAGGAGAATAGGGTTGATACCTGCTGTTACTATCAGGTCCAGCCTTTGCAATTGTAGGGTCTGATTTCAATGATTTTTGTGGGGTCTGTTGAATTTAATATTATTACAAATTAGGTAGCAGGATTATATGTTATTTCATACATTTCATAAAAAAGAAAGCAATGTCTATATTTAAAAGATTACATTTTCACTTAAAAAGTGTTAAAACCAAAACAGATTTACAAAGAAATTTTTCTGGCTTTAACTCTGTTTAAATTTAGTTTTTTTGATTGATCACATAGTTGATTCCTGCCATGTCCTGTACAGATGAGATGCAGGAGAAAAAACAGTCAAAGATTTATTTTTAGCCATAACCAAAAAGTGATCTTAATATAAATTCATCCTTTTTGCAAATGGTGGAGAACTGGACTTTTGCTTTTGGTTATGTTTGCTTCTTGGCTGCTCCCCCATCCCCTACCTCTTCTGTACAGCGTGTCTTAATTTAATGTTGCAACCCTACTGCGTGTCAAATAGGTTTGATTGGTTCAATTGGCTAAAGATTGGCTTGCTACTATAAAATCATTGATTCAACAACAACAATAACAATTTCTTTTTTGTATAGCCCAAAATCACACAAGAAGTACCACAATAGGCTTTAACAGGCTCTGTTTTTGACAGCCCCCTAGCCTTGAACAAGAACAAGAGGATCCAATACTTGATTTTCATATATAAATTTCACTCAAATGCCACTAAGGATGTCTTCAAATGGAAAACACTGGACATGTGGATTAAGTTACCAGGTTGTATAGGTTAAATTAACACATTGGTGACCTTCACATTAATTAATTAATTAATTAACATGCCTTCCAATGAGGAAGCAGAACCTGGGGACTCAGAGGTGGGCTCCCCCATCTCTAGGACTGAGGTCACCGAGGTGGTCAAAAAACTCCTTGGTGGCAGGGCCCCAGGGGTGGATGAGATACACCTGGAGTTCCTCAAGACTCTGGATATTGTAGGACTGTCTTAGTTGACATGCCTCTACAACATCACATGGACATCAGGGACAGTGCCTCTGGATTGGCAGACCGGGGTGGTGTTCCCCCTCTTTAAGAAGGGAGACTGGAGGGTGTGTTCCAACTACAGAGGGATCACACTCCTCAGCCTCCCTGGAAAAGTCTATTCGGGGGTCCTGGAGAAGAGGGTCCGTCAGATAGTCGAACCTCGGATTCAGGAGGAACAGTGTGGTTTTCATCCTGGTCGCGTAACAGTGGACCAGCTCTACACCCTTAGCAGGGTCCTGGAGGGTGCATGGGAGTTTGCCCAACCAGTCTACATGTGTTTTGTGGACTTGGAAAAGGAGTTTGACCGTGTCCCTTGGGGAATCCTGTGGGGGGGGGGTGCTCTGGGAGTATGGGGTACCAGTCCCCCTGATAAGGGCTGTTCGGAACCTGTACAACCGGTGTCAGAGCTTGGTCTGCATTGCTGGCAATAAGTCAAACCCGTTTCCAGTGAGAGCTGGACTCTGCCAGGGCTGTCCTTTGTCACCGATTCTGTTCATAACTTTTATGGACAGAATATCTAGGCGCAGCCAGGGTGTTGAGGGGGTCCGGTTTGGTGGACTCAGGGTTGGGTCACTGCTTTTTGCAGATGATGTTGTCCTGTTTGCTTCATCAGGCCGTGATCTTCAGCTCTCTCTGGATCGGTTCGCAGCTGAGTGTGAAGCGGCTGGGATGGGAATCAGCACCTCCAAATCCGAGACCATGGTCCTCAGCCGGAAAAGGGTGGATTGCCCTCTCAGGGTTGGGGGCGAGATCCTGTCCCAAGTGGAGGAGTTCAAGTATCTCGGGGTCTTGTTCACGAGTGAGGGAAGAATGGAGCGTCAGATCGACAGGTGGATCGGTGTGGCGTCCGCATTAATGCAGGCTCTGCATCGGTCTGTCGTGGTGAAAAAGGAGCTGAGCCCTAAGGCAAACCTCTCAATTTACCAGTCGATCTATGTTCCTACCCTCACTTATGGTCATGAGCTATGGGTAGTGACCGAAAGAATGAGATTGCGAATACAAGCGGCTGAAATGAGTTTCCTCTGCAGAGTGTCTGGGCTTTTTCTTTAAAGATAGGGTGAGAAGCTCAGTCATCCGGGAGGGGCTCAGAGTAGAGGAGTCAGATGAGGTGGCTCGGGCATCTAATCAGGATGCCTCCCTGGTGAGGTGTTCTGGGCACGTCCAACCGGGAGGAGGCCCCGGGGAAGACCCAGGACACACTGGATGGACTATGTCTCCCAGCTGGCCTGGGAAGGCCTCTGGATTCCCCCGGAAGAGCTAGAAGAAGTGGCCGGGGAGAGGGAAGTCTGGCCATCTCTGTTCAAGCTGCTGCCCCCACGACCCGATCTCGGATAAGCGGAAGAGGATGGATGACCTTCAAATCCTGATCCAGTGATATTTTGCTAATGGTAGGTGCACAGGAAATGATGAGCTGTGTTTGGTGAATGGCCTGTTCTTGTTAAACATCTCATGTATGCTTATTTTAATAGTCTTTGGCAAAAAAAACAATGTCTTCAGTCTACAAAATATACAAAAAAAAAAACAACAATTGAACTGAACTGAAAATCATGGTTTCTCCTGAGAGAACCCTCTCTACTATGTCCCAAAGATAGGCAGATTAACTTGTCTAACACCTCTAAATTGTCAAAAAATTAATGATGTGGGGTATGTCAGGGTGCCCTGTGAAAGACTGCCACTTTGCAACCCTTAAATCTGTTGCAATAGGTGGTTAGGATATCAAATGAATCAACAAATCCATCTTCATAAAAGGATAAGTGTCTGTGTGTCTCTCTGGGTGTCCATTTGGTTGCTGTCTATCATTCTAATAGCTAGCCCATCACAAACAATAACACTACTTTTACGAATCTCATACTAAATGGCATATAACAGAGACATATACATTGTATGGTGCACTGCAAATGTTAACCCTGAGGTCTACATTGATTACTGAATTCAACCCATCTTAGATGGGTAACACAGCTAGTGAATAAATATTCCTTTAAAAAAATGTCCAGAACAAAATTACTGAAGAAGCATGCAAACATAATTAAAGCTGTTTTTAACTATAATTAAACAGCATAACAACATTATTTAAAAGGTTTATAACTTGATCAGGTCTTGTAGTCCACACACACGCACGATCTATGATGCCCATAAATGACCAATTTAGCGTTACAAATGAACCTATCTTGCGTGTATTTGGAATGCGCGAAGAAACCACGAACAGATTGTGCAAATTGCAACTAAACAGGGACCCAAATTTGCTACTTTTACAATCTTTCTTCATTTTGAGGTTTCCTACTTACTAAAAGAACTCTTAACAACACATTATCCCAATAGCCCATGCAAGCCATACAAAGTCGTAGTTGTTATACTTAAATGCCGTCGGTACATGTACTTAAATTTTTAAATGTACTTTTGTAATGGAATTGTGCATTTCTTTGTTCAGCTCTTTGTCCCTTACTGAAAATAATATATAATTTGAGTATTACTAACAGTGCACTGTATCAAAGCCACTATACGTGCTTCCGTAAAGAAATTTAGCTGTAAAAGCTAGAAGAAATTAAAACACTAAAATAAATTAAAAACACATAATTAATTTTAATAATTGTACCTTGTTTTAAAATGCTTACCACGTCGGCCACAAAAGACTTATAAGAAAATTGTAATGACACCCAAAAAACTACAAAATACAGGTATAGGCTGAATAACCATATATATCTGTTCGCTTAAAAAACGTCCTGTTCACAACAATCTGGCCGGGTTATTTGACAAAAATGAAAAAAAATGAGACATCGAAGATAAGTGATTGGCTGAAGGACTGTATATAAATGACTGCCAGCCAAATTTACCATATGATTTGTCAAATAAAAAAGAGACGGACGAGAAAGTATTTATTATCATTGAATACGTATTAAAAAAACAAGTTAACTGGATTGGTGCAATTATTGACACGTGACCACTTTTTTTCCGGGGTTGCTTTTTCCGGTTTTTAACGTCGTCGTAAACGTCGCGTGTTCATTGGTTAGGCGACGTTACGCCTGATACGCATTCTTGGCGCCAAGCGACCCCCGCGCAATTGCGGACAAAGAGAAACTGAGTTGTCTCTGTCCTTTTTATATTCAGGATTGCGTTACTGGTCTCGAAAGCTGAGATGGCCGATAAAGAAGGTAAGAGTATTTCAGAGCCTTGTAGATGGAACTTACCTGTAAATGATAGACAGTTATCATAAAATTCAGCATCCAACTTATACGAAAGAGGCCTTTGGCCTGGCTCTTCCTGCCGGGTGAACGGGACTAAATTTCAAACACATACTGGGCTCGTGATGGCATAGGCGCCAGTTTTTACCAGTGTCAAACCCCACGTCAGTACTTTAGTTCAGTAATTTGACTGTTACCTCACTCGTTAAAAACAGAACTATTTTAAATGTACCCGAATAGGCAAAAAATGGTTTTAGTTTTCATATAAGAAATTCATTTGATATTATTCTTATCCATGACATTTCTAGACGTGTTTAAAACTTGATGCATTGTTTCATTTCTAGTGTTTTCGAAAATAATTCCACGAGGATAAATAACCCTTGTGAGTTTGACTGTGACTCTTAAAGGTGTAGTTTCATTTCATTCTTCCGACTAGAATTCTCATCACATTTGGCCCCTAAGTACGGGTTATATTGCATATTGTGGAAGCGAAACATCTGCTTAGGTAAAAAGAATAATAATAATAATAATTCTGTGCATTTATGTAGCGCTTTTCTCACTACTCAACTTAGGTACTTAGCACGAGTATTACTAAAGTTTGGTGCTTGTACTCCGCTCGTTCAGCATATAAGCAGACCACACAAGTGCTGTCTTCGCATTTTTCAGTTTAGATAGACATGTATTGTATAATACTGGACTGAAGTTGGTATGTGTCTTTGTATGTATAAACATATTTGCATACTCCACTTTTCTCTGGAGTGTGCTGAAATATTTACCGTGGATAATACACTACAGAATTTGCCAGAATTAAGTATTGACTATTCAGTGTCCAAAATGTATACCTTATCATCATAGTTATAACTTTGCTTCGTTCATTAAAGCAAATGAACAATGGATTGTATACATCTAAGTTATGAATATAGTGTTAGAAATTGCACATTTGTCATTTATTGTGAAACTGTGTTTTGAGTTGTCATTGTCGATACATGGCTCTATATTTTAGTGCTGTCATACCTTAAATTTATACTGTGATGAAGGTTTGCAGAATGTATTAAATTCAAAGCCATGGTTTCACAACATTTCCATTACAAGTGCCTTTAAGCTTAAGCTTTCTTCACTTTTTGTATCCCTGATCAAAACTAGCTCTCACCAGTTAAGGTGGACTGACTTATGAGTGAACACCGTACTTAATAGGTTACAATAATATGACACTATTTTTATATTATTTTGTTCAGTGCCAAGTATTACACATTTAAAGCATCTCAGACTTGTGCCTGTAAAATTAACAAGCTACTCCAAACTGTTCAGGTATGGCTCCTGCTATGGCTTGCACTCAGTAATTTTAGGAAATGCTCCAGCCCCTACAAATGTAAAGTATATTAGGTGTGTTTGAGGGTGAATGATATCATGGATGAAATGTTGCAAAATGCAAAGTATGTGTGCTTATTTCTTAATCTATTTCAAAACAATATATTTAGGAATGGTAAAATATTCATTTTGCAAATCGTGGGTGGGCGTTTAAAATAAAAAGGCCAAAAATCCATACCTACTTGACTTTTAAAGAACTTAATGTTGATTTATGAATTATACTTTAATAAATAACTGTTTTTTTTTTTATATACAGGAAATCTTATTGAAAAATGGTGTGTTAGTTATACATTCAGTGGTGCTATTGTTAGCTGTAAAAACATTTACATATGTTACAAATGAAACCTCAGTACAATTATTTGCAAGAATATCAGAAAAGAAGCATATGCATAGCACTTTTTGCCTTGAGCACATAGATATTTAAGTGAGATTTTATTCTACAGATTTTTCAAGCAGTTTAATTGTTTTGTGTGCATACCTTTGAAAGACTATTTTCAGAAATGTTAGCTTAAAGTGACAAATCCAGGTAAATAATATTCACCTCTTTTAAGTAGTGAATGTTGGATTATTTTTCTGCCCATTTATTTTAATTTTACTGCAATTTGCTGTAACTAAACTTTGGTCAATACACTGGTTCATTCCCACCAATGGGATTAAAACCCAACCCCTCTCCACAAAACTAAACTGTAACACTGATTTACAAATAACCACACTTTTTGAGGTGAAGAAAAATATACAGTAATCCCTCCTCCATCGCGGGGGTTGCGTTCCAGAACCCCCCGCGAAAGGTGAAAATCTGCGAAGTAGAAACCATATGTTTATATGGTTATTATTATATTGTCATGCTTGGGTCACAGATTTGCACAGAAACACAGGAGGTTGTAGAGAGACAGGAACTTTATTCAAACACTGCAAACAAACATTTGTCTCTTTTTCAAAAGTTTAAACTGTGCTCCACGACAAGACAGATGACAGTTCCGTCTCACAATTAAAAGAATGCAAACATATCTTCCTCTTCAAAGGAGTGCTCGTCAGGAGCACAGAATGTCAGAAAGAGAGAGAAAAGCAAACAAATCAATAGGGCTGTTTGGCTTTTAAGTATGCAAAGCACCGTGGCACAAAGCTGTTGAAGGCGGCAGCTCACACCCCCTCCGTCAGGAGCAGAGAAAGAGAGAGAGAAGAGAGACAGAGAAAAACAAACAATCAAAAATCAGTACGTGCCCTTTGAGCTTTTAAGTATGCGAAGCACCATGCAGCATGCAGCTGCACAGAAGGGAGTAACATGAAGATAATCTTTCAGCATTTTTAGACGAGCGTCCGTATCATCTAGGTGTGCGAACAGCCCCCCTGCTCAATCCCCCTATGTCAGGATCAGAGAATGTCAGCGCGAGAGAGAGAAAAGTAAGTTGGGTAGCTTCTCAGCCATCTGCCAATAGTGTCCCTTGTATGAAATCAACTGGGCAAACCAACTGAGGAAGCATGTACCAGAAATTAAAAGACCCATTGTCCGCAGAAATCCGCGAACCAGCAAAAAACCTGCGATATATATTTAAATATGCTTACATATAAAATCCGCAATAGAGTGAAGCCGCGAAAGGCGAAGCGCAATATAGTGAGGGATTACTGTAGTCTGTGTGGCTAGAATTGCAATTTATTTGCATGTGATTCAGTTACTGCTCAGTTTCAGACATGCAAATTACCTGTTTAATATTGAACTGCAAAATAACCGCGAAGAGTTGATTCTGACCTGTGCACTAGCAGTGCCATACACAGTCATAACTGTGCTTGCTGTATTGTGTTCATGAGAAATAGTTTCCACAGAGAGCTCTAGTTCTATAATATAATCTTCATTTATGTGACATTTTTTCATTAATTTGCCTCTGATTTGTTAAAATCTGATGTAGTGATCATTGTTAATAATACATTATTCATTAAATATGCAAACTTTTTCTTGTATTCTTAGAAAGTCAAGGCTTGGGGACTGTCAAACGACAAGGCCTGTTATAGTCCATTGCAGCACTCCTTGTATGATTTTTGGGCTATACAAAAAAAATGGTATATTAAATAAATACATTGAGTGGTGATGTGTTTATTCCTTTCTTATGTAGCATCACTATCTGAAGAGATCACATAAGTTTTAGATATTAAACAGTAACAAAAAAATGCAGACAATATTTTATAAGCACACGCACACATATATAAGCAGTATAAAAATCATTATATAGAAAAAAAATAAGCTTTGCATTTAAGAATTCTTACCTTATTAAAAATATTTTTTAGCAATGCAAGCAAGTTACAAAATCTTACTAGAAAATTGACTTCTGTGATTACAACCTGCCCTTTGAATAAGTCAAGTCTGCAACATGTTGACATAGAAAAACTAGCTTTTTTTCAGTCTGGTATTCTACCATGCTAATGTACAGTAGAGTTCATAAATGGCATAGACATAAAATAGTTTACTGATATGTTACTGCTTATGACAAGGATCTCGGATGTATTTTATAGAGGTTAAAAACCTTAATCTTAAATAAAGTAAAACACTCTTGAGAGCAAAGACTCTGTGTTAAAATCTTATTTTCCTTTGCTGTCAGATTAAAAATTTTCTCTGGTTAATTTTACTGTTACCACAGGTTTTGATGATGCTGTAGAGGAGCGAGTGATCAATGAAGAGTACAAAATTTGGAAGAAGAATACCCCATTTTTATATGATTTAGTGATGACTCATGCTCTTGAGTGGCCCAGTCTCACTGCTCAGTGGTTGCCAGATGTCACAAGGTACAGTGACTCGATTCTGTTTTCTGGCTAAATAACCTGTCTGCCATTGGATATAATAAACTATAGTAGAAGTAGAATATGATACAGTCAAAGTAAAAAAGTATGTGAACCCATTGGAATTATCTGGTTTACTGCATGAATTGGTCTTCATCCAAGTCACAGATACTGATACACACACTGAGCTTAAGCCAATGATACACAAAAAATTCTACTCTTTCATGTCTTTATTTTACAAATGCATTCAACATTCACAGTGGTAGTGAAAAAAGTGAACCTTGGGATTTAATAACTGGTTGACCCTCCTTTGGCAGCAATGACCTCAACCAGGCGCTTCCTGTAACTGCAGATCAGACCCGCACATTGTGCGGGGGGAATTTGAGCCTGTTTTTCCCTGCAGAACTGCCTTAACTCTTCCATATTCTTTGGTTGTCTTCTGTGTATGGCTCTCTTCAAGTCATTCCACAGCATCTCAATAAGATTGAGATCTGGGCTATGACTGGGCCACTCCAAAAGGCAGAGTTTGTTCTTCTGAAGCCATTGTGCTGTGGAATCGCTGCGAAGTTTGGGGTCATTGTCCTGTTGCATCACCCAGCCACTTCTGAGCTTAAGTTGATGGACAGACATCCTCACATTATCCTGGAGAATTTGTTAATGAATTCATTTTCCCCTCAATGATGGGAAGCTATCCAGGCTCTGATGCAGCAAAGCAGGCCCAAATCATGATGTTCCCTCCACCATACTTGACTGTAGGGATGATGTTGATATGCAGTGCCCTTTATACGCCAGATGAAGTTCTGCTTGTTCCTCCCAAATAGTTCAAATTTGGTTTCATCACTCCACAAAACATTTTCCCAGCACCGTTGTGGAGTGTACAAGTGCTGCTTTTGCAAACTTCAGGCATTCAGCAATGTTCTTTTTTGATAGCAGTGGCTTCCTTCTTGGTGTCCTGCCATGGACTCCTTTCTTGTTCAATGTTTTGCGTATAGTTGACTCATGAACAGGGATGTTAGCCAGTTCTAATTACTTCTTCAAGTCCTTTGCTGTCACTCTAGGGTTCTTCTTTACCTCATTGCTGACTTTGCGTTGTGCTCTTGGGGTCATCTTGGCAGGGCGCCCACTTCTAAGTAGAGTAGCCACAATGCCAAATTGTCTCCATTTATAGACAACTTGCCTAACAGTAGACTGATGAATATCTAAGTTCTTTGAGATGACTTTGTAACCCTTTCCAGCCTTATGTAGGTTAACAATTCTCGATCGTCGCTCTTAAGACAGCTGTTTTGTGCGAGGCATGATTCCCATCTGGATATGCTTCTTGTCAAAAGCTCAGACTCAAACTTTATAGTGTTTTTTTTTTTTATCAATCAAAGTAATTCTAGGCCACACCTCTGAACTTGTTTCATTAAATGGACTCCAGGTGTGCTAAATTCTGACTGTAATGAGCTTTTTTAAAAAGTCATTAGCTTAGGGTTCACTTACTTTTTCCAATCTTCAGTTTTACTGTTTGAATGATTTATTCAATATGGTCAAAAATTCTCTGAAAATCTGTGTATCTTTAGTTATAGGAAACTGTGTTTGTTCATTATTGTGACTGACATGAAGATACGACCATGTTTTATATGAGAATTAGACATAAATATAGATAATTCCTAGGGGTTCACATACTTTTTACTTTGACTGTTTTTAATAGACAGGTAAAAGTTTGTGGTGAAGATCATAGATGTACTGTCTAGTAGAGAGGGCATAGTCTATATCTGATGGCCTTATACAGTGAGTCTCAGCCATAATCTAATAATGACATCAATTTTCTCCTCCAGTGAAATTTCTATTTTTGCTATTTCTCACCATGGTGCTTTTATTTTAAAGCTAAAATTATTAAGCACTACTAATTTAACATATTGGCAGCTCAGCATCTAATGTTGGATTATAAATATTTTATTGTACTGATTTCTACACAGATTGACGTTTTTATAAATTCAACTACTTCTCCAGAGATTTGTCAGAATTCACTGGAAAGCAAAGCATTATTGAAGTTATAAATAGTTTTTGATTTATTCAAAAATAAATCGCAAGCTAGAAGGACACCAGAAATAAATACTGAGATTTCAGAAACTGGTTCAGAATATGTAAGATCACTTTGTGTTTTAACTCTTTGGTGTGGGGCGGGGAGCTTGCCATTACAAACTCAATTTTTTGGACCATAAATTAAGTCACGCCTTTCTCATTATGAAATAGGATAAACAATAATGTTTTACCTCTTCAAATACAGAGGACGTAAGAAGGGAATACAAAATATGTTTATAGACATTAATAATGCTGCTGAGCAAGGAATTTAGTAACCTGTTAAATCAATTTTATAAGGTTGTTTTGTATACATTGGGGTGTGAAGGAAGACTTATGCTAAAGTATTTGTTTTTTGGGGGTGGAGGGGGTAAAATGCATATCACACCTCAGTGCAATGCACATGAAAGAGCAGAAAAATCACTGAGGCTTCATTCAGTCCAGGATGCTTCCTTACAAAGTGAAAAATCCAGTGGTCCAGATGGATGTGCAATGCATTTTAATGTCAAAAAAAAGTTAACTCGGTTTAAAAATGCTAGAGAAGATCACATACTTCCAGAAATAATATGCTAGGTGTTGATTATTGTGCTTCTAACAAAGAACAATGTAATTCATATTCATCTTCTACAGATCAATTTAATTTCTGACATTCACATTCAAACCCCCAGCAGTGTGTTTTGTTTTTTTTTTTTTGGAATTTATACCCCTGCAGCATCTGAACCTTCAATGTTTCTGTTATCTATGTATACAAAAAAGGTTTTGATAAAATTGAATGCGAATAAACACTGTAGGATGCAAAAATTTTTTGGACCCAGCATAATTGCATGGAAAAAAATTAAACTCAATCCCAGCAGCCTGTATTCATATAAATCCAGAAAAATTCCCCATGAAACATGGTAATAGACAAACTTCCTTTTATTACTAATGTTTTAAAATTGTTTTTGAGCCCTTGACTATCCACCTGGGGGATTATAAGAGAAGCACATGAATAAAAAGTGTCTGTGGACTGTTGATGTGGTATTCAGTTCTTTGTTTTGGATACATATTCTCAAAAGGTGCATCACATTCACTGTTTCAAAGAAATTCTATAGTATTTCTGCAGTTACAAAAGAAAAAAAATCTTTTCATACTTAGAAATCTAATGAAAAATATAAATATTCAAACGTCATCCCTTAATCATACATTAGTTGGGTGAATAAGTGCTGTTAATGTTTGCCTTGTATAAATTCTATTTCATTTGTAGCATAGTACTAGGGTGTTGTACCATCATCATGCCTGAAGAAGGGGCCTGAGTTGCCTCGAAAGCTTGCATATTGTAATCTTTTTAATTAGCCATTAAAAGGTGTCATTTTGCTTGACTTTTCACTATATTTGTAGCATAGAAAGACTACATAGAATTTTTTTTTAAAAGAAAAACTTAAAATAGGTAGTGCCAATGCCTCCATCTATCTTGTGCATGTAAGTTTGAATGCACAAATATTTGGTAAGAAATCTCTCTTGCTTGTTGCAAAAATATCTAACATAATTTTAGAATTACTGTTAATTGTGCCTAAATTGTTACTTGGGAGTGTTTTTCTCTTCATTGTTCATGTTAAGATTGTATGCACAGGTTGTCATTTTCCTATTGCAGTTGCTCCTGACTCTGACATGCAAGGTGCAGAATCCAGAATCTGATTGTTGGTTCAGAGGAGCTGTACAAGTAAGCAACATGAGTCCCAAGACATGGGTACGTGTGATGCCCATTGTGTAAACTACATACTTGAAGGAACTCTACTAAACTTTGTTAAAATGAAGGCTAATGTATTGCCTTGTGCTAAAATCGATACAAAAATTCACAATTGAATTGTTGAGGCAATTTATATTCAGTTTTGCTCCTTTTAATTTTACAAACTGGCATCAGATGCTTAATCATTTCTTCAAAAGTATTTGTGGTAGACTTGCTGCCAAACTCAAATCTTAAGAGAAGTAAAATTAGTGACATGCATAAAGATGAAAGTTATCTTTGAGCACTTTTCAAGAAACTTGTCTGTACATATACCCATGGTTAAGTCACCCACCTCTCTAACTCTGAAAAGAAGGGCACTTAAGTGTAAAAATGAGAACTTTGTAGCATGCCTTTTCGTATGATTTTGTAAATCAGCTTTATTTTGTTGTGGTCTTTTAGAAATATCTGATTTTTGGCAACAGATCATGGTAATCTCAAAGGACGTATGTTCACTGACAAACTAGTAATAGTCATTGTCATTTTCAAACCTGCTTACTGGAGTTCAGAGGAGCAGAGAGCAAGAGTCAGTCCTGGCAGGAAAATGACTTGGACAGGTGACTAGTCCATTGTAGGTTCCACACTCACACTGGGGCTATCGAACTAATCCTACAAGGCTTTGAGAATGTTGGAGGAAGAAAACCACAGGCACGGGTAGAATGTTCAGACTCCACACGAACAGTTTGGTGCTGGATTTGACCGTTGTACACTGGATCTGTAAAATGGCAGTGCTGACCAGTGTGAACTACTGTTCTGTCTAAGTTAAAGACATATTATATACATTTCAACTAAATTTCTCATTTTTATTTTTCTTTCTTTAAATGGACATAATTCAAACTTAAACCCTTATTATTAATAATAATATTAGCAATAATACATTTTATTTATATAGTGCCATTCCCATAAACAAAGTGCTTCAGAGAAATTAAAATTTTCAACAGGGCATATAAAACATTGAAAACAAACAATATCTGCAAAAAACACTAAATAAAGATAGGTACAGGAAACACAAAGCATTGAATTAAAGAGGCCACATAGGTTGACTACTAAATTTTAAAGCTGCAAAACGTTTTATGCTCTGATGAGAAAAAACAGTATAGTATGGAGGAAAACTTAAATATTTTTGTCATCATATTTTACATTCTGCAGATTTTTTTGTAATATTCTACTGATTTAGTTTTTCCTTGGCAAGTCAAGCATTTTGGCCAAAAGGGTAGAAATCTCAACATATAAAATTAAGACTGAATGATGACTTAATCTACTTAAAATTTTATAACTACTTTGAACATCAAAATAAGTTGTGACATTAAATAATAACATCAAAGTGCTTTTTAAACTGTTTTTGCACCCCAGACTATAATGTCCTATACAGAATCTGAAATCCCTCATATGTTAAATTGTTCCCCCACTTCCCTCATTTTAAAAATGAATTTAATGCTCCATAATATGCAGTTTTATTATTAGCAAATATTAATAAATTAAGACAGGGCTGGGCGATTTTTTTTTTGTTTGTTTTTTTAAAGATTAAGTCATTTAATTTGAGCTAATCTTTTAAATCTTTTAATCTTTTAAAATGAAATTCATTTTTTTCTTTTTTTACCAATTATTAGATTAAACATTTGAACAAACCCCATCGTAATTTTATTAGTTGGTCATGTGTGTACAGTCAAAACAATAATAATGTAAAGAATACAGGGTGTCCACAAAGTATCTTTACAATTTCAAAACTTTATTAAAAAACAAATGAATAAACACATCTGTGCATATTAATGCAAAATGAAGAGTAGATATTGAAGTTTTATTTTGCCTCATTTAATACACCTCTATATGGGCACCATTAGTTGCACGAAGCACATCAAGATGGTCATCGATTTCTTGCCATGTTCTCTGTAGAATAGCGTCATCGCTGGTGGCAATGGCATCAGTGATCTTTTGCTTCAGGTCATTAATGTCCTGTATCTTTGTTCGATACAGAGTATCACATGGGGGTTTTCTGAGTCGTAGATTCTCACATTATGTGTGTTCAGTTTCCCTGAAACATGGAAGGTTGCTTCACCACTAAAACAAACTTGGGTGAGGAAGGTTGCATCCTCAGACATTTGTTCCAGCATGTTAACTGCAAACTCTTTTTGTCTTGGTTTATCGTTTGGCCCGAGTGCCTGTTGAACATGGTAGCTGTAACTGTCTGGCAGCAGTACGGATGGATTTTGTAGGAGAACGAGCAAAGGATTGTCTTGCACAATCGACGTTTTCCTCTGATATTCTTTGTCATCCACTCCTTTCTTTATCCAATACTGTCCCTGTCTCCATAAATTTCTTGTGCCATGCATGGTGGATGTTTTCCATACTTAGTCCTGTAGTTTCGCTGAGTCTGCATATCCGATGTTGTTTCAATAAACCACAATACGCATTGATCCTTTTCTTGGAGTAGCCATTTTTTAGGGGTTTATTCAACAGCCTGTTTTTCATCAACAGGTTACCTGAAATACCCAAATTCAATGTGATTACAAACTCTGATAATGACTGAGTACGTAGAACTAATTTGATTAAGATATCTCATTAGTTATCTTTTTAGTAATTTTTTGAAATTGTAAAGAGACTTTGTGGACACCGTGTATAATCAGTGGTATTTATCATATGAATGAGTGTGGTCCAGAGAAAGGCAGTAACATGAAGTTAGTTGTCTGGAATTAGTTTGGAAATGAGACTGGATGTTGAACTACTGTCATTTTGCATTTCACAATAGCAATTAAAAGTGGACATACAGTTTATTTCAGCGTTTAAAGCAGAAAGTACAGAATACAACCAAAGTGAAAAAGAATGGGACAAAGATTAAGCCTGTCCACAACCGACAGCTTTGGAGTCTTCTTCGCTCTGCTTCAGCATGGATAACCCAAAGTGCACTTCCTGTTTTCTATTCTATTAGACAGTGTGATTAGATTGGGAGGAGACAGTGCCTAGTCTGAGATGAGGGGAAGAATACCCCAAATTTTACATGCAACAGTGACTAGGAACAGTGGGAGAACAAGAAGCAGGCTGTCAGTAATGGGTAGTAGGAAGGCTGTAGGCATGCTGCTTCAGAGACCAGTAGTTACTGTAGAGGGAAGGAGCTGGCTGTTATGCTTTGCAAGCTAAACTATTTGAAGAAAAAAATAAAGGTGAAAGAAAGGTCACCTGTGGTAGTTGTGGAATGTGTGCCAAAGATGTAGGGAAAAAGCAGTGGGGAGGGTTGGGATTTTAATTGACATGCCTTCTGGTGTAAATATAGATGCTTTCATAACTAGTATGGACAAGTTGTGTGTGTGTTATATATTTAATATATATATATATATATATATATATATATATATATATATATATATAAAGTTAGGTCCATAAATATTTGGACAGAGACAACTTTTTTCTAATTTTGGTTCTGTATATTAACACAATGAATTTTAAGTGCAACAACTCGGATGCAGTTGAAGTGCAGACTTCCAGCTTTAATTCAGTGGGGTGAACAAAACGATTGCATAAAAATGTGAGGCAACTAAAGCATTTTTTTAACACAATCCCTTCATTCTAGGGGCTCAAAAGTAATTCGACAAATTAAATAACTGGAAATAAAATGTTAATTTCTAATACTTGGTTGAAAACCCTTTGCTGGCAATGACAGCCTGAAGTCTTGAACTCATGGACATCATCAGAAGCTGGGTTTCCTCCTTTACAATGCTCTGCCAGGCCTTTACTGCAGCAGCTTTCAGTTGCTGTTTGTTTATGGGCCTTTCTGTCCAAAGTTTAGTCTTCAACAAGTGAAATGCATGCTCAATTGGGTTAAGATCAGGTGACTGACTTGGCCATTCAAGAATTTTCCACTTCTTTGCTTTAATAAACTCCCAGGTTGCTTTGGCTGTATGTTTTGGGTCATTGTCCATCTGTATCATGAAACGCCGCCCAATCAATTTGACTGCATTTAGCTGGATTTGAGCAGACATATGTCTCTGAACACCTCAGAATTAATTCGGCTGCTTCTGTCCCGTGTCACATCTATACTAATAAAAGGCAAAGCCCTCACTGACTGACTGACTCACTCACTCACTGACTCACTCATCACTAATTCTCCAACTTCCCGTGTAGGTGGAAGGCTGAAATTTGGCAGGCTCATTCCTTACAGCTTACTTACAAAAGTTAGGCAGGTTTCATTTCGAAATTCAAAGCGTAATGGTCATAACTGGAACATATTTTTTGTCCATACACTGTAATGGAGGAGGCGGAGTCACGTATCGCGTCATCACGCCTCCTACGTAATCACGTGAACTAAAAACAAGGAAGACATTTACAGCACGAGTCACACGCGGGAACGAAGGTAAATGACGTTAATTTTTGACTGTCTTTTAATACTGTGTGAGCATACATATTAACACATGTGCAATTAAACGTGTGCATTTACGGGGTGATTTCTGAGGCTTAAAAGCTCACCTTTTATCAAACGCGGGAAGAAAGGTAACTGACGTTGTTCACTGTCTTTTAATACTGTGTAACCATACATATTAACACATGTCCAATTAAACGTGTGCATTTACGGGGTGATTTCTCAGGCTTAAAAGCTCGCCTTTTACTAAAAAGGTAAATGCAAAACTATTTTCAATCAGTTTATTGAAACGCTCCCGTTAAGGATTGCAATAACATATTCGCGAGATAAAAGAACGAAGTAGGGGGAAATGGAGGAACAGTCACAAACAGCGAAGAGCAAAAAATTAATTAAACAATTGAGAACGGAGCGAGTTAAGCATACAAGCATGTTCATAAGGGAAACAAAGCACGGTGTAAAACGTAGCTTTAAATTAAGTTTATAGAAACGCTCCCGCTGCGGATTGCAATAACATATTCGCGAGATAAAAGTTTAATGAGAAGACACGAGGTATAAACGAAGCACACGCCGTGGCGCAACGTTAGGGGCAACAGTTTCAACCATTCTATGATCTGCTTCTCGCAACTGAAAGACGGCACATGGCGGATGTTAGCCGACTTGCTGACCGCAACGTTAGGGGCTTCAACTATGGCGCTGACGCAACATCTCAGTGCCAACACTTTGCAGACTGTACTTAAAAGACACGCCCTCCTCACTGGACAGTTAAAAACACTAATCAAACTAACGATGACATCAAGTATTACCCAATCAAAAGTAGGAAAGGAGGCATCTTCATAAAATGTGTGTGGGATGATTTGCATGAGACGCTGCTTTAAAAAAAAAAATGATAAAAAAAAAATACGGGATAAATCCCGTCCAGTATTGATTCAAAACGGGACGCGCAATTTAATTCTCAAACGCGGCACGATTCCGTATTTTAAAGGACGGGTGGCAACCCTACAGTGCCAGGTAACCACCCATACAATCAGATTGTGATTCAGACTAGGAATGCAATGAATGTAATTACCCCGATCTACATACAAGGCGAAAGTCTTGCAACATTCAAAGATGATGGTTTGGGATAATTAGTACTTATTAAGTACAACATTGAACATAAAAGAGCTTATGAAGCCTTGAACCGAAAAAAGCAAGATCTCAGAGATCGTAAAAAAAAAAAAAGGAGGTAATGTCGTTTTACTCGCTGTAGATTTTAGTCAAACATTACCAGTTATTCCACGAGGGAGACCAGCAGATGAACTCAACGCGTGTTTAAAATCCATGCTTCTCCCACGGTCGGTTATATGTCGCGTGTTCTCGGGTAGGTACACCAAAAAATGTATACATTTAAGCATGTAATGGGCAAAGAAAAAATGAGGTATACCCGAAGGCACTGCAGTAGTACTCAATGTAACTTTACTTCTTAAATGTTAATGTTTTACTGTTTAATAATTTATACGCTTCTTATATATTGTTCAAATTCTTTTATCAAAATACCAGTGACAGCGCAATGCACGATAACATGGAGTGAATACACCATACGCATCCGCCCACGGCCGCCCTGGTGTGCGCAGATAGGAGTTGATTCTAAAATAAAATAAACATAAGAGTAATACATTCATCACCCATAAAGCGGATAGCAGACGTGACGTATTATATGTGTACCACATTTCAAGTCAATACGTGAAACGGTTTGCAAGCTACATGTGATTTAAAATCCTGGACAGACCAACGAAAAGCCACGGTAGCAAATTATAGAAGAAGATTTTA
The DNA here is from genome assembly GCF_900747795.2 of Erpetoichthys calabaricus. NCBI lineage: Eukaryota > Metazoa > Chordata > Cladistia > Polypteriformes > Polypteridae > Erpetoichthys > Erpetoichthys calabaricus. The sequence continues at coordinate 43,954,793 of NC_041407.2, forward strand.
CTGTTTAATAATTTATATTTATATGAAATGTGCTTCTTATATATTACTTCATATTCTCATATGATAATGATGTTAATGTTGTTTATATTGTTTTCTATGTTATTGTAAGTGCATCTATGTGTGTATATGTATGTATGTATGTATATGTGTATATATATATATATATATATATATATATATATATATATATATATATATATATATATATATAAAAAATATATGTGTATATGTATATATAATATATCTGTATGTGTGTATATGTATATATATATGACAGCAACACTCATAACAATGACAACACAATTACATTGACAATCATGTTACGTTATTTTTAAAATGTTTCCTTTACTTTTTCATAACCTCTTTAACACACTACTCCGCTGCGAAGCGCGGGTATTTTGCTAGTCATCAATAAACACTAGTGTCCCAGTGCCACAGGCAGCCATGCACGCCCAAGCCATCACACTGCCTCCACTGTGTTTTACAGATGATGTGGTATGCTTTGGATAATGAGCTGTTCCACGCCTTCTCCATACTTTTTTCTTGCCATCATTCTGGTAGAGGTTGATCTTGGTTTCATCTGTCCAAAGAATGTTTTTCCAGAACTGTGCTGGCTTTTTTAGATGTTCTTTAGCAAAGTCCAATCTAGCCTTTCTATTCTTGAGGCTTATGAGTAGCTTGCATCTTGCAGTGCACCCTCTGTATTTACTTTCATGCAGTCTTCTCTTTATGGTAGACTTGGATATCGATACACCTACCCCCTGGAGAGTGTTGTTCACTTGGTTGCCTGTTGTGAAGGAGTTTCTCTTCACCATGGAAATGATTCTGCGATCATCCACCACTGTTGTCTTCTGTGGACGTCCAGGTCTTTTTGCGTTGCTGAGTTCACCAGTGCTTGCTTTTTTTTCTCAGGATGTACCAAACTGTAGATTTTGCCACTCGTAATATTGTAGCAATTTCTCCAATGGGTTTTTTCTGTTTTTGCAGCTTAAGGATGGCATCTTTCACCTGCATGGAGAGCTCCTTTGACCGCATGTTGTCTGTTCACAGCAAAATCTTGCACATGCAAGCACCACACCTCAAATCAACTCCAGGCCTTTTATCTGCTTAATTGATAATGACATAACGATGGACTTGCCCACACCTGCTCATGAAATAGCCTTTGAGTCAATTGTCCAATTACTTTTGAGTCCCTGAAATGAAGGGACTTTGTTAAAAAAAAAAAAATGCTTTAGTTGCCTTACATTTTTATGCAATCATTTTGTTCACCCCACTGAATTAAAGCTGAAAAGTCTGCACTTCAACTGCATCTGAGTTGTTTCATTTAAAATTCATTGTGGTAATGTACAGAACCAAAATTAGAAAAAAGTTGTCTCTGTCCAAATATTTATGGAGAGAGATAGATATATAAAAAATAATCTCTATAAAATATCAAAAAACAACTCTGTTTTGATTTCCATGAATGTCTGGTTTGTTGAGAACAGGTAATCCACCTGAAGCTAAGCATGTTCATCCCGGACAGTATTTAGATGTGAAACCATATAGGAAAACTAGGCTAAACTTTCTCATTCATCCACATACATAGTATATGGTTGGTTGAAATGTACATTTAACACACACCATAACATTACCAAAACCAGTGCACCAGTAACAAAACAAAAAATGCAGGACTATAAAGCTCAAACAATGTTCAATGTCCATAGTAAAATACAGTGTAAAAAAATTTGCAGTATCCTCCAGTTGAAATGTAAAACAGAGGTCCTGACTCTCTTTGATCATTAAAGAACCCTGGGCATCCTTCGAAAAGAGTTTGGTGAATCCCGATTTCCAGGCTAAATTGCCCACCATGGTCTGGTTATTCTGGCTCTCTAATCATCCTCTGTCCATAATTGGCTATCTCCTTTACCACTTAACCACCAAATAGCTAATACGTACTGGCACAAAATGGCTGTCATCGCATTATCTAGGTGAATTCTGCACATTGATGGTGATTGAAGTGGTTCCACACTCTTAATGTAAGACACTTTGAGTAGTGAGGATAGCACTATATAAATGTAAAGCATTATTATCATTATATGATGCCAATCGCACCCTGGTAAGGACCAAAACAACCGTACCAAGACATTTTGGAAAGGGTTGGTCTCTGTACAGTACCAGTGGTTCACATGAGGTATGAATATGATTTACACAGGATTGATGTAACTATATGAAATACTGAGTATTCTGAATGAAATTGTGCATATTATGGTAGTCGCACTTCGTGCCAGCTGTCAGTCATAGGGAATTTCATTCACAGCACAGTGAGTTGAGGATTAACATAGAGCATTAAAATTAATTAAAGTACAAATAAAAGAACACACAGGTACAATTGTAACAATTCATATTGACAATTTGCACAATCCCCGGTCAATCAGAGCAAGCTAAGCACCTGATTAGCCTCACTACTTATTTGCGCACCATCAGACAGCAGTTGTAAAATCACTTGTTGATTGGGTCAATCAAAACACATACGGGGTGACAAAAAATTAACAGGAGTGCCCTGTGAATCAAACAAACAAACCAACCCCTAATCTTGCACTGTGAAAGTGAAGCATGCAGGTGAGGTGGGGCATCCTTGCAAACAATCCAAAATGAACATTCTTAATAAATATATGCAGATCATAGATGTGATTTGAAATGAACTAAACTGAGTTTATGTTCATATGGTGTTAACTGGAAAATACAGTGCAATGTAAACGTTTGGGCAACCCTGATTAAAAATTACTATTGATTTATAACTTGGCTAAGCTTTTGAGCTAGCAACTTCATTTTAACATATTTTTATACCTTATGGAAACGGGAACATTTCAGTAGTGAAATATTTTTATTGGACCAACAGAACCAATTTAATGTGCATTTAAACAAAAATAGGTAGGTGCATAAGTTTGGGCAACCCAAAAGAATAATCCCATCATTATTTAGTAGAGCCTCCTTTTGCTGAAATAACAGCTTGTATAGATGCCTTCTATAGCTACTGACATGTCCCTGAATTCTGGCTTGTAGTATTTTGGACCATTCTTCCATGCAAAATACCTCCAGTTCAGTCGGTTTGGTGGCTTGCGAGCGTGGACATCATGCTTTAAATCAAGACATCCATTTTCAGTAATGTTCAGGTCTGGGGTTTGGGATGGCCATTCTAGCACATTGTACTTATGCCTCTGCATGAATTCCTTGGTAGATTTTGAACGGTTCTTTGGATCATTGTTGTGCTGAAACATCCAACCCTGGCATAACTTCAATTTTGTGACTGACTCTTGAATGTTCTTGTCAAGAATCTGCTGATACTGGGAGGAATTCATGAGGTCCTCAACTTTACGAAGGTTTCCAGTACCAGTGCTAGCCACACAGCCCCATAACATGATGGACCCTCCACCAAATTTTACAGTAGGCAGCAAGTTCTTCTCCTGGAATGCTGTGTGGTGGTGTTTTTTTTTTGCCAGGCGCTATGCCTCTGGTTGCAACAATATTACTCTACCTTAGTCTCCTCTATCCACAGTATTTTTTCCCAAAATGTTTCTTGCTTATGCAGAAGCGCTTTTGCATACCTCATGCAACTCTTCTTCTGGTGAGTACTCAGGAAAGGCTTTTTACGCATCACCCTTCCACCGAGCCGTTCCTGGTGCAAAGTGCGCTGGACTGTGTAATAATGTACAATGACGCATCAGCAGCCAGATATTCTTTTAGCTCTTTGGAGGTGGTCTGTTTTTTGTCTGTGACTTTTTTAACCTGCCTTCAGCTGTGCCTTTCAGATATTTTTCTTGTCCTACCACATCTTTCCTTCATAAGGACTGTTCCTGTGGCCTTCCATTTCCTAACTACATTTCTGATTGTGGAGACACAGTCCAAACTTTTGTGGTAATTTCTTGTAGTGGTGGGCAGTATACCGGTTCATACCGAAAACCATTTTTTATTTTTATGATCTGGATTTTTCTTATACTGCAACACCGGTTTAAATTGCCTCAACAACGTTCGGAACGTGGCACAGCGGGAAACTGTTTAAGGGGGACCTTTTTCACTGATATTCATGCTCCCTGAACATTTAGAATGCTAAGATAAATACTTGATACAATTTTCATGATGAAATGCATTAAAGCATGTATTAATCATGTGTGGGGAACGGTGGCGTCGAGGTTGCACTGCTGCCTCGCAGTAATGGGGTCCCAGGTGTTCCCTGCTTTGAATTTGCATGTTTTTCTGGTGGGTTTACTCGGCGTGCTTCAGTTTCCTTTCAGAGTCATGTAAGATGTTGGGTTTTGTTATGCTATATTAACCCTGCTAGTGTATGTATTGCTCGTATTCACCCTGCGATGTGCTGGCGCCCCGTTCAGGATTTCCTCCTGCCTCGCACACAATGCTTGCTGGGATGGGCGCAACCCTGAATGGACGGCATAATTAAACATGTATAACGAAGATTTTTTTTTTTTTAAAGTTCTGAACACTCCGTGGTCTAAGTTTATAACTAGTTTTAATTTCACAAAGACGTTTATCGTGTGGTGATTGGTTATGTGGAGAAAGAAAAAGGAAGGATAGGAACTGGGGGTTTTGGTACGTCAGACAGAGACAGCACGCATGCAATAAAGAAAGCCCGCTCAGATGAACATGCATTGAATTCTGTGTTCGTGTCTCCGAACACCAGATCACGAGCCCAATATTTACACAATATTTAAGTTAAACCTGTGCGATACCCATTCGTATATCCAGTTTTTTGGAGCCTCGTCACACCTGCCATAAAGTTCTCTACACTGAACGTACACCTGGGGACCACTTACTGCGAGGGAGCAGCACTACCGCCACACTACTGTGCATGTTTAATACCTGCTTTAATGCATTTCATCCTAAAAATGATATCAAGTACGAGGGCAATCCCAAAAGTAAGGTCTCCTATTTTTTTAGAAATACAAACAACCGTTTAAAATGATGTAAACATTATAGAAAATAAAGGTTAAAGACTTATTTATTTTTCTACATAAACGCCATTTTGGTCGATGCATTTTTGTAGACACTGTGGTAGTTTTAGAATGCCCATGTAATACCAGCTCGCCGCCATGTCCTTCAGGAAGCATTGAACCTCATCTTTCACCTCTTCGTCGGAGCAGAATTGCCTTCTGGACAAATGTTCTTTCAACTTAGGGAACAGGTGGTAGTCACTGGGTGCCAAGTCCGGACTATAGGGTGGGTGGGTGATGAAGTTCCAACCACCGATCTTTACGCATGTTTTCCTCAACCTTTGCGACTGTCTCGTCGGAAATTGGCGGTCTCCTGCGCGAACTTCACACTTGGCAGTAGCGTTCAACGGGAGCTCCATTTTCAAGGGCTGCCAAGATTGAGCATCCCAGTGAAGCCACACATGCTTGTTTGGGAGTGGAGGAAGCACCAATCACAGCAGTGTGGCCAACAGCTGTACAAATGGTTTCTCTACGTCCCACCGCTTTTGAGACCTTACTTTTGGGATTGCCCTCGTATTTATCTTAGCTTTCTAAATTCTCAGAGAGCAGGAATATCATGAAGTGAATGTATTCTGTGCGGCGATGACTGCCTGCCAGCTCTTAGTGTAGAGGAAGTCAGTTTAGGAAGCGTGTAGTGATTAACAACCGAGTCGGGGAACACTTAACACAAAGTATTTAACGTGTTACATAAACTTATGACGGGGTTTGAGAAAATCTAGTAAATTAAGTATTAATTTTAGGATGAAGTTTAGTTTACAACATTCTACTTTAATTACAAAATAAACTATGAGAATAAAGTGGAAATGTCGAGAATAAAGTCAACATGCCGACTTTATTCTTGACATTTAGGTTTTTTTTTTCTTCACTGTGTCCGTATTTTTTTTTTTTTTCTTCTTCATAGTGGCCCTAATACAATTCCGTAGGGCTATTCCACAAATGGCATTATAAATGCAAGTTGCAGTTTTATTATTTATGTATATAGCTTAGCTTAAAGCAAGGTCCATATTAATGCAATTTGCCTTAATGATGGTTCAGTTGGTAAAGATGTCCTCACCAAGTTGCACTCGTTTTATTTGGTGAATACTGTGTAATGCACCTGGGCTCGAAGTCTTGAAGTAATAGTATCATTACTGGAAGTTGCACTATTATTTATTTTATTAGTTTAAATATTATGCAGTTTAATGATGGTAAAGTTGTTTAAAAAGTCACTTTAACTTGTCAGTGGACAGAGATTGTTAACGTTAACAGAAAGTGTAGTTGGTTTAGAAAAAATATTTACTATTTATTCCTTCAGTGCAGTACAACTTTTGACAAGCACCTCAGGACAGTGTAAATGCCTGTTTGGATGGTTGAAAATATGTTGTCAAAATGTTAGTTTGTTTGCAAAATTTGTTCAATAAAAAGGCTGTATATTTTGACTTCAACTGTCATGCAATGTGATTCCTTCTTTTCATTGGTGCCACCCCCTTGAAAACTTATTACCTTATGGGGCCATGCAAACCTGTATTAATACTTGTGTGCACATTAAAATGTGTTTTGTTTTTTGTACAATGTACAATTCTCATTACAGTGGAATAGGTTATTCTTAGCCAGTCTACTGCAGTAATTGCAGTGGAAAATGTGGTTAACATCCACTCATGCATGGGAAAAACAATACCGTCGAATACCGTGAAGCTGGTACAATTTTGAAAAATACCGTGATATAGAACTTTGGTCATACCGCTCAGCACTTATTTCTTGTACACTTCTTCTAATTCATAATGACAAATTATCTTAGTATTTAGGTCAGTAGATGGTTCTCTCCTAGAGAGTGGCATCATGGGAACCTTGTAAAGAACTAAGGACTAGCACAACTAGCAATTACCTATGTTAAATAACCTTTTTCATGATTGGTTGCATCTGTCTTTGTAGTTTTAAGGTCTAGTGAGCTAATCAAAGCAATTTTGTGCTGCAACCTTTTGGAATTAATTGTCTACAGGTCTTCAAATTAATACAATTAGAAGGGTGTCCAAACATTTCCACATCCCATTTTCTAAATTTTATTTCATACAGCTTAATAATACTACACTGAGAATTTTGGTCTGATGAACATCCCCGTGTCTACAATTCTCTAGAAAAAAAAATGGCATATTGCTTGATCTACTCCTTATGAAAACAGAGCAAATTGTCATGCAGTCTCAGAAGGGTGCCCAAACTTTTACATAGCCCTGTAAATACAGAACATCATACATGTAAATTAACCTTGCCTGCTATGTCTGGCATTATAAAACCGAAGCACATATCAGCAGAGCTGTCTTTCTTTTGTACACTCACTTATTTCAAATGTGTCATTTTCATACCTGTTGTAGTCGTGCTTAATTTTCTAGTAGTTTTCCAGTTGTTCGTTTAGTAGGTGTTTTACTTATACAGCTGTGTTTGGTAAATAAACCACATTTTTTTTTTCCCTGGAAAGTATGTTTCTGCCCAGTGAAAGTAGTTCACTACACTGACACAAGGTATTTATTGATCTGTTTAGCTCGCTTGGTTGCATTTCACAGAGCAAATCTTCAAACTAACAGGTAGTTGAAACAATGTAACACATCTTCCCCTGATTTGGAACAAATCAAACGGGCTGTGTGTGAAAGCACCTTATGAGTAATGGACAGCTTTCTTGTGAGGCCTGCAAGATTAAAAATAAATAAATAAAAAATACAGAGCACTGCTTTTTGGCACTTTAAGAAACTTTCTGCAAATATTTGGAGCCTTAGGGTACCAGTTTAAGGCAGCCCATCCGGGTAGGTGCATGAAACATCTTGTCTCTCCGGCATGATGATCATCTTTCTCTGCTGTTGGAGGAATCTTCGTAAACTCTGCATTTCAGTGGCAGCACTCTTTGAGGTGTGCAGACCTGGGACTGGCCAGATCTCTGTAAGAGAGTACACCTTTTATTGGTCTGGTCGCTGTGATGGCTGTCGTACTTGGAGTGTAGGTGTTACTGTGGCGGAACGGCTCCTTCCAGTGGTGTCCGATGTTGCTCCTTTCAACGAGCTTATTATGCGACTCAGATTAAGGCACTCTGGCTGCCTTGTCTGTTGTCTCAGTGTGTCCTCCGACTGTGGTGAGTAATGTTCCAGTAAGGGAGACATTTATTCACAATTTTGGTCGGTGGTTTATGGGTGCTTGTGGGGTGACTCTCCTCTGGTCATGGGAGACGTCAGTGCGACCACTATGAAGATTGATGTGGTCCCCATGGGTCTGGGAACTGTGGTGAAAAAGGCTCCATGTTCCTTGACTTTACAAAAGGTCAGGGGCTATGGATTGTTGTATCCTTGTCCCAGCACCCTGTGCCACATTATTGGACTTTATACTCCGGTACTGGTGGTGTGTTGAAGGAGATTGATCACATCCTTGTGGGCAGACGCTGGAGGATCCTACAAAACTGCAGGGTCTACAGAAGTGCCCAGTTTGTAAATTCTGACCGTAGACTTGTTGTTGCAACTCTGAAGATCCAGCTTAGGTTCAGTAGGCTACCACCTATCAGGATCAGAGGTGGGTAGAGTAGCCAAAAATTGTACTCAAGTAAGAGTAGCGTTACTTCAAGATAATTAATATATATTATAATATAGTAAAAAGTAGTCATCCAAAAAATTACTCAAGTAAGAGTAAAGTATTTGGTGAAAAGTGTACTCAAGTACTGAGTAACTGTTTGATCATAATAAATGATTTATTTTTTAGTAATGTTGTAATAAGACACACAAATATAAAATGTGCAAATTCTGCTATTTCCAAATAATAAAATAAAAATGAGCAAAAATAAATAACATCTTTACAAAATAAAGATGCACAAATAACACAAAGTTCCAAATCTGTTTTTCACAACAAAGCTTTTGAAGCCAATACCTGCAGTAGGTAACATATATGTTTGAACTGTGCAAACTATTTACAGTGACAAGATATATTGTACACTGATAGTATAATACTGTGTATTCACTTGCCCTCCAAATAGCACAGCTGATAGAAAATAACATTAGAACAAGGCTGCTTGTGCACATACAAGAAGTCTCACTTTACCATGACTATCTGTGCCTGTGCATGTTTGGTTAAAACCTGCTTGTTCTTCACTCAGTGAAGTGATGGTTAAGCTTCAGCAGGAGTTGGCTGTCAAGGTTCTTGCAGTGAAGCTGTGACCATTTAACAGGCTGAGGACACAGGAAGTTTGTGTGTGGTCATGTGACTGCATGGCTACATCTGATTGGTGAAACGGAGTCATGTAATTATTGTTGCTACGTCTGATTGGTGAAACGGATTAATGTAATTATTGTTGTTACGTCTGATTGGTGAAACAGAGTTGTGATTATTGTTGCTACGTCTGATTGTTGAAACAGTCATGCAGTAGATCCACTGGCGACTTCTTCTCTCGGGCAAAAATATAGCGTATCTAATGTGTAAATGGGGAAAAAAGTAACGAGTCGAGTGTTGCCCAATGTAGCGGAGTAAGAGTAACGTTTCTTCTTCACAAATGTACTCAAGTAAAAAGTATGATGCAGTAAAACTACTCTTAGAAGTACAATTTTTTAAAATAGTTACTCAAATAAATATAAAGGAGTAAATATAACTCGTTACTATCCGCCTCTGATTAGGATAGTGAGGTTGGAAATGGCCAGACTCTAAGATCAGGCTGTTTGTAATGAGCTTACATGCAGTTTGTGTTAGGAACTTGCAGATCTGGGTTTGACTGCTGATCCTAATGTGATGTGGGAAACCTTCAGTGACAAGACCTTGAAGGTTGCTAAGGGTTGTGTTGACAGTGTTCCCAGAAGGAGGTGTTTCACTCTAGATGTCATTGAGGAGTCACAGTGCACAGCTTGATGACAACTCCAGTCTGTTGTGAAAACTGAGAAGGATGGCTGTAAGCAAGTGACACACCTTCTATGATCTAGTGACCAGCGGCATGCTTACAAAGGAATGAAAGCATTGCACACATCCAAATCTGTTCCTCAGGGAGTCTAGGTCAGGGCAAGTGATGGAATGGCCCTAACGGATGAACCTACAATTGTGACCTGCTGGCTACTTTGAGCAGCTGATTAAAGCTGATCCTCTGGCTGCGACATTGGACATCTCTGGGTCCATGGTTCTTGAGGCTGTTCCTCCAATTCGCTGTGAACCACCAATTTCACTGAGATTGCACAGGTGGTGAACCAACTGAGGGTAAAAAATGCTGCAGGAATCTATGGTATCTGGGGTGAACTTCTCCAGGCTGGCGGTAAGGCTGTCGTCCTAGCATTGCAAGCAATCTTTGCTTCCCTTTGGGAGATGGGCATCACCCCAGCTGACTGGAAAACAGGGCTTGTCATCCCTATCTGGAAAGGGAAGGGTGATCGTCTGGACTGTGGTAACTACAGGGGAATAACACTGCTATCTGTGCTGGGTAAGGTCTTTGCTAGGGTCATCCTGAATAGGATCCGTGATCTCTTGCTCACCTATCATCAACCAGAGCAGTCTGGTTTCATGCCTAATAAGTCTACCGTTGTCCGCCTCCTGGCACTGAGGGTTCTCATAGAGCGCAAATGCGAATATCTGCAGAGTTTCTTTGTAGCCTTTGTCGATTTTTGTAAAGCATTCAGAGTAGTTGATCAAGCCGCCATGTAGGACATCCTGAGACTTCATGGGATCTCCTCAAAGTTGCTGGATATCATGGCCGGCCTGTACATTGGTACTGTGAGTGCTGTGCAGAGTGGAGGCACAACCTCTGTGCTTTTCCCTCTAGATTCTGGGGTTTGTCAGAGGTGTGTTTTTGTTCCTACTCTGTTCAATGATTGCATGGACTAGGTGTTGGGCAGGGCCATCGAGTTCAGCGGCTGTGGTGCATCTTTTGATGAAGAAAGATTCACTGATCTTGAATTGCTGATAATGCTGTGATGTTTGCAGAGTCGATGGAGGCTCAGATTGAGGCTCTCAATAGACTTTGCGAGGAGTCTGAGTGCCTAGGCTTGTAAGTGTCTTGGATAAAAACCAAGGTTCTGGCCTTTAATGATCTCTAGGGCAGTGGTCCCCAACCTTTTTGACAGCAAGGACCACTTTATTAGATGCAAATTTTTCCACGGACCGGTCGGGGGGTTGGTTGGGGGGTGGGCAGTTTTATACACAATTTACATAGCATTTCTATTATTATTAAAGTTATTAAGCAGTTTGCATATGTTTGCAATCTGAGATTTTTCTTCTTTTTTTGCATATAACAAAGACATATGCTTTACATTTGCCAATCCAACAGATTGCACATCACAAACATTAACACTGCAGTCTTTTTTTCGTGTCTGCCGTTTCTATAGGAGGATGACAATGAGTTAAATTCCAATGGATGTTTTTCAAATGTTGACAAGCAGCAAGCAAAAGGAATCAATGAAAACCACAGACAACAAAAACAGCAAAAAAAAAAAAAACAGTACGAGGAAAGTTCGAAGAAAGAGATTTTTTTACAATGTTTCTGTTTGGGGATCGTTGTGCAAACGTGCACAACTGAGCTGCGACCACAGATCTAACTGCTCTGTGGATGATTCGTTCAAGCATTTCAAGGTCACTTCGTTGTAATGAAAGCATCTGTTGAATGTACTTCGTAGTAACGTGATTTCTATAGACTCATGTCATATGGGGAAACTGTCGGGACCATAAAAATACTTTGTTGTAATAGTCTCTCACCTCGGTCTCTTTCCTCTCTCTGCACCGCTTCAAAGCCCCGCCCGCCAAGCGTTCTGAAAAGTCTGAGTGAGTCGCCGTTGCCGGCAGTTCTCTCGCGGCCCGGCTGTCAGACGGCTGCGGACCGGTAGTGGGCCGCGGACTGGGGGTTGGGGACCCCTGCTCTAGGGTACAGCAGGCTGCAGTGTGTTTTGTCTGTGGAGAGAGTGTTGGCCTTGTTGAGAGGTTTACTTATTTTGGCCACATTTAGTTCTGTGGAGACTCTTCCTATGAAGTCAGTAGATGGATTGGGAGAGCATGGAGGAGGACATGAGGTCGGTGGAGAGATGTTGTGTTTTTTTTTTTTTTTTTGGCTCCAGATATTTTTGCCTAAAGGATGTAGGTCCAAGTCTTCAGAGTTCTGGTGCTTTCTGTTTTGCTATTTGGTTATGAGACCTTTGGTAATGTGACAAATAGATGAGCGTTTCTGAGGGGGTGGAACTGCCTGGGGGGTTGCCAGCCAGGATCCCGAGTTGTTTTGTCGTTTGGTTGGTGTAGTGACCTGACCTGGGGGAGCAGAACAATAGTTTGTTTGCTTGTTTGTTTTGTTATGAGATTTCAATTTTTCTTGAGTTTCAAATTTGGCTCAGCCTGTCTGTCTTTTCAATGTGTAATTTAATTATTCTTTGTTGTAATGTGATTTTATAAATATCAATAAAATTGAATTAATGTACATATTTAACCCAGGTCTCTGAATTACATTCACATTGACATGTGCATAACCCTTATTTGTTTGTGCTATTTTATGTTTGCTTTTCTTTCACATTTTTGTGATTGTTTTTGTTTTTGTTTTAGACCTGAAGGGAAGGATTTTAGTGTCCATAGATTAGTTCTTGGAACACACACTTCAGATGAGCAGAACCATTTGGTCATTGCCAGTGTACAGTTGCCAAATGATGATGCCCAGTTTGATGCATCTCATTACGACAGTGAGAAAGGAGGTACAATTTAATTCCATTTACTAGAACTGTTTAAGTTTTGTTTTAACATTTGTAAAGATTAAGATTTCTAAATTAAATATAGTGTGCATAGAGTGATTGAGCCCTTGAGTGGTTGTGATTTCAGGCCTTATTTATTTTTCTTTTAAGTCTTTCACTGTGAACACTCCAAAATACAGTCTTGCACAGGCATTCACTTTGGCCATTGTTGTACTGCATCAAGTATCAATGCACAGCCCAAAGTGAGAAGTTGAAGGGTCAGGGCAAGGATACTGTGGAGGGAAGTATTTCTCTCAGCCTGCATGGTATCATCTCTAAATTCCTCAGAAAGTGTTGGAAGAAGCTGCTGAGGATAGGGTGGCTTGGTTGGCTCACCTTAGTGTATTCTCTGTGTTGGGTTAAAAGGAGGTAAAGAGATGATGAATTTTGTGTTCTAACAGTGTTATTTTCTTCTTAATAGAGTTTGGTGGGTTTGGTTCAGTCAGTGGAAAGATTGAGATAGAAATCAAGATAAATCATGAAGGAGAGGTTAACAGAGCTCGATATATGCCACAGAACCCTTGCATTATTGCCACAAAGACGCCAACCAGTGATGTGCTGGTGTTTGACTACACTAAGCATCCATCAAAGCCAGGTAATTTTTTTTTTTTTTTTTTGGTGCCTTACCCATGAGGATGAAAAATGGAGCCTAAAGTAGAAGCAGTAGGTTTGTTTCCATACTTAGACATTCCTAAAATGTAATTAGAAAATTAAGTAACTTTAAATTACTTTTTTAGATCCATCAGGAGAGTGTAATCCTGATCTGCGGCTCAGAGGTCATCAGAAGGAAGGTTATGGACTTTCATGGAACCCTAATCTAAGTGGTTGTTTACTGAGTGCATCAGATGATCATGTAAGGACCCTGACTGGGATAACTGTGTTCTTCATATATTCTGGATACTGACTTGATAGTGGAAATGCATGTTTATAGTCAATGTGTTAATTTAATTATTGAACAATTCTCATATGAAGGTTTGTACAGTTATGGTATTTCTCTGCAGCTGACATAGGAGTCCAAGAAAATGTTTTGGGCATTACCAAGGTAATGATGGCAGTGTGGAAGACCTATGCATTAGTTAGTTTCACAAGATTACGACAGACAGACCAGTCAGGTCAGGTTGGGGAGAATGCATTGATGCAGCACATTACCTGACCCACCACACGATGAAACATTCATTTAAAAAAAATGTTTAGTGTAATTGTTTAAAGTTCTTAATATTTCTCACACTCCATTTTATGAGAATTTTGCAGGAAAAATGTTTTGCATTTTTCCATGCAGATATTAAAGTTTGGGATATCTAGGTTAGACATCTAGTCGTCCCCTCTTTAAGTGAAGCCTCCTTTGCCAGAAGAGATTTGTGTACCCTCTGTGATTGCCAGTAGCGTCTATGCAGAGCATGTAATTTTTTGTCATGTTAAACAGCATAATCACATTTCTAAGCGATAAAATCACTACTCTTAACTCCTACCTACCCAGGTGCTGACCAGTTGGTACTGTATGTAAGCAGTTATTTTTGTTTTTATTATTTTGTCTCTCTTTTATGCTACGACACAAATGTTTTTTGTGATTAGATGAACTATTGCTAATTGTGAGAGGAGAAAATTCCTCCTCCAGAAGAAATTACCTGTGCCCAAGTAAAACGTTCAACCTAGTATTATAAGGCCAGAAACTCCAAGACTCAGCCCTGCTCAGTTTTGTGTCCTTTTATGAATAGTTTTTAACATGGTGTTCTGTCCAGTGACAGGTTCAAGCCACCATCTTTCTTTGGTTATCTCTGTTCAGGGAGGTTACATTGATCTCTTTGTAGGAGTATATTTTATATATTGTAACAACACTGATCTTTGTTGGTTTCTTTCCTTGTAATTAAGAACTTACCACTACCAGACATTACCTTTCTTTATGGTTGAAACTTATTTCAGATTACTTACTTTAATTTTTTTTCCAATGTTTTCTGTTTGCAAGAAGTATTTGCTTCTCTTGTTGTATTATTTGTTCTTTCTGTTTCTCATTTATTTTGTTCTGTAGAGGTGTTTTTTAAATAAATTTTAGACATTTTTTTCCTTATTCAGTGTGTTTGAGTCCTCTGTTACTACTTTTTGTTCCTTAGAGTTTTTTCCACACTTGTTTTTGTTACATGTAAATCTCCTTTGCCTTGGTTCTTTTGTGCTAATGACTAATATTGTCAAGAAATCGAATTACATTATAAGCATAAATAGTATTTTTTCTGTCAGTATATCATTGTTATTCCCTGTGATATTTTTAAGTCTTCTCGTCTGTCAGTGTGTGTGTAAAATATATATATATTTTTTTTTTGGGGTGATCTCTTTGTCTAAGACCATGATTGTGCTACGGCTTTAGCATTCTCAACATCCCTACATGTACCCAAGTTTAGAATCCTCAGTTAACAAAAAACACAATCTTTGGGATGTAGGACATACAAACTATAAAAAAAGACCAGTTGGACACTGGATTTGAATTTAGATCACTTGATCATTGATGCAGAACCAGTTAGAATAAATTTCAAAATGTTTATAGGTATACCTTTTTTGGGTATATATGGGCAAAGCTAACAAAGTTGCCACCCACTTCCCTAATTATGAACTTGCATTTTGTTATTGCTTTGCCAGTTAAACTCATGTTTGAATTTCTCGCTGTTTTTTTTACATTTTTGGTTTCAAGACAGTTTATTAAGATTGTTACACATGTATTTCATGCATCAGTAATCATTTATATTCCTGTAAATGTTCTGTTAGTGTCTGTTTGCTGTCTGACACATCTCACAGGGCCTTGTTCTTTCTCTAATCTCTGCATTTTTTGTGGTAAAAGATTTAAGTGATGTGAATCTTAGAACTGCTTTAGTATACAAGAGCAAACACTGATCATTCCTAATACATGCTTGCTATTATTTTCTCAGTTTCATGTGTATTGATTATGTTGTTGGGACACTTGTGCTTCAGTAAACCCTGTATTGAACTAGATGGACTAAGAAAATAGCTGATGGATTTTAAATTTTTTCTTCTCTGCTTTTTAGACTATTTGTCTATGGGACATCAGTGCAGTGCCAAAAGAAGGCAAAGTGGTGGATGCAAAGACTATCTTCACTGGACACACAGCTGTTGTGGAGGATGTCTCCTGGCACTTGTTACATGAGTCCCTGTTTGGATCAGTGGCAGATGACCAAAAACTCATGATGTAAGTCAATGCTTGCTTTCATTCTCGAATGTAATTAAAAACTCCAAAAGTAAACTTGAGTGATTTACTTTAAGCTAACCTCATCAGATTGCATAGCTTGGACCATGGTCTTTTAAATTTGTATTATTTAGTTTGTTGTAAAAGAACAAACATAGATGGTCATTGTCTGACTTTGACTTTGTGCTGTGTTTTGATTTAAAAGATATTAATCTTGGCAAGTGCTCTCTGCTTTCAGCTGGGACACCAGATCCAATAACACTTCCAAACCTAGCCATGCAGTGGATGCTCACACAGCCGAAGTGAACTGTTTGTCCTTTAACCCATACAGTGAGTTCATTCTAGCCACTGGCTCTGCAGATAAGGTGAGTCAATATCTTTATTATATTGTGAGATCTGATTTGCCTGTGGTGTTTTGTTTCATCTTCCTTATAGAACTAGTAATATTTAACACCTTGAACTGGCAATCCCATGATCACTTTGAATATTTTATAATTGAATGTGTAATAGAAGGTGTTTAGCTTTTTTTAATCATGTTTTTTGTATCTGTATTTATCATGTCTATTTCTATATATCTTTAGCTTTTAATGATTTTAAACATTTTATATATTACATAGTGCTCCCACATTACTTCACTGCTTTCTTTTTTTTTTTTTTAATGACCATTGAGTTTCATTGCTGTTTAGTCTGCTGTTCAATTTTGACAGACTGTTGCACTTTGGGATTTGCGGAACTTAAAGCTGAAGTTGCATTCCTTCGAGTCTCATAAAGATGAAATCTTCCAGGTATGGTTTACTGCTTCTTTTGTATTTATATGACATGTTTTATAGATACTTGATTTCAAATGTATCCCATCCACATTAGCTAGTATTTAGTCTTAAAGGAAATGTAGTATATGCGGTGATGGTGAGTTTGTAGAGTAGACCTGAATCCTCTTTCTTCTTCTCAGGTTCAGTGGTCACCTCACAATGAAACCATCTTAGCATCCAGTGGAACAGACCGGCGACTCAATGTGTGGGACTTGAGGTGAACTCCCCCCCCCCCCCCCTTTCTTTCTTTAATTCTGAAAGTTTCTCCTTTGTCTAATTAAAGGTTTTGCAAAATTCAAAGTATGAGGAACCTCTGCCAAAGATCCAACATACTGCAACGTAGTGCTCTGCTGTCATCACATTCTAAGATTAACAAGAAGTATTGGTTTTTAGAGTTGGGGTACTGGAGGGCTACAAGAATTTGATATTTTTACTTTTAAGTTTCTTAATTGCTGTGAGTTTTATTCAGACTTATTTAAAAAAAAATTTAATACTAGTTCCAGTTTCTTCGGTCTCAGTGCTAAAATGTAGTATTGGCTATAGAAAATTTGTGGTTACCACTGTTTTAAACTGTACTTTGCACTTAAGTTGCATGCTGTTTTTGCCAAGAGCTGCTGGCATATGAAGGTTTGTACAGCGAAGGTGTGGAATGAAATTAAAAAAAAAAAAAAAAAAAACTAAAATCACAGATCTTTATTAATCAAGTGAAATAAGAAAATAGCAGTGTTTCAGAGTTTTGTTAATTTTTATTAATTTATTAAAGCAGATCATTTGCAAATGGCAAACTGTATTGGAGTTATTGTGGCTATTTGGGACCAGGACTGAGCAAACCCTCCTTAGAATATGAAGAGAAAAGGCCATATTTCACCAGGAGACTGAAAATCTTGAATGCAGATGACTCCTGAATGCTGGTAGTCTTTAGGAATATTCTTGAAAGTTGAGCTGAAGATGATACCTTAAAGAAAATAATAACTTTAGAAAAGCTCAGCTTGAGAAATGACAGATTATCACAGTGTCACACACACTGTTCGCTCTCCTTCCATTTAGTTAAAGGCTTGGCTCATATGTCGTAAGACACATTAATCACTTGATAACAGGAAATAATTAAAAAAAAAAAAAAAAAAATTGTTAAATTGATCAGCTTTGAGCTGTTGGGGAATAATTTACTATTTTTGTCACATTTTTAATGTCATTTTATTCGTATCATCTTAACCAAACGAAATTCTATTCAACTGCTGGTTTTAAGGGAACTAGGCAAAAAATAAATAGTGGCCCCGCTAAACTGTCTTATTAATGATTAGTGATATTTTAAACTCAACCTCTGGATGTGAGCTTTTGCTGATTATGAGCATTCCATCAGTGGCATAGTCTAACAACCCTTTTTCGTATTTCTGTAATCTCAAATGTATTTAAGTGGTGATTTGTAACTTTTTTTCCATATTTTTTTTTTCCTTTCCAGTGAAAATGTGTAGGGACTCACACCTTTGAACCTTTAAAATAGTGAATATTTATTACTTGTCTGTCTCATTTTTCTTTGTGAGCTGCTTCTTAAAAACATGCCAGTCTAGCTATTAGAACAAAGCTTGTCAGTGTGAATTTGCACAATGAATAATCTGTTATTTGGACTCTTAATCAAAATTAATGGAAATTTGGAAAAGAAACATTCATGTCAAACCTGATAATGGCTCAAGAAAACTGTTTCTTCCCTTTTTTAGGGTGGAAGTAACCCTTAACATTTTCTTTTTGTGTGTCTCCTGCGATGAATCAATGTAGCATATTTTTTCCCCCCAACCAGAGCTTCCGTATGTCATGACTGTTTCCTGTTCACTGATTCTGTTCACTGATACTTCTTAGCCGTGTTACTCTAAATCACATTTGGACTTAAGTCGCTGATTTAATTGGTTTTAGCATGGACTGTTAATATGAGTGTCTATTACATATCTTATTTTCTGCGTATTTTAGCTACCAGTCAGTGTGTGTCTTATTTTTTTTTCCTTTGATCTTGCCTTATTTAGTAAAATTGGGGAGGAACAGTCACCTGAAGATGCTGAAGATGGACCTCCGGAGCTCCTGGTAAGAATGGTCAGGTCAGGTGGGGAGCATGCACTGGTACAGCATGTTGCTGTACCCACCACATGACGAAACAGCTTGGGATCCTGGTTGGAAGCCCTCCAGGCAGACATACGGTCCAGTCCCACTCTCTGGAAATGACTCTCTATCTGCCCTCGTCAGGTGTTTATGTGGGCATCCCCTTGGCCTGGTCCAGCCTCTCGGGCAATCAATAATGAGGATCCTGCGAGCCGGATCACCCTCGGGGGGAATTGAGCTACGTAGCCGTAGTGCTGTAACTGACGCTTCCTCACAATACAGGTAATGTTCCTCATTTGGGACTCTATGAGCAACTGCTCATTCGACACAAAGTCAAACCAGTGGTACCCAAGGATTCTCCCAAGAGACGCAGTACCAAAGGAGTCTAATCTTCATTTCCGGTCACTGGATAGCGTCCATGTCTCGCAACCATATAACAAGACAGGATGCACCAGGTCTGTGAAGAGTTAGACCTTCATTCTTTTACATAGATATCGGGAGCTATATTTTAGCTCTATTTACTTTTATTGTTCATCTCACTACTGTATATTTTTCTGTGAAAAACTGAAAAAATTTAATTCAGTATTTTGTTTTATAAATTTTAAACCACTTTAGGACGAAACCAATGCAAATAACAGTAATTGGAAGTCGCTCTCTGAATAATGTTCTTTTACAGTTTTGTCACTTTTATAATGGCTTCATAAAATACATTATTTAAAAATTGGACCCCTTAAAATCAAAACTGATCCGTATCCTTAGTTAGTGGCTTGCACATTTGTAGTTTATATCAAATGTTAGAGCTTTTTTTGTTTTTTTTTTTTTGTTTTTTTTTGTTTTTTTTTTTGTTTGTTTGTTTCCCATCATTGATTTCAGACATGAGCTTTGATGTGACTAAGATAAGTTTATGGTGAAAATGGGTGTGGATTTATTGGCTTTAAGCCCAAGATAAACTTACTACCGTATATACTTGTTTGCGGGAGAACTTAAACACAAGTCAGGGCTTGATTTTACCATATAATTTCCTGTATTTTATAATGTCGGTCGTATAAGTCGAATGTGGAAAACTCACACTATTGGTCCAAGAGATTATGCTATGCTAACGCTAACCTGAGAGAATAACCACAGAGCACATTGCCTTTTTTTTCCCCCTATGTATTGTGCCCACGTGACCACTTGGTAATACCCGAACTATTCCGAAGCGACAATTGCACTGTTTTTGTGTTTTTTGTATTTCGCACCCTCGTACACCTTTTATCATAAGAGCATCCCTTATATACAATGGAGCGTTCGATCAGAAGAAAATATGAAGCTCATTTTAAATAAAAAATCGTTGAAGTGGCGAAAAAAATTGGTAACTACACTGCTGCAACAAAATTCAATGTGTCTAAGAAACTGGTGCAAGGTTGGAGGAAGCAAGAAGATGAAAAAAAAAAATTAATTCACATTTTTGAATGGGTGTGTAAGTCGGGGTCTGATATAGATATATATACGCGACTATATACGATAGTTATTTTCATTTTGACACTGTGAAATGCAGGAACATGCCTCAAAACTCTAAGGCAATATTTCTCTGGATAAATTACAAATTGTACAATGAAACTGAGTTTATAAACTCAAACTTGATGAAGGTCTTTTTTATTTATAAATCCATTTCCATAGTTAGCTCTGCATTATGTTTGGCAGATGGTATGTCATTTTGGAAAGTAGCAATAGTTATGAGAGTAGGGTTATTGGCACTAGACTTAAAATTCTAATTTTGGCTTTGCTTACATTGGGATATTTTGCCTGTTTAACTTTAACATTTATTATTTAAATAGATTTAAGAATATACCTCTGCTTGTCACAGGCACCAATATTAACCATGCCTTTATTTTGGGCTGAAATATTCACTGCTTAGTTTCTTTTATAAGTGAGAGGTAGTTTTGAAGCTCAACACAATCTCAACACACACTGAAGGCTGGGCAGCAGAATAAACATAGCACAGCATGACTTAACTGACACATACAAAACTTATTTTTCATGTGTTGAGGGGGTGTGATTTGCTCATCTAAATAAATTTTAAACACTCCTTTTTAACCTATATTTCCTTCCATCTTCCTTCCAAAATAAAAGGATTTTTTTTTACTTGGATAATTTTTCCATAAGAGTATCTTGTGATTAATAACCAGTTAAATGCGTGATTCAGGAAACATGAAGCAGTGAGAACATAGTGCCAACTGGTTTCATATTATTCAGGAAGCTTTGTTGTTTTTTGCTTGAACATTTGTCTAAAGTACTGCAAATCACAAGCACATTCCGACAGATGCCAACATAATTTTACAGTTGAAATATTGGTAGAATGACTGGTTGACTGCCATGTAGTGAATCAATAATGGGAATTGACATGACAGGCTTTGATTAAATAGTCTTGTGCCTTGGTCTACGATGTTCTGTTTAAAGTAAGTACCTTTCTATTCTATTGTGGCCTGCATGGGTATTTTATATTTTTGTGTTCACTCCCTTGGCAAGAGTCCTTACCTTTTTGCTTTCACCTGTCCTCTGGACTGAATCTTCCAACAAAAATATCTATCAATCGATGGATGGATGGATGGGAACACCCCTTAATTCTTTGGATTTTTGTTTATCATTGGCTGAGTTTTCAAAGTAGCAACTTCCTTTTAATATATGACATACCTTATCGAAACAGTAGTATTTCAGCAGTGACATTAAGTTTATTGGATTAACAGAAAATATGCAATATGCATCATAACAAAACTAGACAGGTGCATAAATTTGGGCACCCCAACAGAGATATTACATCAATACTTAGTTGAGCCTCCTTTTGCAAATATAACAGCCTCCAGCTGCCTCCTATAGCCTTTGAGTGTCTGGATTCTGGATGGAGATATTTTTGACCATTCTTCCATACAAAATCTCTTCAGTTCAGTTAAATCTGAAGGCTGCCGAGCATGGACAGCCTGCTTCAAATCATCCAATAGATTTTTCGATGATATTCAAGTCACGGGACTGTGACGGCCATTCCAGAATGTTGTACTTCTCCCTCTGCATAAATGCCTTTGTAGATTTCGAACTGTGTTTTGGGTCATTGTCTTTTTGGAATATCCAACCCCTGCGTAACTTCAACTTTGTGACTGATGCTTGAAAATTATCCTGAAGAATTTGTTCATAAGGGGTTGAATTCATCTGACCCTCAACTTTATCAAGGGCTCCAGTCCCTGAACTAGCCACACAGCCCCACATCATGATAGAACCACCACCAAATTTGACAGTAGGTAGCAGGTGTTTTTCTTGGAACGCGGTGTTGTACTTCCACCATGCAAAGCGATTTTTGTTGTTATCCAGATAACTCAATTTTTGTCTCATCAGTCCAAAGCACTTTGTTCCAAAGTGAATCTGGCTTGTCTAATTGAGCATTTGCATACAACAAGCAGCTCTGTTTGTGGCGTAAGTGAAGAAAGGGCTTCTTTCTCATCACTCTGCCATACAGATGATGTTTGTGCAAATTGCGCTGATTTGTAGACAGCGCAATGTACAGATACACCATCTGCAGCAAGATGTTCTTGCAGGTCTTTGGAGGTGATCTGTGGGTTGTCTGTAACCATAACATCACAATCCTGCGCATATGCCACTTCTGTAGTTTTCTTGGCCTGCCAGACCTGGATTTAGCTGCAGCTGTGCATGTGGCCTTTTATTTCCAGATTACATTCCTTACAGTTGAAACTGACAGTTTAATCCTCTGAGATAGCTTTTTGTAGCCTTCCCCTAAGCCATGATACTGAACAATCTTTGTTTTCAGATCTTTTGATAGTTTCTTTGAGGATCCCATGCTGTCACTTTTCAGAGGAGAGTCAAATGGAAGCACAACTTGCAATTGACCACCTTAAAATACCTTTTCTCATGATTGGATACACCTGTCTGTGAAGTTCAAGGCTTAACGAGCTAATCCAACCAATTTGGTGTTGCAAGTAATCAGTATTGAGCAGTTGCATGCATTCAAATCAGCAAAATTACAAGGGTACCCAAATTTTTGCACAGCCAGTTTTTCACATTTGATTTAATTTCATACAACTAAATACTGCTTCACTAAAAATCTTTGTTCGGAAAACACCCCAGTACTTAGATGTTCCTAGGAAATGAAAGACATACGTTTTCAGGTTTTATTGAACTTTAAGTGATGTTGTTAGATTTTCAGATTCTTATTCTGTTTTTAAATTATAAACTGAAAAATATCAAGAACTCGTATTCCGCGAGACGAGACTGTGCCAAAAGGTCTAACCATGCCCGGGGCCGGAAATAAAAGACAAAAGAGTAAGACAGCTGCTGTACAGGCTTTTAAATGTTGGAAGTGCCGTGCGAGACGCAGATCACACTGCACAGCAGCAGCAGCAGCAAGCCAGCAGCTAATAGAGCAAAGAGGAAGTACAAAAGTAAAACTGTTTGTTTCCCATTGTATCACCGTTTAAGAGCAGTTTCGGAGGATTGACCACGTCTCCTTGAGGTGCGTTTATCCCCCCTCTTCACAAAGCGAGTGTCAGAGATGTGAAGTGGCTGGCTGGTGTGTATTTAGATGTATGTATGTAAATGAGATTGGACATTGTAATTCTTGATGCTTGATTTTTGTTAGCACTGTGAACTTGTTCTGTTTTCATGAGCTTTTTTTTCCCCCCATCTTTCTCCTTGAATTGGCATTCTATTAACTTTTGATAATTTCATACTGTGTATATACTACTCAAAAAAATTTAAAGGAACACTTTAATCAGAGTATAGCATCAAGGCAGTGAAACTTCTGAGATATTGGTCAAGTTATTTAAGTAGCAGAGGGGGTTGTTAATCAGTTTCAGCTTCTTTGGTGTTAATGAAATTAACAGATGCACTAGAGCAGGGGTCTCCAATCACAGTCCTGGAGGGCCGCAGTGGCTGCAGGTTTTTGCTCCAACCCAATTGCTTAATAAGAAGCACTAATTGCTCAAGTAACACTTCTGCTTCACTTTAGTTGTCTCGCTCATTAAGATTTTGAATGCTTATTGCTTATTTTCATCTTAAAACAGCTGTATTCATTCAGTTCTTAATGGATCCTAATTAGCAATAACATGCGAATGACAAAAGAGACCAGCATTTCTCCATTTGGCTTGTTACCATTTACGCCAGTGTGTATTTATCTTGTATTATTTGGTTTAATTAAATACTTGGAAGGAAAGTAAAGAGAAAAAAGTGAGTGATTGAGAATTGCTCGTCCATTTTAGCCTTCAAATCATTTGGATGATATCCTTAGATAGGGGAAGAAAGTCTAGGATATGAGAATGACCTGACATAGCAGAGTTAAAGCACTAACAAGCCATGAAATTAAATTATTGGCAGAATTGCTTTCTAATTAAGCAACTGGGTTAGAACAAAAACCTGCAGCCACTGCGGCCCTTCAGGACTGTGTTTGGAGACCCCTGCACTAGAGGGGCAACAATGAGACAACCCCCCCAAACAGACATGGTTTAACATAGGGCTGCACGATAACAGAAAAAATGATTATCACGATTATTTTGCTCAAACTTTTTATCACGATTAATAATGACGATTATTCCTTTGGTAAATGAAGTCTGTGACCAAAGCAGTGTAGCCTCGGCCAGTTATTCACAGATGCTGCCCTAATCATATTAGCTGCGTTGTCCGTTGTGATGCACACAAGTCTTTCTTCCACCAAGCCCCAAGCGGACATCGCTTCTTTGAGGCCCACTGCAATAAACTCCGCTGTATGGTCTTGTGGGAAAAACGAAGTTTGCAAAAGCTTGCTTTTCATCTCAAACTCGCTGTCAATAAAATGAACTGTCAAGCTCAAATACAGTTCCGTAGTTCTGCTTGACCATAAGTCGGTCGTGGCAGCAAAATATTCAAGGCTTAGCCTGAGAATTTCTCTTTCTATTTCTTTTCGGCATTTCGCATACAGCGAGGGCAGCGCAACATTGGAAAAATGGTTGCGTGAGGGAATGCTATATCTTTTATCAAGTGTTGCGATCATTTTGTTAAACCCCTCACTGCTCACGGTGGTTATTGGACACATATCCTTGGCTATATGGTACGTGATCGCTGTTATTTCCCGGTGTCTTTGCGAGCTAGGCAGATATGGTATTGCGTTGAACAATGTCCCTGATATTGTTGTCTGTGTTGTGGATGGCTGATAATTTTTTGTGGTTGCTGTTTGTACCTTCAGTCGTTGAAATTCTTGATAGTGTACTTTGTGGTGGCTTTTAAGGTGGTTGATGAGGTTTGTTGTGTTACCTTGGGACGTTTGGACGGAACAGGAGCAAAGTCTGCACAAGACTCGTACCTGATCAACACCACATTCCTCGAAATCGAAATAGTTCCAGACAACTGAGTATGACCCCTTTTTAGAAACTAACGATCGCACTTCTGCACCTTCCTCACGTTACTCCGCCATCATATGTTTATTCTGACTGACTGTTATTGCTGCTATTGACTTCTACTGCTTCAGAAAGCGCTTGCAATCTAGACACAGTAACGTCATAGTGACGCAGTCCAATCCGTAAACTCAGCCCATAAAAAACAGTTTGGTCTTTATACTGTAAAATCGCGACGATATTTATTAACTGATCGTGGGTCATAAATATTGTTATCATGAGAAAAAAAAGATTAATCGTGCAGCCCTAGTTTAACAGGTGGAGGCCACTGACATTTTTCCCTCCATCTTTTCTGTTTTTTCACTAGTCTTGCATT
This sequence comes from Erpetoichthys calabaricus, assembly GCF_900747795.2. Classification (NCBI taxonomy): domain Eukaryota; kingdom Metazoa; phylum Chordata; class Cladistia; order Polypteriformes; family Polypteridae; genus Erpetoichthys; species Erpetoichthys calabaricus. Next base: position 43,980,279 of record NC_041407.2, read on the forward strand.
TGGCTATGGTCAGTGACACTACTTGTAGCATGAGGCAATACCTGGACCCTACAGAGGTTGCACAGGTAGTCCAACTTCTCCAGAGTGGCACATCAATACATGCCTTTGCCAGAAGGTTTGCTGTGTCTCTCAGCACAGTCTCAAGAGCATGGAGAAGATTACAGGAGACAGGCAGTTACTCTAGGAGAGCTGGACAGGGCCGTAGAAGGTCCTTAACCCATCTATAGGACTGATATCTGCTCCTTTGGCCAAGGAGGAACAGGATGAGCAATGCCACAGCCCTACAAAATGACCTCCAGCAGTCCACTGGTGTGAATGTCTCTGACAAAACAATCAGAAACAGACTTCATGAGGGTGGCCTGAGGGCCCGACATGCTCCATGTTGCTGAGCAGTAAGCACAGGGCCCACTAGAGAACGAGTGGCATTTTCCATAGAATACCAGAATTGGCAGGTCCTCCACTGGCATCCTGTGCTTTTTACAGATGAGAGCAGGTTCACCCTGAGCTCATGTGATAGACATGAAAGGGTCTGGAGGAGTCGTGGAGAATGTTATGCTGCCTGTGACATCGTTCAGCATGACCAGTTTGGTGGTGGGTCAGTGATGGTCTGGGGAGGCATATCCATGGAGGGATACACAGACCTCTACAGGCTAGACAACAGCACCTTGACTGCCATTAGGTATCTGGATGAAATCCTTGGACCCATTGTCAGACCCTATGCTGGAAGGAATTGACACCATTAACTGGCCCCCATGCTCGCCTGACCTAAATCCAATAGGACACCTCTGAGACATTGTTTCAGTCCATCCGATGCCACCAGGTTGCACCTCAGACTGTCCAGGAGCTCTGTGATGCCCTGGACCATATCTTGGTCGGAGAATCCCCCAGGACACCATCTGTCGTCTCATTAGGAGCATGACCCGACGTTGTCAAGCATGCATACAAGCATGTGGGGGCCCTACAAATTACTGAGTACGATTTTGAGTTGCTGCAATGAAATTTTGGCAAAATGGACTAGCTTGCCGCATTGTTTTTTCACTTTGATTTTCGGGGTGTCTTTGAATTCAGCCCTCTGTAGGTTGATCATTTTCATTTCCATCCAATGATGTGGTTTCCTTGTGTTCCTAACACATTACCCAGTCCATATCAGTAGAGATATCTAGCATGATTTTTTTCCCCTTTGAGATCTGATGTGTTTTTAAAGTTGTGTTTTTTTTTTTTTTTTGTTTTTTTTTTAAAAAGCTGTTTATAAATAAATGAATAAAGGGATCGCAATCTTTAAAACCGTTAAATGTGTATTGTTTGCTACTTGTAGTTTATCCATGGTGGGCATACTGCCAAGATATCGGACTTCTCCTGGAACCCCAATGAACCCTGGGTTATTTGCTCTGTATCAGAGGACAACATAATGCAAGTATGGCAAATGGTAAGACCTTTCTTTTAACCCCACCCTTTAGTTATATGTCTTAACAAATTTGAAGTTTGACAGAAGTGATAATGGAAGTGAAATAACAATTGCTTTGAAGAACATTTAGTTTTACTTAGTGTACTGATTTGAATGTCGTCGTCTTCTTCTTTTGGCTGCTCCCGTTAGAGGTTGCCACAGCGGATCATCTTCCATATCTTTCTATCCTCTGCATCTTGTTCTGTTACACCCATCACCTGCATGTCCTCTCTCACCACATCCATAAACCTTCTCTTAGGCCTTCCTCTTTTTCTCTTCCCTGGCAGCTCTATCCTTAGCATCCTTCTCCCAATATACTCAGCATCTCTCCTCTGCACATGCCCAAACCAACGCAATCTCTCCTCTCTGACTTTGTCTCCCAACCGTCCAACTTGAGCTGACCCTCTAATATACTAATTTCTAATCCTATCCATGTGCACCCCCATCACACCCAGTGCAAATCTTAGCATCTTTAACTCTGCTACCTCCAGCTCTCTGTCTCCTGCTTTCTGGTCAGGGCCACCATCTCCAACCCATATAACATAGCTGGTCTCGCTATCGTCCAGTAGACTTTCCCTTTCAGTCTTGCTGATAGCTGTCTCTCACAAATCACTCCTAACACTCTTCTCCACCCATTCCACCCTGCACTCCTTTTCACCTCTCTTCCACAATTCCCATTACTCTGTACTGTTGATCCCAAGTATTTAAACTCGTCCACCTTCGACCAACACTACTTCTTGCATCTTCACCATTCCACTGACCTCCCCCTCACTTACACACATGTATTCTGTTTTGTTCTTACTGACCTTCATTCCTCTCCTCTCTAGAGCATATCTCCACCTCTCCAGGGTCTCCTCAACCTGCTCCCTACTATCACTACAGATTACAATGTCATCAGCAAACCTCATAGTCCACGGGAACTCCTGTCTAACTCGTCTGTCAACCTGTCCATCACCATTGCAAATAAGAAAGGGCTCAGAGCCGATCCCTGATGTAATCCCACCTCCACCTTGAATTTATCCCTCACTCCTACTGCAGACCTCACCACGGTCACACTTCCCTTGTACATATCCTGTACAACTCTTACATACATCTCTGCCAGTCCTGACTTCCTCATACAATACCACAACTCCTCTCGAGGCACCCTGTCATATGCTTTCTCCAGGTCCACAAAGACACAATGCAACTCCTTCTGGCCTTCTCTATACTTTTCCATCATCACCCTTGGAGCAAACATTGCATCTGTGGTGCTCTTTCTTGGCATGAAACCATACTGCTGCTCACTAATCATCACCTCACTTCTTAACCTAACTTCCACTACTCTTTCCCATAACTTCATGCTGTGGCTCATGCATTTTATCCCCCTGTAGTTACTACAATCCTGCACATCCCCCTTATTCTTAAATATCGGCACCGGTACACTTCTTCTCCACTCCTCAGGCATTCTCTCACTTTCCAAGATTCCATTAAACAATCTGGTTAGAAATTTCACTGCCATCTCTCCTAAGCACCTCCATGCTTCCATAGGTATGTCATCTGGACCAGCTGCCTTTCCATTTTTCATCCTCTTCATAGCTGTCCTTACTTCCTCCTTGCTAATCCGTTGCACTTCCTGATTCGCTATCTCCACATCATCCAACCTTCTCTCTCATTCTCTTCATTCATCAGCCTCTCAAAGTACTCTTTCCATCTGCTCAACACACCCTCCTCGCTTGTGAGTTCATTTCCATCTTTATCCTTTATTACCCTAACCTGCTGCACATCTTTCCCAGCTCGGTCCCTCTGTCTAGCCAATCGGTACAGGTCCTTTTCTCCCTACTTGGTGTCCAACCTCTCATACAACTCATCATACGCCTTTTCTTTAGCCTTCGCCACCTCTCTTCACCTTGCGCCTTATCTCCTTGTACTTTTGTCTACTTTCTGCATCTCTCTGACTATCCCACTTCTTCTTTGCCATCGTCTTCCTCTGTATACTCTTCTGTACTTCCCCATTACACCACCAGGTTTCCTTTTCCTCCTCCCTCTGTCTGATTTGAATGTATACCTCCATATTTTGAAATTTGTCGGCACCTGTAAAGCTGTTCTAAATGGGGAAAATGTAAGTCAGAATTGTTGGCCATTGGTTAAAAACAAGACTGACCTTTATTTAATCTTATTACATATGTATGAAAAAGTACATCAATATCCATAAGATCAAAAAAGCACTTTTCTATCTGGCTGTGATCTGTTTCAGCTTGCTCAATCATTTGTATCCCAATTCATGAATTCTTGCTGTATTTATTCATGTCATTCCTTCACATATCTGACAAGATTTTCCTTTTCCATAGTGGATAATCTAACAGTGACAATTTACTATAATTTATAAAATAGCTTACTTCTGAAACAGCCTGATCAATGTCTGTCTTTACTCTTTAATCAATTAGTCATTATCTGCTAATGTTCTTTTCAAAAATCATTATTCTTTTTAAAGGCTGAAAATATATACAATGATGAGGACCCTGAAGGTGGTACAGATCCTGAAGTACAAGGATGAACAGCTTCCCAGTTAAGACCTGAAACTCTTGACCTTGTTAGCCTGTTTCTTCATTAGGTTTTAAGTATCATTTTGTTTTTCAGTTCAGACCATGTGCTAATTTAACTTTGATGTTAGTTTTTGAATTTTATTATTTTTTTTAATAATAAGCTGACTTTAAGCCTTGTAAGGCCCTGCCTGTCAAATCTGTAGAAGGAAGGCTACCTCTGCAGTTGAGTATAGCCACCATGAGGCATTGTAAACAGAAACTCTGATACTGTATTCTAGTTTGTATAACTTTTTTCCCCTTATTTTTTCACTGTTTTGATCAGTTTCTCTTGGCGTCTAAAGTTTGACAACTTTTTCAGGTAAATAATTTATAAATTTGATTATGGAATTACACTGCTTTGTTAAGACACTTGGGTTTTTTGCATTCTCCAAAAGGCTTTCATTGTTTGATGCAAATGTGAAACAAAGGTTTTTATGTTGACCTTTATATTCATAGTGAGAAGTGTTCTAGTATTTCTCCATTCCAGTACAGTTACAGGATTGAATTAAAGTACAGAGAATCTCAGACTCTGCTGGTATTGGCATTGCAGAATTATTTCTTCATTCTATTTAAACTTTGTGCTGCTTGACTTCTGTACTTGAAGCACTTGAAATCTGTATCTTGCTGTTTTCAGCAAAATGTATTCCTTTTTCTTGTATCTTAATGTTGTTATGTACCAATTTGTTGCAAACCTTTCTGCTGTTCCTTATGTTAGTAAGTGTATAAAATGCACCCAAATAAAACATTTTTTCTATAATGTGTTTTCAGTATTTCTATATAATATACTTCCAGTGTGTTGCACATTGTTAGAGTAAAGCTCATTGTTACAGAAATATTCTGTTTAAGAAGCATATTCTTTAGTGCTCATTTAATTTTCTGTAAAGTCAGGTACAGTAACACTGCCAGGCTGTAACATGTCTTAACCCACTGGATGCTGGTACCTGGAAAAAAAATTTTTTCTTTCTTCCCTGAAGTGTTATGTGATGAACTGCATTTGCATCGCATTGTTATATTAGTCATTAATCTTAATTATCTCCCCTGCTATTGGTAAACATTAACATTATTCAAAGTTATTGTCTGTCTGTATACCTGCATTGTTATAACTCTTCAGTTTAGTATTTTCTTTATCAGTATGCTGCTGCTGGAGTATGTGAATTTCCCCTTGGGATTAATAAAGTATCTATCTCTCTCTCTATCTAAGATATGGATTCTTCTACTTCTGCTGTGAATATATGCATTTTTACAACTATTTTGTTTGGATCAATTTTTTTGAACTCTAGTGCGATATGCATAAAAGTCTGGCTTGTTTAGGTAGATGTGAAGACACCAAGTCCCTCTCTAGTGTGGACCACAACAACCATACAATGATCCTTTGGAATGGGTGGTCTCTGTGCAATACCAACTGAACCCTGGAGCTTCAGGTATGAATGTGATCTGACACAGGATCAATGTAACTACTTGAGATACTGGTCATCCTGGGTGAAATTTGTATGTGGTGTAGTGGTCCCACTAAAGTGTCTCTTGTCCGTTAAAGGCAATCTCATTCACAGTGTGATGAGTCAAAGGTTAACACGGAGCATTAAAAACAATAAAAAGCTGCAAGTAAAAATGCACATAGGCACAAATGTACATGCATGATCACACAACAGTTAATTTACTTGTGATCAGGTCATTTTACAATGCCTTCAGAGGTGGTAAGAAACAAATATTGGTGTCCTGTGAGACCATTGAGCAAACTCCCTAATTGATATGATGGCTCCTGGAAAGTTTAAAATGGAACATCGTACATTTAAATGAAACATGCCTACTACATCGATCCTAATAAAAGCACGTGCTCTCTGCAGAGAGCGCTTCCTTTTTTTTACATTCGCTTATTTCAAACGTGTTGTTTGTACCATGCATAGCAGCACACAGTTTTCATATTTTCCAGTTGTTTGGTAATAGGTGTTTTGCTCACACAACTGTGTTTATTTAATAAACCAAATAATTAGGGAAAATGCAGCAGTATGCAGTAATGTTTGTTGCCGACCCTTCATGATATTATGGATAGATTTTTTTCTTCTTCTTACCCTGGAAAAAATATTCTGCCCAATGAAAGCAGTTCACGACACTGCCACAAGGTGTTTAATATGTCTAGTTCACTTGAAAGTTTGTAGAACTGGAAATTGAAACAAAGCAACACATCATCCTCTGACTTGGAACAAATCAAATGGACAGAATGAGTGCTTGACGGCTTTCTTGTGGGGCATGCACGATTTGAAAAAAAATGTTGTGGCTGCTTGGTTTAGTGCTTCTGTGAATGTTTGGAGCCCAACAATTTTTATTTACAATGGGGATGTGGAATGCCAGTCGACAATGGACAATGTCATTCACCATCATATTGTAGCAAACTGTTCAAAGAACTTTACAAAAACACTCTAAAATGAGTGAGTATTTATCGAGGAAAAAATAAGATTGCCAGCAATCAGTATAGAAAAACATTTAAATTGCAAGAAGTATAAGCTGTTGTTAGTCCCATGGCTACATGAAAGCCATCATTCTTTATTTAACAAAAAAAAAAAAAAATGTGGATAACTAATATGGTTGCAGTTGGTCAAGGAATTCCCTATGGGACTAAACTAAATTATTCTCCCATTTTTCTGTTTTACAGGTGAGGCAAAAATGAAATACAAATGACTGGAATATTTTTTTTCATTGTACCTCATTATTCAGGCACTGTGTGTCTAGTCATTATCCAAATATGGGACAGACTGTGTGAAGCTACTAATTGGCTGAATTAACTAAAATAAGCATTGGTTATCTGTAAATGCCTGTTTAAGGCACTTTAAATGTTTGATTTGTTACGATAACCAAAAAAATATCAAATGTACAGTATCAGTCATTTTCCATAATGAGAAAAGGAAGCCAAACTTTGTTATGCATCCATCATAGCAATCAAATCTACAGTGATCCCTCGCTATATCGCGCTTCGCCTTTCGCGGCTTCACTCTATCGCGGATTTTATATGTAAGCATATTTAAATATGTATTGCGGATTTTTTGCTGGTTCGCGGATTTCTGCGGACAATGGGTCTTTTAATTTCTGGTACATGCTTCCTCAGTTGGTTTGCCCAGTTGATTTCATACAAGGAACGCTATTGGCAGATGGCTGAGAAGCTACCCAGCTTACTTCTCTCTCTCTCTCTCTCTCTCTTGCGCTGACGTAGGGGGGTGTGAGCAGGGGGGCTGTTCGCACACCTAGACAATACGGACGCTCGTCTAAAAATGCTGAAAGATTATCTTCACGTTGGCTACCTTCTGTGCAGCTGCTTCCTGAAAGGACATGCTGCACGGTGCTTCGCATACTTAAAAGCAGGAAGGGCACGTATTGATTTTTTTTATCTGTCTCTCTCTCTCTCTGCTCTCCTGACGGAGGGGGTTTGAGCTGCCGCCTTCAACAGCTTTGTGCCGCGGTGCTTCGCATACTTAAAAGCCAAACAGCACTATTGATTTGTTTGCTCCTTTGAAGAGGAAGATATGTTTGCATTCTTTTAATTGTGAGACTGAACTGTCATCTCTGTCTTGTCATGGAGCACAGTTTAAACTTTTGAAAAAGAGACAAATGTTTGTTTGCAGTGTTTGAATAACGTTCCTGTCTCTCTACAACCTCCTGTGTTTCTGCGCAAATCTGTGACCCAAGCATGACAATATAAAAATAACCATATGAACATATGGTTTCTACTTCGCGGATTTTCTTATTTCGCGGGTGGCTCTGGAACGCAACCCCCGCGATGGAGGAGGGATTACTGTACTATAATAAAACACTGAGGTCTGTGTGTCCAGTTCTCCTGAGCAATCTGATCGGTCAGTTTTAGCTTTGGTGATGTAACAAAGGAGGAAGCGTGAGTGTGAGATGCATGAGGAGGAGTAAAGACATATGAGGCGTGCTGAGAGAGTTGTCTTCAAAGACGGCAAGTATAAAACTGAACAGGAGGTGAGAAACGTGTCTTGGAATAAAATAGTCCGAGAAGCAGTCTTTACGGGAACATTCTCAAGATGGAGTGCTGGTTAAGAGACTTACATACATGCACACGCAGAGGAAAGGTGTTGAAAGTAGATGTAAGGCATGCAATAGCATTTTTTTTTTTTTTTTTAATTCTATTACTGTTTTCAACAGGTACCATGGCTAGTTCTAATACAAAACAGCAGTGACAATTCAGTTAAAGAGCAACTTTCAGGGTACTTGTGTGTGGTCTTCAAACAAAACCTCAAAATGCACAATAAAACCAGATCGAACTGTTTCATGAAATATACTGACAATGAAGAATTAAACACTATATTTTTTTTTGTGCCTTCTACTTTCTTGATAAATTGGTAAAACATCCATAAAAATAAAGTGAATAAAAATGTGAAGATGAAAATGCAGCAGTAATACATGTAAGGGTAGTTTATAGTAAACACTTGTCGAGGCTTAGATGTGTTTACATTTGAGTTTTCTTAAGAGATTTTGTTTTCTCCCATATATGTCCATTGCTGATATATGTATCTTAAATTGACATTGCTTGATTATAAAGTCAAAGGAGAATTTTTGACTGAGCATACATTTTTGTTTCTTCTGCTTTGTAAAGCAGTGAATCTTTAGATAGCTATTTTGCACTATTCCATTGTCTGTTAAACCTGACTATTAATCCCAATGGGAAATTCACAATTAGATAAAGTATCTCTCTCTATCTCTCATCTTCTCATGTTGCACTAATTCAAACCTATGTTGTTCAAAGTGTATGGCATGATATTAAATAAAATGACCATCTAAACATAGCAGTCAAAGGGTCTTTTAAGATTTGAGGGGAAAAAAAATCTTTTAATATTGATTTACCTTGTCAGGCATTTGTAGATTATGCTGCTTCCCTGCTGCTTAAAGAGGAATAATTAAAAACTTCAGGATTTTTTCCCTTTAACAAGTTTTCTATAAGCATCAGTGTAGCACCTGTTTAAAAACAAAGAAGAAACATACTTGTTCAAACTCTGCCTAATTTAATAAAAATGTACATTTTTTTCATTTTTTGCAGAGACAATATTAAAAGGAATTTATTAATTTTATGCTTTAGGAAGAGTCAACTAATTATACTGTTTTTATTTTAATAGTGTTTCATTTTGTTAGTTTACATTCAATTACGTGTAGTATTTGCATTGGATGTGACGTGGATGGACAGGATTAGAAATGAGTACATTAGAGGGTGAGTTCAGGTTGGATGGTTTGGAGACATTCAGAGAGGCGAGATTGCGTTGGTTTGGACATGTGCAGAGGAGCGATGCTGGATATATTGGGAAAAGAATGCTAAGGATAGAGCTTCCAGGCAAGAGAAAGGCCTAAGAGAAGGTTTATGAATGTGTCGAGGGAGGACATGCAGATGATGGAAGTGACAGAGAAAGATGAAGAGTACAGGACAACATGGAAAAAGATGATCTGCTGTGGCCACCCCTAATGGGAACAGCCGAAAGAAGAAGCCTGTTTGTCTCATGACTCTGTCCTTTACCATCTACCAGTACTGTTGAAATAGTAAAAATCATTATAATTTTTTCTGATTTTTATATACGTAGGAAATACTTCCTTTTGGATAATCTGGTATCTTTTTGCTAAGATCTAAAAGATATTTTGCAAATTGAGACCACTTTCTATGGTTTATAGTGTTCACACACTGCTTAAACTTGAAAGAGTCCTGTATCAATCCATTTTCTGAACATGCATTTTCTCACATGAAATTTTGGACCACAATAAAAATTATTTTGTAGTAGATGCACATGTTTAGTATTTTTGTGTAGGAAGAATATATTCCAAGAGACACTGGTTTTTCCCAGTGCTGATTGTTTTGCATGTCAATGTACTGTATTAACCTGCACATCCAAACACCCTCCCTTTGTGATGTCCACTTTCCCTCACTGCCGGTGGTCACTGCTGCTGTGATTATATAGATGCTGTTTTTAACTATGGTCATTTTTTGGGTCTTGCATGGCAAAATTTTGTGCTGTCTTGGTAAAGGTATACAATTTGGGAAGCTTTTGTGTTTTTTTTTTTTTTTTAATATATATAACAGTATTTAAAATCTTTGGTCTAAACAGAATTTTCATTAATGTAAACAGTAACTGAAACAATATAGTTAAATGTTTAACTTAATTTTAGATAAGTAAACAAACACTAGGGGATAAAGCCCTCACATAAGGAGTTTTACAGTGTACTACTACTAAAGTATCCCCAGTACATTATCTGTTTTTTTAGTTGTAAATTCACATTAGTTTATTTTTTCACTCTGGTATCACCGAGTTTTTAAAAGTTGAAAAATGCATAGAGAGGAAGGTTTTATAGCAAACTACATTTTCAGTTGATTGGAATAGGAGACAACAGCCTTCATAAAATTTATGCTTATTTATAGCTGGCTCAATGATCCATGTGTGCCAAAAATACATGCAATCTTGTTCGGTGCCCATTTGCTAGTTTTAGACAGAAGAGAGGGATAATTGCATCAAAATTGTTGTTAAATACAAACATAAAAGAAAGCACAGACTGTACAAAAGTGTGTTTTTACCCAAACAGTACAGAATAGCAAATATTTTTAATGTACACCAGGGGCCTCATTTATAATGCTTGCGTACGCAACAAATAGATTGCTAGCTAGATACCTCATTGATCCTTAGAGAAAGAAAATTCTTGCTTATGTTAAAAGAGCCTAGCCTTTGCAGAAAATAGCCAGTTGTGTTCCTTCCTGAACAGAGCCTTTTATGTTCTCTGACCAGTCCAGCCCATCATCCAACTGTACTCCAAGGTATTTATAGGTCTTGACCTACTCCACATTAACCCCTTCAATGGAGACCGGTCTCAGTGGAGGTCTAGACCTACGGTAGTCCATGTCCATCTCCTTGGTTTTGGAGACGTTAAAAGGCTTAAAATGTGTATGCGGAACTTCCCATGCAAATGTAGGGTTTTATAAACTTAATTGGGAAATAGGTGTATATTTACAGCAACTCTGACTCATCCATATGCAACATTTCAGGGAAACTGAAAAATAGCAACACCCTTGGATCATGCAGGATAATTGATTTATTTTGAAGCAAAGTAGCTTTGACAGACATTATTTGCTGTACGTGGTGGCTGGCTAGTTGGGAAGTAACTCGCTGAATCCTCAGTTATTCATATGGCCTGTACTATTCATTATAACATCAACTGTGTACTTGTGCCAGGTAATAGCGGCTACCCGTTGAGACACAGGCACCTCATATGCCTTTCCCTGACACCCAGAACTCAAAGGAGAAGTGCTATAATGCCGCGTAAGATCTTGCAGTGTCAATTAATGCAACCATTTTTGCATAAATTGTACTAGACCATTGTCATGCTTTTTTCTAGCAGAGTTGGTGGTAGAACAAAGCTATTCTCCTTTATTCTTCACTGGAATGTGGTAGGCATACCTTAATAAACATTAAAAAAGAGTTTGCACATGGCATTGTGTGACAGCTACTGTATATGTGGTGTTCTATTTTTCAAACTTATTTTAATAATATACTATAGATCTAAAATTTTATGAAAGATTTGTAATAAAAATAGTGTTTTGATGTTTAAATTGTTTAAACATATTTGCAATCTAAGTTTTTGTTGTTTCATTTTCAGACCAATGTTTTTGACTTGTTGATGCAGTTCTAGATGGCGAGAAGCAGCCTGGGACCTGGTGCAGTTTCATAATTGCACACATATCTGTGCACAAATGCACTGTAACATGCAATTATTTGAGAGTGGCTAGTAACTGAAAAAACACACATCCTCTAGCAGTCCTGTCAGCAGTGTGCTTTGTTCAGTCAACTCATTGGAGTATTGTGTTCACAGGTTACTTGGTTAAATATTTTGTGGCCATGATACAGGGATGTCAAATTTGTGTTAACTAGTTACAGTGACAAACTTGGGATCTATATACTGATGAAATGATAAGACATGACCATGTGATTCAAACTCGTGACCATACCATATATTTTGTTTCATTACTTTACACATTACAGCTCATACAGCTTCTGCTTTTGTGTCTGTAGGGATTACATTTTCTGCTGCTCATTCTTGACATGTACTTGACCCGAATAAGGCATAGCAAAGCTGTGACTCAAGTGTTCGCTTGCGCTGCTCCAGTGTTTTATGCATTACACAATATCTAAATAAAGCGGTGATAATGTAGTTGTGAAACAGCTGCTTATAAAACTTCAGTAAAGTTACAAGGTAAGTTTTTGGTCAATACTTCCAAAAGTTTCCAGCCTTACACAATGTTTAAATAAAAGAGCGATAACAGAGTTGTTAACAAGTTACTTGTAATCTGCCAGCTCTTGGGAAAGGTTCTTCTTGATCGTCTCCGTCTCCTCATTTTTCAGTTTCTGGAGCTGCACCATGGTTTTCAGTTCCCGAATAGCTTCCTCCAATCTGTCCACAGTTTCCTGATTAAAATATTAGACTTTCATTAAAAAGAGTGCAGCTTTCTTAACTTGTTTCAAAATAATTCTGGACAGCACACTTGCCAGTTAATAAAAGGTATTGTGGTCTAATTCTTGTACAATACACAAATGTCCCTTCTGAGTTTTACTCATTTTACAGACTAAGGCAGTGGTCCTTATGTTCACTCCTGAGGGGCCACACTGGCTGAAGGTTTTTGTTCTAACTCAGTTTCTTTTTTAGAAGCCAGTTGGTTTTGTTTTGTACTTTATTTTCTGTTAACTCACTTCTTATGTCTCCCATCACTTAATTGCTTTTTAGTCTTGAACAGGTACATTCTCCGTTTTTATTTTTTTTGTGTGTTCTTAACAAGTAGCATGTTTAATATGAATTACCTAAAATATTTTGAAAAAAATGGAGGATTTGTAATCTGGACCACAAATCATTTGGATGATATCTTTTAAAATGATAAATTTATAAAATAAAAAATAAGACATAACAAAACTTAACAAATGTTTAATTTTATCTGCAAAGATTGGTTTCCTAATGAGTTACCAAGTTAAAAAAAAGAAAGCATTCTGTAACTTCAGCAGCCCTCCATGACCAGAGTAGAGGGTCCCAATCTAGTTTGCCTAGTAGGGGGAATGCTTTAAATAATTAGGACTAAATTTGCCAAAGACATAAGGTTAGACCATAATTTAAATTTGCAAAACAGCAGTTTTTAGCTATAGCTGTTAATATTCATTCCAATAACTAATGTATTAAGCAGAGACTATTTCCCTTCTGCTTTTTTCTGATTATGCAAGGTTTTTGTACTTTTGTAGATTCCACAGATTCATTCTAGACCCTCCATCCCTGTGGCTGTTTTGTATTGCATGTTGGCTTAGTGTTTGGTTTTTCTGCCTCAGTGCTCCAGTAATATGGGCTCACCTCCCACCTCAATCCCTGTTGCTGTGAATTTTGCACATTTTCCTTGTGTTCTGCTGGCTTTTATTCGAGTACTCTGGTTTCCTCCCACATGCGGCTGCTCTGCAGGGAAGGTAATGAATTAGCAACTTTAAACTGGCCCCCTAAGACACTGTGTATGTATGTGTATATAATATAAATATATATGTGTGTGTTTGTATATTATATATATATATATATATATAATGTGTGAATTGCCTCAAGCTAGTGCCCCATAGTTGTCCTGAGATTACCAAGATGTTGTTATCTAGTATTTTCTCAATGATTATCATTTAAGCAGCCACTGAATGATTAGCAAGCAGTCATGAAGTGAAATGAGTTAACAGCTCCTGCTTAATTTGTATTGCATTTCAGCAGATCACCTGTTTATTTTATACTTGTCACTTTAACTAATACCATACAATAAAAGAAATACATTATCCATCCCAGTTAAAACACTTAGGAATTGTGCAGAGCTTCTAAATTAGACATTTGTACTGGCGACTCCATCCATACAGTATGTGGGGCAGGATTTACATCTGACATTATGGTGTTGTGAGGCAGCCGCACTGACCAGTTAAAAACAGAAAAGTGAATTCATAAATTGAAAAGAAAATGAATAAAATACTTAATGCACCATTTGCATACCAAAATCTTTTAGAACAGTACATAGATTCATTTGTGTTGCATGCTTGCTTATTCCACACAGCATTCTTAACGTCTTATAAAAGTGAATCAATGTTTGTGAAATGAGAGAAGAAATAAGGCAACATGACCTGAATTTAAGTTGCTTTGGAAATTTGACTTCTCACATTTAATCCATCAACAGGCATCTGTGTTCAAGGTTTTTAGGTGATGATTGGTTAGTTAATAATATGGTTGACCCTTTTCAATAATGTATATTAATATAGTGCTTTGACAAGACAAGATTCATAATGCAGAAATTGCTGGCCAATTACTATCTTTATATATTTTACATATTCATGTTGTGCCCAAGTGAATATTCCTTCTTTGGAGTACTCCTAGTTCCCAGCTACATCACAAACAACATAATTCAGTAGTTTTAATTGTTTACACAGGTGCAGTATAACAGAATGGTCACTTGTGTGTGAGTGTGCTAGGTTGTGGACTGCACTGTGTCCAAATTGATTTCTGTCTTGCTCCCAGTGCTGCTCGGGACAGGTAGCTACCCCCCTAAAGTCTAAATTCTGGATTAAGCAGTTCTGAGAACTGATAGATGGACCAACAGGTTTAATGAATTCTGAAATAAGTAATTAAATATTTACCACACTTTAGACAGATCCACAATTTCCAAGAAAGAGTGACCTTTTGAAAAATAGACTAAAGTGGATTTTTTAGTAAGTATTACATGATTTTGTATTGAATTCCTTTACTGACCAAATAATGAAGTGAGATGATTTGGGTACGGTATCCCCTTTATATGTAGAAATTTAAAGACTGGATACAACAATTTATCCTCCCTGCAGAGATCAGAAGGACCAAGAAGCTTTATCTTATGGTTGATGGCCCACTTCCATCCATCCCTTTTCCAACCCATGGAATCCGAACACAGGGTCACGGGGGTCTGCTGGAGCCAATCCCAGCCAACACAGGGCACAAGGCAGGAACCAATCCCGGGCAGGGTGCCAACCCACCGCAGGAGGTGGCCCACTTGGTCAGACGTATAATCAGAATTTGCTGATTATAGGAGGATCTTTGTTCCTCAGCCCCAGCAGGCAGCAGTATCAGTGTCCATAATGCTTGTCATGATAAAATGCAGGTGGAGCCAGAGCACCCATGGGAGATCACTGAAGGGTAGATTGTGCTTGTGGAAATGACATGATGGTATAAAAAGTTTTGCCTTAGACTGGGTATTAAATATTTACTATTTGCTTGGTATGCTTTCCTAAAATCCGATTACTTAAACCATTATCACTTTTTAAATGAATAGCTTAACATAATGTTTTCAAATGTTTGCATTTTTTTTATTTTATACTAGTTACATTACCTGTTCAAACTAGGTAATACTGTAGAATTAATTTAAAAAATAATGACTATCTCTTGGCCTTAATGTACCTTCAGTGCCTTTCCTTGGTATCCTGTTGTATCTGAATCTCTCTAGTCCATCTCTCTCTTTTGAGCGTGTGCCTATAAAGCCCACTTCTCAGACTGTCATTTCGAGGCGCCTTGCTCACCTTCTGTCTGCTTTTATTCTTCCCGTCTTTGAAGGTGATTGTCGTTGTGCCTCCTGCACCCTTACTCTTCCTTGTGTGCCTCCTGCACTCACACTTCTTCTTTGATTGAATCACCAGTGCCAAACTGATCAATCAGATAGCTCGGAGGTACCCACACACACACACTCACACAGGCCTTAGCTTTTACTGTATAGTAGAATGTAGATGTACAGTATGTATTGTATTCCAGACTTCTCCATTGTAAAAGTTCGGCCAACCTAAAAGTGTAGAACTAGGTGAAGAAATAATAAAAAATGCAGTTAATTGCTATTTGGCATCACAAGTGGGCGCTCTCCTCTTGATAATCTCTTTAAACGTAAGTCCCAACACTGAGATCAGAATTGCTCATGTTTTACATGTAACCACAGTTCAGCAAGTTTTGTGACTCAGAAGTTGCACCTCTGAAATTTACAGTGAAGTTTCAGTGTTAAGTCAGAGACCTTACTTCAATAAAAAGGTGTTTCTAAGTGCAAGGAGCTTTAAAAAATTGGGGTCTGCCTTAATTGACTTTAACATACTTCCTGGGAGAAACACTATTAAACTGATTATTGCTTACAACTTTATGATTTCTTTCTCATTTACAAGCTTACCCAGAATTCTTTCACTTTCTACCATCTGCATGAATATAATGAATTCCAACTTATTTTACTTTTAATCACAGAATTGCATAAAGTATGGCTAAAGGTAGCTTTTTATGTTTGACTTGTAAGTATAAAGCCTTCATAAAGTTAATTTTTACGTTTTTTATAGTATAAAGTGAAATTAAACACAAGTTTGTAATTTTCTGCCAAAAATCACTTTGAATTTGATAAAAAAAATCTGGGCAATTGTCTATCATTTACAATAGAAGCTACTTTCCAAACATCTTTGTGAGGTTTTGTCTGCTGGTTGAGATGATTTCCAAGCAGACACACCTATGTACTGTACATTCCTAAACTGTAGTTAACATCCACCTTTTCTATAACCAACTTATCTAGTTTAGGATCACAGAGACCTGAAGAGCATACCTGCAGAAACTAGGCACCACCAGCACACTGGGAAAAAAGGTGCCAATTAACCTAACATGTACATCTTTGGGAATGTGGGAGGAAAGCTCATTTAGATACAGGAAGAAAATGCAGACTCCACACAGGCAGTGATAATGCCAGGGTGTCATGATCTTCTTTCCTTCAATATTTTTTAAGGGGTGTTTGGTATATTTTTTCATGATGTATTTTTTTATTGTTATTTTTATTTATAGTTTGCACCCTTTTTGGTATGTCTTTGATGATTAATCCAATATTGGTATTATGCTGGTTACTATGGTGAGCTTAGCTGCTTTTGAGCCTGTGTGAATATGGTGACATAATAGATGGCATGGCACTTAACAAGTTTGCCTTAAAAAATAAAGGAAAGACACTTCTCTAGAAAGAATTAAAGTATTCATTTAATTGAAACTGCCAGGGTTCTGATTAAAGCACACTGATTTTTGTTTTGCCCTATTAGGAAAGTTGGCCTGGTTGATCACTCTTTAAACTAATAATACACTCTAGTTGTGAGAGTCGTTTGTATTACTCGCATAGGGTAGTGGATGTGAAAAGCTGTCCGTCCCATAAATACAGTTTACAATTAATTTATTCCTTTAAATGTAATTAATTACTTTGCCATTTGTATTTGACTTATGTCAGAACATATTCTCCACTTTTTGTGTGAGTAGAATGGTGATACACTCTGAAGCACAACAGTGACATTGAGAGTCAATTGGGTAAATGAAGAGCAACACCACTATGGATGTGATTCAAACCTTTCTGGTTCTGAAGGTTTGTTAATTAGCTGTCAATTTTGTTTAAAAAGAAAAAAAAGTCAGCAGAACAAATATTTTTGCTTGCAGAGCAAAGTGACAAGCCTTTTTTAATCAAAAATTATTATGATATCATTTATGTCAGTCAGTTTTGGACAGTTCTTCAAATCGCACATTTGTTTTCCATGTTTCTTTTAGGACAGCAATCTTCTATAATCTAGTCTGGCATATCATGTATTTTGTCACTGAGCAGTGTTTCTCAACCCTTTTGGTGTCGTAACCTGCTTTTTCCCCATACGAGTTTCTTCATGTTCCATCAGCAGTCCGTGGAAAATCTAGTAAGATCGTGATTGCTTCCCAGGCCCCCCACCTCCATACCCCCCCCCACTCCCCCCCCCCCAAGCAATCAATAGGGTGGGAAGGGGATTTTGCCCTTGTGAGAATGGCAACCCACTACCAATATAAACAATAGCGACTCATGACCCAATGGTTGACAAACACTGTCTCAGAGTATTGTCAGGAGTACATATTTTCCTTTTTGTTCAAGCATCTCCAACAATATTAAGATAGCAAGCTCTTCTCTGGGAATTACTAGGCTTTGTCTTCCATAGTTGAATTTGCTGTTGTGTACATTGCATGTTAATTTCTTTAGTATTTTAATCAAAATATTGTGAGTTTTTTTTTGTTCTGTTTGTTTCAGCTATGCCTTATGTTCTTGTTTGTACTTTTGAAGCTAGTTAAATATTAGCAGGCACTCATGTTTGCCCATGAAGAGGCTGATAAGAGAAGCAAACTCTTACTGATTCAGCTGTTAGGCTTTCATGCTTGGCTCTGATTTTGCAATTTAATGATATGGCTTGTAACTATTCTAGGCGACTGTGCAGTATGTTTGTGTGTCTCCTAAAAATGTATTTTCATCCTAGGTGAATTGTTACACAAAGATGAATAAACCCTTTTTCCGGGCTGCCTGTATATCATTCTCAGCAGTAAACAATAAAAAAAAAAAAAACATCTTCCCTCACCACTGGTACAAAATCTAACCTAGTCAATGGCCATAATAAATGGATTAGAAAACCAATTTCAATCAAGACACATTGAAATGTTGTTCAAACCAAACAATTTAATTTTTTTAAACAAAAATGGGATAAAACTTTGAGCATATTACTCTGTGCCTATATTGAGTATTTAAAACCCATTTGATATTTCATCACAAAGCATACACAGTCCAGAAAATCTTTTGGTAGCCTCATGACTAAAAATGTGATTGAAGTGCTTAAATAAGCATTAATTGCATACTGCAAGACAACAGGCATTTCACTTTATCTGGACAACAGATTTTTGTGAAAGGAATACTGTGGCTATGGCCCAGATATATACATTTACCTCCCTCTCTGGCACATGCTCTTCATTTGTTACATGATAAGCTGTGGGCATCATTTAAATGGGATGTCTATATGTTAATTCACACCTTTTTAGTCTGCAGCAGGGTCTGAGTAAATCGGGGTGTTTACATGTAGCACATTTTGCTACAAAGTCAACTTAAAGTTACCAACTAACCCAATATATACTTCTTTTGAATGTGGGAGGAGAACACACATAGGCATGGTGACAATATGCACAGAGATGGTATACCCTGTTAGGCACAATGTCCTAGTACGGATGCGAGTCCAGTAGTTTCCTAAAGATTAAGAAACACAGCAAGGGCTTGGGGTGCCTCACCCGCTAGCTTAGAGCGAGAGAGTGGAAGGACATGTAGTTCTGACAAGACACTTAGACCCCGTTTCCATTTTAAGGGAAACTGGCATGGTGGCTTGCTATCCTGTCCCTTCTAGAGCTAGGTGGCAGCATGCAGTCCTTGATTAAATGAAGTGCTAATGTTTTACTTTTTTAAGGGAATGGGGAGCAAAATTTAAGATGTGAGCATTTATACACCTAAAAAGAATAAGGGGTTTAGGGCCATGATGAGGCAATAGGGGAATATCTACTCTGATGTCCATTTGGCCAATGAAGACCTGCCCTTGACCTTAGAAGTAAGTTTGTGTCTTGGGGTTTTATGCAGGCTTAATACTTGGATGGCTGAGTTTAGAATCGGAAAGAGAGTTGAGATGAAGAGAGACTGAGGTGATAGTGTCTGATGAGAAGGGACTGCTTCAATTCGTTTTTGACAAAATGGGAAAGTGAGTGAAATACCTCTTACAACAGAGAGAGTGATATAAGCTAAACAGGCATGTATTGTGTGATGACCTCTTTTTACATGTGTACAGACTCTAGGAGGGTACTCTCCTTTTATAATGCATTCAAAATGTAGGTAGCAAAACATAAAAATGCAGTAAATATTTTCTAAAGTGGAAGTACACTTTCCTAGTTTAAAAATGACTAATTTGAAAATTGCCATCTATTGTTGAACACAGATGAAGTCAAACATCTATTAATGACCTTTAGGTTTCTTGCAATGTATATTTTAAGTTTGGACCCACCAGCCCATCTCCTTACCCGATATTGGGAAACATCTTCTTCTCTCTGCTGTTGAATCAATCTGATGCGCTCCACTAGACATTTTTGCTTCAGGCTCAGATCCTTTACCTGATGCAGCAGAGGCCTCAGCCTCTCTTTCAAAATTTTTGTCTGCTCTTGCGTAATTTTCATTGCCTCTGCTGTCTTGTGTCTCAGTTTCAAAAGTTCACCAAGCCTAGGCTCATAACACTCTTCCAGGATTTTCCTGCCATCTTTTAAGAAGCTTTCAAACTCCTGGGAGATTCGGTGACAGTCTGAGAGGTCTAAGCTTCTACGGGATGCCAGGCTCTTGTCTTGCCTGTGCCTTAGCTGGTCCACTCTTTCCTTGTGGGAGTCTTTCAGCTGGGAACACTCTGCTGAAAGTGACAGAACTTGTTCTTGCATTTCTTCCTGGGTTATTGAGAGCTGTGCCACATCATGCCGTTGTTTCTCTAGGATGTACTGACATTGCACACAATCCCTGGTAGTTGTAAAGATATGAACCTTCACCAGATGGATCTCCTCTCTCAGAGACTGACACTCCATTTCCACCTTGGCTTTTTCTGCAAAGATGGTTGTGAGCTGCTGGTGAAGTCCCTTGATTTCCTGCAGCATAGGTTCCTGTAACAGGATGAGTTCCTGTACCAGTCTGTCTCTCTGGGCTTCCATCTGCTCCATGTCTTCAATGCACTTTTCAAATCTGCTATTTAGTTCTTGCATAGTGTGAACTTGTGGAATTGGATCTGAATTTTCTGTTGATTCCTGGCTGTCCATCATGTGTCTCAGAGTTGAATGATACTTAGCTGCTGAAATGTTTACAAATGGATATGCTAATAATAGTTATTTTATTTAGAAATATTTTTGTTTCATTTTAACATTTGTAACTGAAATAAGCAAGGTTAGTAAACTATTACATTTTTCTTCTCTCTTAAAGCTACCAGTGAAATAGTCATTAAAATACATTGCATTAATATTCTTGAAATTCAGTACTTGAAGTTGCTGTGTCTTATGTTGTGACATTAAAAAGCTCAAGGAGAACCATTTACGATTAAATGGGTAACAATCACAACTTTTACAGAAAAACCCTCTGATGGAAGGACCCATCCATTTCCACATCATCTTTCCTTTTAATGAACCTAATTAGTGAAATGTAGATTTTTAGGTTTGAATGAGGTGATAGTTCACTGCAAGGCTCATTCATGCACGCATTCAGACCAGGTCATTTTTCATTCATCTATCTTACTCTCATTCAGGATCACTGGGAACAGGTGTGTATCCTGGAGTCATTATACTGTACACTTGGCAGGATTCAGCACCATATAGGGTGCCAGTGTTTCAGCCACATCTTTGAGATGAGATGAGTGTTATGGTTGCTGATGTTATTATCTGTGCAATGATTTTTGTCTTGGTGTTATCATTCTGGTACTGTTTTGTGTTCATGTTCTTCTCACAAGGTATCATTTGTGTGAGCAGGATTTCACAGGGGAACTGGTTTACAGTGTAAAATCTACAGCAACTTTTTAAAATGCCTTCACAGAGCCTATAAAAATACATTGCAAAATCTTACTAGTTCTATTGGAAAAAGAACTTAAGGCAGTCAGGATATTTTGCAATGATTATTTTACGACTTTGATTTTGGGTTACATATTGGGCTTTGACTTTTGCTATTTCTGCTTTCCTGGTTTTAACTTTAGGCTATTATTTTGATTATTCTTTCATGTTGTTCTTCTGTGCTCCATTTCCTGGTCTAATGATATTTACTGACCAGTCCTTAGAGATGAGCTTTTCTATCAGCTCACAACACCAGGCTTCTTGAGCTGTTAAGCAGCAGCATTAACTTCTGTGTCTAAGCTAGACAATTTAAAGTTGTTAGTTAACCTAACCTTCATTGTTTTGAAATGTAAGAAGAAAAATCCCTCAGATATAGTGAGAATGTGAACAGAGAAGCAGGTTGCATTTGTCCAAGCCAAGCCAAGCCAAGGTGTGCTAATGCATCCAAGTTGCATTTTTCAGTTGGAGAAGTTGCAGCAGTGCAAATTATATAATTGACTTTGTCATGTTGACCAAAGAGCAGCTGCCCAATGCAGCTTCAACAGTGATGATAACAAGCAGTTTTTGTTCAGAACTGATATGCCGTATGTGTTTAGTTTACATTTGTAGGTACATGCAAAAATAGTAATACTTTATTTAAGGTGTACTCATCTATAAATTTTAAACATTCCCACATGAATGCAGTTAAAACAGCTGAAGTCATTAAAAAAAAAAAAAAAAAAAAAAAAAAAGTCCTCATCAGATTATGGGCCGAGTATGCAATAAGAAATATTTATGAGTCAAACATTTCAAACAGACCTCAATATTTATCTGGAGAATTATGCTAGATAAAAAGAGAAGTTACAGAAACATTTAGGAAAAAAAGAAATAAGTCAAGAGGATTTAGAAAAAGGTCAGTCTTCTTAATAATGACATTTTCTCTGACAGGATATTATTGACCATGTTCAGATGAGCAGGATCCACAAAATATAAGTATATTTTTATTCATAGACACCCTGTAAACTGGGGGTTGTTCCAGATTAAAAAAAGAAAAAAAAAACTACAGGCCCATAGGAGTTTAAATATAACTTACAGCACTAATATAAAGGGCTACAGTTAACAGTAGTAGCCTCTGGAATATTTCCATACTCAATTACATTTAAAACAAAAGTGAACAGGTTGCTTACCTTGTGTAGATGGTGTTACTACTTTCTTCGGTGGCCTGTTTCTATAATAACAGAGTCTTATGCCTGTGTTTATTAATAAACAGTGGAAGAAACTGGAGACATGCTTCTTCTCTGGGGCAACAACTGTGTGGCCAGTGAGAGAAGAGCAATAAGACTCACTGACATTCTCCATATTCTTGCAGATATAGATAGGCCCTGACAGTAAAATTAGTAAAGTGGTCTTACTGGGCAGGACCCAAGAGGCTGCAATTTAGACTGCAGGAGGAGGGATTTTTAAATTAGGAGATTTAAAGGTCAAAAACTGTCAGACAAGCATTACTCAAAGAGATGCTCAGCATTGGTCTGAAGGGATAGGCCATTTAGAATGTATGGGCTTGAAGTGGTGAATTGAGCATTTTAAAATAGGCCATGTATATAGTTAAAAATTATATTTCTTCTTCCAACTGATCATTTTTGAGTCCAAGCAACAATGTTCTCTGTTTGGAAAAAAGAAAAATCCTGCCACTGATTCCTAACTAACTTTTCCTTTTATAAAGGGAGTTTTTCTAGTTAAATGTTCTATTTCACATCATTTTTTAATTTCTGAATATTATAATGTCTAAAAAACATTCGAACAATACAGTTCATAATACTCTCACTTTATGTGGATTAAAACATTAAGCATGCACCTATTTTACAGTGAGCAGAGTTAAAACCTGATAAAGATCAAATCAGAACCTGATCACAGAAACACTTTTAGGAAATCAGAATTCAAGATTTACATAAGCACATTAAAGAGGTAAGGGTTTAAAGAAGACCTACTCTATTTGGGATCATATCTATTACCCCAACACTGTGTTTAACCTGAGTCCTCACTTCCCCATACATACTCTGGGCAAATCTCACAAACTTCTGATACTCCTTTCTCTCTCATGTACCTCTGGACCTTTTGACATAAGTCTTCTCCAAATCAATGAACACCTTATGCAAACCTTTGTGTTTTTCTAGATGCCTTTCTATGAGCTGTCTCTCGATGCAAAGACTGCATCAGTTGTTCTTTTCTCTGGAATATAACCAAAGTGCACCTCCCTTATGGTGATGTCTTCTTTAAGCCTTCTTTCTATAATCCTTTTCCAAATTGACATTGTGTGTGGCACCAGCCTTATCCCTCTATAACTTTCACAATCCTGAATATCACCCTTATATCTCCTTATAAATATGTACAAATCACACTTCCTCCACTCCTCTGGTATTCTGCCCTGTTCATGGATCTTCTGCATTAGGTACCACAACACATTTACTCCCTCTTCTCCTAAACTCTTCCTTGCTTCTGCTGAAATTTCTTCCAGTCCTGTTGCCTTTCCATTTTTCATTCTTTTCAGTTCCTCCTTTACTATTTTCTCTCCTTATTTTTGGTACTAGCGCTTCATTTGGGACTCTATCCACAAATGCAACCCTTAGATTTTCTTCATTCTGCAGCTTTTGAAAGTACCTCTCCCATCTATTCTTGATCCCATCATGATTATTTAATACCATCTTTCTTCTTCCTTATCTGACTAAAATCCTTGTCACTCTTGTTCCTAGACTTTGCTGTGCTCTCTCCCTCTTTTGCCTACAATTTTTCATACACTTCCTCTAAAGCTTGTGTCTTGTCTTTTTTCACTGATTTCTTTCACTTCTTCTTATCTTTTATCACATCCTGCACCTCTTTGTTCCCAGGTGGGCTCCATCCTGTCGTCCAACCCAACACCTCTTTACATGTTCTTAACATAACTTTGCTATTTCTCTCCCACCATTCCTCCACACTCTCAAATGACTGCAATTCATTTTCAATTTTCTCCCTAAACCTGTTCTTAATTTATCCTTGGTGCTGCTTGCTCTGGTTTAATTCTCCTACTGATTCTGATCTCCCAGTCCATCACCATCATTTTATGCTGCACTGTCACAGTTTCCATGCATATTTATGAACTTACAATTCTTTATCTGTTTCAAATGAGATCTTCTACACATTATAAAGTCATTTTGGCATTACCTTCCTCCATTACTGCAAGTTGCAAGCTGATTTACGTTCTTTTCAAAAAATGTGTTAACTATTAAAAATCAAACACCACAGCAAAATCTACTATCCCCTCTCTGTCCCTGTTTCTCTCCCCCACTCCCCATCTTCCATGTACCCTTTCTGTCATCTCTCTTTTTTCCCACTTGCCCATTTAGATCGCCATCAACTATCACAATTTCTCCTTCTTATACTGCTCTAAGCTCTTCATCCATTTGTGCCCTGAAAATGGTCTACTTCTCTTCCTCTCAGCTCACTCGAGGAGCAAATGCACAAATGTCATTAACTACAGTCTCACAAAGGCTAAGCTTGACACTCCTCACTCTATCACTCCTCTTGTTCACACTGACAAGACTATCTTTTATTTCTTTGCATACTTCTATACCAACACCATTTCTCTCTTGCTCATTTGCTCCACTGTATAACAACTTAAAGCCTCCTCCCAATTTTTTTGCCTCATTCTCTTTCCATCATGTTTCCTACACACACAGCACTCCCACTTTCCTATTTTCTATCAAATCTCCCAACTCTTTTCTGTCCTTGTCACAGTCCCAACATTCAATGTCTCTACTCTTACCCTTAACTTACCTCTTTCTTTTCCCCTCCCCTGCCCCCCTCTGGCCCGGTATCCCTCGCTCACTTCCTACAGTGGTCAGGCAAAAAAAACCCTGCATGTTACGTACGGGGTACTCCCTAGCATTTTCTGAAGCTGATTGGATCGATTCCACCATTAATATTTTGGCTAAGTTTTACAACCAAATATTTTATTTATATAAAAGAAGTAATCTTGCACAAAACAAAAGAAACTGTATGTGTGTAGGTTTTAGTGGTGAAAGCAGGTAAGTTCTTGCAATATTAAATGGCTATGAGAGGCTAAATATGGATGAGATTTTTTAAAAATTGCCACAAAAATGTTTCTAATGATTTCTATGGAAAGACACAGAACTTTTCAACAATGTGCATTTGAAATAACAACAACATTTATTTCTATAGCACATTTTCATACAAACAATGTAGCTCAAAGTGCTTTACATGATGAAGAAAGAGAAAAAAAGACAAAATAAATAAGAATTAAAATAAGGGATCACTAATTAACATAGAGTATAAGTAAGGTCCGATGGCCAGAGACGACAGAAAAAACACAAAAAAACTCCAGACGGCTGGAGAAAAAAAAAAAAAAAATCTGCAGGGGTTCCAGGCTACAAGACCGCCCAGCCCCCTCTAGGTATTCTACCTAACATAAATGATCAGTCCTCATTGTATTCAGGGTTCTCATGGAAGAACTTAATGATGACAGTCATGTGGACTTCTGGCCTTTAATCCATCAGTGTAGGGACATCACGGTGCTTTGATCAGGTGGTGGTGGCACAGATCGCCACCCCAGAAAACCAGAAAAAGAACAGAAGAGAAAGTAGGGGTTAGTACAGATTTTGAATATGAATACCATGAATAATAATGATAATTAATTGAATATACAGAGCATCAGGATTAAACTAAGATGAAGCTATGAGAAAGCCATGTTAAAGTAATGTGTTTTCAGCAGTTGTCGGGGTTGTCAGGCGCTATTAATAAATACAGTTGTGTGTCATCAGCATAGCTGTGGTAGCTCACGTTATGCCCCGAGATAATCTGACCTAACGGAAGCATGTAAATCGAAAAGAGCAGTGGACCCAGGATAGAACCTTGTGGAACACCATATAAAATATCATGGGTCTTTGAAGTATAATTACCACAACTTACAAAGAATTTTCTACCTGCCAGGTAGGTCTCAAACAAATTTAAGACACTGCCAAAGAGGTCCACCCATTGACTAAGGCGATTTCTAAGAATATTGTGATCAATGGTATCAAATGCAGCACTCAGATCTAAGATAATCTAAGAGAACAGATAAATGGCCTCTGTCTGTATTTACCCACAAGTCATTTATTACTTTAACGAGAGCAATTTCTGTACTGTGATTTGTTCTGAAACCCGACTGAAACTTATCAAGAATAGCA
Organism: Erpetoichthys calabaricus; assembly: GCF_900747795.2. NCBI lineage: Eukaryota > Metazoa > Chordata > Cladistia > Polypteriformes > Polypteridae > Erpetoichthys > Erpetoichthys calabaricus. Next base: position 44,006,924 of record NC_041407.2, read on the forward strand.
TGTTTATTGAGGTGGTCATTTAGCTGCATAATGACTGCCTTCTCTAGGATTTTACTTAAGAAAGGCAGGTTAGAAATAGGTCTAAAATTTTCAAAAGCAGAGGAGTCAAGATTATTTTTCTTGAGCAGGGGTTTAACTACAACATTCTTAAGACAGTCTGGGAAGACCCCTGTATCTAATGACGAGTTTACTATGTCAAGAATACTATCAATTAGTACGCCCGATACTTCTTTGAAAAAACTTGTTGGTATTGGGTCAAGGACGCAGGTGGAGGGTTGAAAAATTATTTTATATAAATCAGGTAATCTATCCTGGTGAAAGAATTTAATTTGTTTAAAATGGAGTACCGGGGTTTAAGTGGTTCAGTATTGGGGAGATGTACTATATTATTTCTAGTATCATTCATTTTTTGATTAAAAAATGCAGCAAAAGCCTCACAAGTTTCACTGGAAGTTTTTTTTGAGGCATTCTATTGAGTGACCTGGATTTAGCAGATGATGAATCGTAGAGAATAAGACTCTGGGATTACTAGCATTGTTATTTATAATTCTAGAGAAATAACAGCGCCTCTCAAGGCAGACTATGTTGTTGTTTTCTGTTATTTTAACATTCAATATTTCATAATGGGCAGTCAGTTTAGTTTTTCTCCATTTACGCTCAGCTCTCCGGCATGTTCTCTTAAGATCAGACACTCTTTGGGTCTTCCATGGTATAACAGTACTAGAAGATTTTTTAACTATCTTTTCAGGTAAAAGACTTTTATAATTTTATAATTTCTTATATACATTAGTACAGTTTTGACCCATGTTAATCCAAGTTCAGGTTCACAGGGGATGCAACCTATTCTTATCAACGTTGTACTGTACTATTTTTTTTTTTTTTTTTAATAAAATGTACAGCGTGAAGCTCTTTTTTGTTTGTTGTAGCCCTTTATATAATTAGCACTGAATGTTTTATTTTCTTTTTAAGTAAAGCCTGTAGTGCTTCTGCTTTTAAGAGGACTACAACAATGGCAGCTAATTCTTTCACTTGGTTTTCTGACACAAAAGGAATTGAGGCAGGATTTAATAAATCAAAAAACAGAAAATTAATGTCAAAAGAAAACAAAGCCCTAAGTTGAAACCAGATCGATTAAAAAAAGTTGCACTAGCCACTCCAGACTTTTACCCTGAACTCTGATAAGTTGGAAGTCTTTAAGCTGACCTCAATACTTTCTAACCTCAGACATCATGGCTGACTCCGGTTGTCCTGCATAGCAACATGCTTAGCAGCATGACATAAACTAAATCCAAAATGACAGTGCTCATGGAAAAACCCTTAAATCTAAGAAAATATCCAGAAAAAAAGTGAGGCCAAATTAAAAGTTACTGAAGAAACCCTCTTCTAAATTATGTTAGAATATATAAACCGTAGTGCTAGTTCATGGGACAGAAACCTTTAGAGACTGTCTTGTGTTGTGAGCCACATCTTCTGCTTAGCCCTAAAAATAGGGGCTAATTCACGCTTAAAGGCTCCTGTCTTTGTCCAGTTCCCCTCAATTTGCTGCCTCATAAGTCAAAGTTTAAGCAGATGTTCTGAAACACTGCCATAATTGGAAAATCTAGGAGATGTGGTTGAATCCCATACAGACATTTAAACTGAGACATTTTCAGGTTAGAATGTAATGCAACATTATGAGAATACCCCACTAGGGGTAACAATGGACTTGTATTATCCTGGCTATAATTAACAGTACAACAACAAAAATCTCCAAATTGTGGTTTACCTTTTTCATCTATCTGTTAGGCTCTGGATTATATCCTGAAGTTAAACAGATTGTACATCCAATATGATCACAGAAGGCCCTCGGAAATCTGGAAATAAATTATGGACCATGATTAGCCATTATTGTATTGGGAAAGCCATGTAAATAAATAACATGTTTCAAAAAGATATCAGCCACCTCTTTGGCTGCAGGAATTTTTTATGGTGAATAAAATGTGCCTATTTAGAGAATCTATCTACTTTTATAAAAAAAATAGTAGTAAGTCCTTTAGGAGGAAGTAGATCAGTCATAAAATCCAAAGATACTTTTTCTCAAGGTTGATGTGGTACTAAAATAAATTGGGAAAAAAAAACCTTTGAATACCCTGTGTTTGGCTTAGATAAACAGAAAACATCACAAGCAGTCCCATAATAATACATTTCTTTTGACATATTTTCTTACCTAAAATGCTGTTTTAATATGTCAAGTTTAGCATTTTTTTTTTTTATTACTGAACTAAAGACTTTATAAGTCAAAAATAATAGTTGGCAACTCCAACAGATTCTTGATCTTGTTTAAAAATAAGAGGCAGTGGATAATTATTCTTGATAGTTATTTAATTTAGTTCTCTGTAATCAATACCTTCCTTTATACAAAATATAACCAATATTTATGGAACTATGTGATGAAGAAATAAGAGCGGTGGTAGCAGTCCTTCACAATACTGTGGGATTTGCAGATGCAACACTTTATGAAGATATCGTAAATGGAGGGCAGAGAAGTCTCACTGATCTATTCTGCTGTGTGCACTATTCATTGTAGGTCATTACAGTCAGAGATACTGAAGTACCAAACCAGACAGTGATGCAACTTGTCAGAACACTTCTGTTGTGGTGTGAATGGGGGAAGGTAGGCTTGCCTTCTTCAGCCACTAAGGAAATTGTAGACACTGCTGCACATTCTTGGCTATGGATGTCATATTAATTGACCAAATAAGGTCATCTGCCAGGTGCACACCAAAGAATTTGGTGCACTTGACCAGTTCCACCACAGGACCCTCAGTGTGCAGTGGAATATGAACAGTATGGGACTTCTAAAGTCAACAATCATTTCTCATCTTGTCCACATTAAGGGACTGATTGTTGCACTTGCACCAGTTCACCAATAACCGTATCTCCATTCCGTAAGGTGACTTATCTCCATTGCTGTTAAGACCCTCCAAACCGCTGTATCATCTGCAAACTTAATGATGATGTTACATAGCCATACAATTGTGAGTCAGCAAAGTGGACTGAGTGCACAGCCCTTGTGGGTTCCAGTGCTTAGCATGATGGTACAGGAGATGTTTCCAATGGGGGTTGTCTGTGGTGTCTCTGTTATGAAATCCAGGATCCAGTTGCATAGGCAAGTGTTCTATGTAGTGGGGCTGGGTGAATATATTGCATATACTGGGGACATTAAAATATACATATAAATACAGATTATAATTTACAAATATGCTTTGCATATAGTACGTATAAACATATACATACCTAAAACAAAGAAATGTCTTATTTAAATTCTAATTAGACAAACGTATAAGAAAAAGTATACAGAGCTGAGCAGAGTCCAATCTAATCCGAGCAATCCACCGAAGACAGGAAGTAAGCTCACAGGTGTGTGCTCTGGGTAACAGTCTGCAAATAATCATTCCCTAAAAAATGTTCCCTTTTACATTAATCACAATGAAAACACAGCTACACACAAAACAGACATTGTATCCTGTTACATAAGCACAGATGTGCTGTTATCATTGGTGGTCATTGATGTTGCAGATTTCGTGGGAAAAAGATACTGAAACATATCTAAAACATGTTACCCATAAATCATATATCAACAATAAAAAAGGAAAGACATAAAAATCTAATCAAAATGCTGTGCAAAAAATGACGTTAATGAAAATTACCAATACATATGTGTGGTGAAGTGTGTCCTGGTCTGTGGCAGTGCAAGTCTTTTATATAAGCAGTTGGGCTCAGGTTTTATGGGTGTAAGTGTGGAATGGCCCAATAGTGCAGTCCTTCACAATGCAACACTTTATAAAGAGCGTAATGGGGAAATTGACTGATTGGTCATATTCAAGAGTGATACTCCAGTCATTCCTCCTTGATGCTTCATAGATCATTTCGAAAGCACCTGCACCCATAAGGTTAAAGGGGTCTGAGAAGGACAGAAAGGGGAAACATTTTGAAAGATTAGAAGGAAAATGACCAAGAGTGGGCAAAGAAAAAAAATAAGGGAGAGATGAAGAGAGAGACATTGGCAGAATCAAGTTATTGATCCCATGAAGAGGTAAGGAGGCAAGTTGATCAGGATGCCCCACAGGGAGCAAAAGGAACAACGCTTCAAGGGTGAAGTTGCTCCTGTTGAGAACTGAGAGGAGCAGAAATGGCCAGTTGCTCCAGGGATCATTCTACATACACCAGACAATGGTTGTGGGACAAAGTAGTGGGCTCAGTGAGTCTCCATGTATACCAAAAATATGGTCGTGGGAATAAAAGCCATAATAAGTTGACTGTGCTTGCCAGTGTCTCGGTTTGCTGAGGAGACCAGGACAGTGAGAAGGGGAAAGGGTATAGAAAGACACAGTGGGGCTAGGAGAGAAAGAAAAGCTGATTCTGACTTTTTTGATTCTGATTATAAATTTTACCCATTTATTTATTTAGGAATTAATTTTTATTGACTGCTTATTGATGAAGAGATTGAACTGCACCACATATTTTGCACTAAGATGCACTAAGAGCTTTGCTCCTAGCATTGTTGTTTGTGTCCTCATTGACCTAGTCTACCTCAATTATGTCTATTGATGTCCCAAGAAAAGGAAAATACCAAGGCTGCAGGCAACCAGGGCATGACAATATCCAGAAGAGAAGTTTAAAACCTCTTGCTTAAGTCCAGTCCAGTACCTTGGGTTTGAATCCTACACCCGGTTGCTCTCAGAATGGAGTTTCCATATTCTCCTTGTGTCTGTGTGAGTGTTTCCTCTTCCTTGTCTCAAAGACGTGTATGTCTGGCTAATTGCTGATTATAGTTTATCTCGTGTAAAAAGGTGCTATATATGTGCCCGGCCCAACACAGATTTACACTGGAGGCACACGTGTAAAACAAATAAACTTTTATTTTCTTCAGCTAGAGGGCACGTCTTCCCCGTGTCTCCCAGCCACAACACAGACCCAAAGCACCAATACCAAACGCTCTCTCTGTGCAACACCACTCCTCCCAGGCAACCTTGTCCTCCTCCACCCAACTCTGGCCCCTGAGTGGTGGTTGCTGGCCCCTTTTATTGGGCACCTGGAAGTGCTCCAGGTGTTTGATTGCCGACATCAGGCTGCATTTCCGGGTGTGGTGAAACTAGTGCCCAGAAGGGTCCAGCATCTGCTGCTGCAGCACCCCCTGGCGGAGCCTGCGGAACCCAACAGGGCTGCACAAACACTCCAACCCCCATGAAGCCCTGGTGGAGTTCAAGGCACAGCTGCAACCCAGGGAGGCTGCCATCTAGCGTCCAGGGGAAGATGTTGTGTTTACCATGCTTGCTCCCCTGGTACATATGTTGCAGGGGCGTCCCGGTCAGGCATGGGCCATGGCCATCCGTCAAACTCGGTAAGATTGAGAGCATGACTTTCAATTAATTGGTGTCTTATCTATAGGTGGTTCCTTTCCAGCTACTGCTGATGAAGTTGTAGTCACTGACTAACTTTTTTACTGTAATTTAAACAAGTTTGAGAATGTTATGTTACCTTTTTGAACAATATTATATTTACAAATTTGTGCAGATCTCTACTCTTGTAATTGGAAGTGCTTTAATCAAAACAGAACAGAAGGGAGTGATGTCCCAAGGTGTAATTATCATCTTGGAATGGCTTTATTGTGAAACTTGCAAACTATGCCTTACATTTATCTAAGTTTCATTCATAGACTCAGTTCTCATTTGACAGATTGAAAATGTGCTGTTAATTTGATTAAGAACACTAAACTGGCCCAGGGAAAGGAAGCAAGCATGGATGTGTGCATAATTGGGCCCTTTGATGGGCTGGCATCTTGTTTTTCTTTTCTGTGTTATATTCGTTGCTCCATCTTCCCAAGATCCTTTACTGTAAAACACAGCTTCACAAAATGTATGGATAGCTGTGGATTTAAATACATTTACTGCTTAATATTTTATATACATAAGCCTGGTTTCAGACAGATATAAAATAGTACATTTAAATACATTTGAATACTGCTGTGTTCTGCACAGTCTATTCAGATGAAATCCTTTGTGACCTCTTGGCTGAGTTTAATATATTTCAGACACTTACAGATTGTCTTACAATTTACATTTCTTTGTGAGGCTATTTTCTCTAAGGACTTATTGAATTCAATATGCTGTATATAACCAAACAAATTTTGAAAAGCCCATGCTATGAATCTGATCCACAAGGCTAAGGGGTACTAGCATAGGAAATGATTGGTCAAACAAGTAATTCATTCATTCTATTACTAGCAAGAGCAATTGTTTAACAAAAATATGCTCTTAAAATGAATCATTAACCATAAAAAAGGGGCATTCAGTAATGCACACCCAGAGGTTAATGCTGAAAGCAGTATGGCATTTGGCTAAACGCCAAGGAAATGTAGTCCATTTTAGTTTATAATGTTTCTGATTTAGCTCAGTGATGTTTTGTAAGGATGAAGGTATATGTAACCACTGCCTTGAAATTCTGAAAGACAACAGAATCCACGCATGGGAGACATTTGAATGGAATTTGTGCCCAAAAGAGACAAAATGCAACATGCAACTGGTAGGTTTTGAGTTCTCACTGACTCGAGCTCTTCAGGGAAGACTTACACATGAAATGTGATTCATCTTAGATAGGGTGGAGTATGTGCTTCACCCTATGCCTTGTATGTTAAGTTCCGCTCAGCCTCACAGCATACACTGCCCACTCACACTTAGAACTACTTAGACATTAGGCCTAAATGATACCACAGTGCTAAATGGATCCTGTTTGCTGCTAAATGTAAATTAAATCAATATGTATGTGTAAGAGTTACAGTGAAGGACATCTGTTGACACTGCAGCTGCTCAGAAGCTGAAGTAATGTCACTGGCTTAAGCAAGCGCTGCTTTGGGAGTTTATCATAAAGAAAGCTGAACTCCTCCTCTTTAGAAGTATGCCTTTGAGGGCCGGCCAGATACTCTTTTGTTAGCCACAATGAATTAACTTTTAACAATTACCACATAGCTTACCTATGAGTCAGACCTATGTACTTTTTAAACATTCTGCTTCCTGTTTTTTTAACTTCTTATCCCGATAGAATTAAAAACTGTCTTCCTTGACTAAGTCTGATCCTATATGAATTACAGAAAAACTTCAAAAAACTCCTGCACCCTCATCATCTTACAGACTTGTTAGGAATTTCCAATCTACTGTTGCTTGTGCATATGTCCTGTTCATGACTGTGGAGTAAGTAGATTTTTTTTAAAAAAAGTTCTTTTAACAGGAAGACAGTGGAGCTTGGCCTTAGTTACCAAATAGCCAGTTGCTAGTTTGCACACTGATAAAAAACAAGGTTGGTACAAGGAGAAGAAAACAGTCCCCCACCAAGGCCTATGAGTCACGCCATTGTCCTCAGGCCAAACAAGTACGTCAAAGAGCGGTGAAAGCAGCCTGAATAGCTGAAGGAAACACGATGCAGCTGGACAGTTGGAGGCAGCTAAAAGGCCTGGAAAGTCAATGCAATTTGAGCTATTTTTAAACTTAACTTAAGAGCCATTTAAGTTTTGTTGTACATGTAGGTCAATATGTGGTTATTCTTGATTTTTGTGACACATATTTATTTGTAATTATTTCATATAACAAGGTGGAAATGAAGATTAAAAAGATGTGTGAAACTAAACTAAAAGTGTCCTTGTATACTTTCTTGTATGTACAATGTACTGTGTGTCTTGGATCACATATTAATTGACTTATATTGTTAATTGATGTAAATTGTAACATGGCATAGGTTTAGTTTCAAAGGAGTGGAAGATATATTCAAAGTACACTGGGGTTGGGGTTCTTTGGATATTTTGGAATTAGGTGTGTTTACTAATATTATTACAGAAGGTTTTTATACTCTGAAAGGATGCAAAAAAAAAAAATGAAGGGAACATACAAACAGTTTTTGCTTGATTCTCTTTTCTGAACTTTTCTGAATGTAAAATAAGAGTAATGGTAATAGGCAAATGACACTGCTGGAATATTCACTCATGACCCACTCTGTCAGCTCACAGAAAGGAGATCATGGGTTTGCATCCCAGGTCCTCTCCTCCCTGCATGTAGCGCAAAAGCACTTTGAGTATTATCATTATTATTGTTATTATTTATTTATTTTTTTTTCATCAGAAAATACTGTAAGTTGAATATTCACTTTCATTAGGACTGCTGTGCTTTTCAAGCCCCCATAGCACTCACTTCTAATGATAGCAGCAAGTTTGGGAAGTAGCTTGTCACCACATCTTAAACCACAGAAAAGCAAAGACTTTACTTCTACTTCATGCATGGCATTCACTCCAATGATATGCTTCTGCCATTGTAAGACTGAAAACTGTCTTCTGCTCATGCCTTATAAGGCAATATCAGATCTTCTTGTTCAGGACCAGTAGTTTACTATATGGTTAAAACAGAAAGAAGTTCAATAGCAACCAGTCAACACAATCAAACAAAAGGAGTAAAGAGGAACATTGCCAAAAAAGCATGTTTAAGATAAAAATATAACCTGTTAAAAAAAAAAAAAATACTTTAAATAAAATGTAAGCAATGAACACATAAAAAACACAACTACTGATTGCGGAATGACTAAGAAGAGCACAAAGAACACAAGTTTATTTTTTTTTTAATTGGAAAAAGAAAAATGGCTTTGGCTGATGACCATCTCATTACATTAGTCATGGAACTAAAGATGTAAGACAGAATCAGAGACAAAATTCATTTGCGAAGAGTGACCAAAAACATAACAATGGGCATCCCCAAATGAGAAAACATCATAAATGCTATAATCTACTAACCAAAAACAGCTAAAACAAAAGAGAGTAACTCAAAAATTCTGAAAGATTCCATAATAAAATTGCTTTTGGCCATTTTTAAAGAAAAATCTAAATCGCAAGGCTCAAACTACACATTTGTCAAAATTCTAAATGAATTTAACATTTTCCAAGATACCAGAAACTCTCTGCAGTTGGAGCATCTCCCGTGTAAGATCACGGACAAACACAGACAATGATGAGAAAAAAGGATTAGCATTAGCTGACATGGAAATTAAAGGTCACAACTAATAAAGCCTGGATATCCTAAAGCTAAATCTTGACTTCCATAAGTAATTCCCTGTACACTAAAAAGAAGAGTGGAACTGTCCAAAGCCAAAATATTATTTTTGAACAACAGGGTTCACTAAAGAGTCAACCCTGAGCCCTGATTAAGTGCCAACAAGATGGAAATTATGCAAAATTGTAACTTCATCAAGCAGTCTGGGTATCTCTTCGGTCCTGTACTCTGCCCCTTCTTGAAAGTGACAGGTAAGCACAAGGTTACCTGTGCATTATTATAGGTTGTAGGGAGCAAAATTAAATATAAAATAAGGAGTCTTCTGCAGACCTGTAGCCTACTTGGGAAACATATGAGCTTCTTTGTGATATCCTATATGGTCATGGAGAATAATGCACGCTGGTGTTGGCAGACCAGTTCCACTGCCTAGACAAAAGAGGTGGCAATGCCAATGGTCTCTCTCTTTCTTTGCCAGGAAATATTATGGCCTGACTCCTATCCTGAACAATGCAAAACTGTTTACTACCCCACTCTTAACCAGACCCACTTTAAATGCTAAAAATTACCTTCCTTTTGGAAAAACATAGGGGAAAAATCATAATATTTTGGAACAAAGACATTTGTTGACATATTTCATTTCAGGCAAAAGATGGCAGTATAGTGGTTACAATCCAAAGAGAAAAGCAGTCAAGGGCTTCTGTGCAGGTGATACAAAAGGTTGTAGTAATCACAGTGTGGAATGTAAACTTATAAGGAATTATTATTTTTAACAGAAATCAGAAAGAAAAAACTATCAAACATTATTCTTGATTTGTTTCTACTGTCTTCCCATAAAAGTAATTGTACTTAGTTCAGCATAAGGGACATTGAATGGTTAACTAGCTGAATTATGTTATTAAAACTAGCCTATGATAACTCTTGGAAGGCTATCACAGACTTTGAGAAAGGCTACTCAGTCAATAGAGCACAGCAATGCCAGCTTGGTTCCATCGGGAAACAGGCTAATCTGAGTTAATTTATACATTTAGATTGGAGTCCCTTACTGATTCCCATAACCTCATCCATTTATGTGCTGTCTAAAGTTAAATACTAAAGAGCAAGAGTGGACCAAAGCCACTGAGCAGCATTAGGTTTGACATACTCAATTTGGCCATCAGAAAGGGAAATCTTTCTATTCATCAATGGTTGAAACCAGCAACAGACACTTTGCGGCTACGGTGCAAAATGCAACAGGTGCATAGCATTACAAAAAAGCAAGAAGCATTAATGACAAAGAGACTGAGAAAGGTTAGCTTAAAATATGGAAATTTTTACTTAGCTAGAAGATTTCCTGCCTTGTGAAAAAAGTGGTACAAATGGGTTTTTGGTTGTTTTCTTTTTTCTTCATAACAGAGCTCATTGTTTTTTGGTCAGCATTGTTCAAATAATAAGAAACTGGTGTGATTTATTGATAATATATTTTGATTCCATATTAAAGTTAAAATTTTAAATAGGTGTATGCAGAAATGACAGATCCTGTCAAAGAGATATAATCTTATCATAAAAGACCTATAACAAGACAAAAAGATGATGAGCAGTAGATTTTGTCCAATTAAGGTTAAAAACAGTGAACGCTTAGTATTTACTGGCGAGTTCATAGCAGTGAAACCCAGCTACAGTAAATTCTGGGGTGGCTGAATAATAAATAGTATGCTTAAAGCTTACATAAATACTACATAGTGCCAGTGGAGGAGGTGTAGAAACAAATAGATAAAGTAACTAAAACTGATAAAATATTATTTTTGAATAAAATAAAATAATTCTGCATTTTGTACATTTGCGGCAATGCATTTATTGAACTGGAAGACCCCACTTCAGACATGTTAGGGCAGATCAGGTCAGGTGGAGGAGCACACCCATCACAAGACAAAACACCTCGGGATCCTGGTTGGCAACCCCCCAGGCAGACACACAGTCCAGTCTCACCCTCCAGACATGACCATCACTCTGCCACAGCCTGGTGTTACGTGGGTGTCCCCTTGGCCTGGTCCAGCCACTTGGGTCTTCAAGAATGTGGATCCTGCAGGCTGGATCATCCTCGGGAAATCGCTTCATATAGTGGTAGTGCCATGACTGACACTCCCTCACAATGCAGGTAATGTGCCTCATTCGGGACTCCATGAGCAACTGCTCATTCGACACAAAGCCAAACAAGCGGTAGCCAAGGATTCTCCAAAGAGACGCAGTTCCAAAGGAGTCCATTCTTTGTCTCAGGTCACTGGATAGCGTCCATGTCTCACAACCATATAGCAAAACAGGAAACACCAGGACTGTAAAGACTTGGACTTTAGTCCTTTTGCATAGATATTGGGAGCACCACACAACCCTTTCCAGTGACCTTATGACCCCCCATGCCCTCTCAATCTGTTTACTGACGTGAATGACGTGACATGAATGTCTCTGCCAAGGTAAGCAAACCTCTCGGCAAGGTCAACACTCTCTCCGCAGACAGACACACTGCTGATGGCTGTGCCCAAGAGGTCATTAAAGGCCTGGATCTTGGTTTTTATTCAGTCTGAGGCACTCAGATGCCATGCTAAGTCTCTTGTCAGCAAAATCAAGAGTATTGAATCTTTCTTCACCAACAGATAACCCACAGCCGCTGGAACCCACGACCCTGCCCAACACCCAGTCCATACAAGCATTGAATGGAATAGAAGCAAGAACACATCCCTGATAAATCCCAGAATCAACAGGGAAAAACACAGAGGTTTTGCCTCCACTCTGCACAGCACCCACAATACCAACCATGTGGGTGGCCAACCATGATATCCAGCAACCTTAAGGGGATCCCATGAAGTCTCAGGATGTCCTTTAGGGCAGCTCAATCAACTGAGTCAAACGCCTTCTGAAAACTGACAAAGGCTGCAAAGAAACTCCCAATATTTGCATTTGCACTCCATGAGAAACCTCAGCGCCAGGACGGGGTCAGTTATAGACTTCTTAAGCGTAAAACCAGACTGCTCTGGTTGCTGGTAGGTGAGCAAGTGATCACAGATTCTATTGAGGATGACCCTAACAAGGACCTTACCTGGCACTGACAGCAGTGTTATCCCCCTGCAGTTGCCACAATCCAGGCGATCACCATCAGACATGGAATCATCTTTATATTCCTATAATGTTTAGAAGCTTTATTATTAGCTCAGTGCTAATGCATGAATGAGCAATGAAAGTGTGTGTTCCTCACAATTAAAAGACAACAGAAGCACGTTTTTTGTGTAGGATTAAATATGCATTTAAGAATACTGTATATAGTGTAATAATAAAACAGAAACAGATCAAGGTTTGGGGGTTTGAGCCCCGTATACTTCGTCTTTTCTACGGGAAGAGAGAGAGAGAGAGAGGTTAGTACACCGCCATCGTCCCCTGGCACGACTTGTCGCGATGCGCGTCAGGTCTTTAAGCTGCTCTCGATGCACTCGTGCTTGACAATAGTTAAACCAAATATAGGTATTTAATATTACTTTATTAATATATTTTTCATTTGTATTAGAACATAACAAAGTCTATTTGCCTTTCCAATGCAATACCTCTAATTTATGCTCTCCTAAAGAAATAAGAATATAATATTTTAATTGAAAATGACAAATGTAGATATTTTGCATTTGACGATCGGCTGAAATTATTTAATGTGTTTCTACCTATTTATTGTTTCAGTGAAAGTCAAATAAATTGATAATCACAGTTTCACATTAGAAGTGTAATGCAAAATCTTGGATTTAATAAGTTTCTCTCACTTTAAACAATGTAATGAGACTCAATCACAAGCATAAAGGTTTGGGGAATATAAACCCCTTATACTTGAAAAAAAATATAAGAAAAATGTCTTTACAGATATGTACAGACATGAGTTCAATGGTGAGATAAGATGGTGATGGATTTATATAATGGGAACAGGAAGATGTAGGATCTTGAATGAAATGAAACCAGAAGTGATGTCATCATTATGTGGAATCTTGGGAGACGGAAGTGACGTCTTTAGGAGGCAGGTTCTGATGAGGGTCTGCAGAGGGAGAAAGGAAGAGAGGGTTACTAGACAGCACCTGCCACTGGCTGGACTGAAAAACATTACTTTTGAGTCTGTAAACATTCTCCCATGCACACGTGTGATATTCAGTATTACCACTGGTCCAGTATTAGTGTTCAGAATTGTCTAAAGAATGGTTACAATATCACAGTGTTCAAATTAACAGTGAATGGCACAGTGGCATTTTGCATAGCATTTTCTGCAGAGTTCTATATTTGTGCACTGGTTTGATACTTGACTTGTTTGCCTTCAATGGTGGAGAAATGTATCTGTAGCTTTGGAGTTTAGGCATTTTCAGAACAGAAATTTGTCTACTCTGAGAATTCTAGTTGAGCAACTTGGGCCAACTTCTGAAGCACTCTAAAGCCATTCAGAACATTTAGTTAAAGATTGAGACACAGAAATATATTTTACATTTACATAGCCCACTGTAAACCTAATAATTCTTGCAGATGTTAGATATGTTAGAAAACCATTTCCATTCAAAAAATGAAAAGTTGTGGACTTCATATAAGAAATATTAGGATAGTAACCCAAGACTAAGCTTTGGAGAGTAAGCAATCATTTGCAGTTTGACATGCATACTGTAGGAGGGAGAGTCTCAGGAGGAATGTGGGGGTGGTTAAACCTCTTGTATGTAGCGTCAGAATCACGTGAGAATGTCTTGTACTTGAGAGTACCTTGCTCAACTAGACTCTCTTGATCTTGATGGGCTCAGTCTGCTCTAGCACAGTAAGCAGTAGTGATATAAAGTTGCACAAACACCAGAGAAACTGTTTTGAATGCCAGATCTGCTTTGATATCTATAACAGATTCAGCAGATACTAATGAAGATGCAACACATTGTCATTTTTTTTCTTTTTCTCCAGCATTTATTTATTAAATGTTTATTTTTGCATTACTTCATTGATGTAATATCCTTCCTGTAGCTATCTAGGTCAGTCAGAAAGAGAGATCTAGCAGTAAATCTCTGAATGTTGTATGGAGCAATTGTGGATATTACTGATTTTTCTTTTTTTTTTTAATTTTCAGGTTTTTTTCTTGTAATTTCTATGCTTGTTTCTGGGATTTGCTTTACTGACTGTGTATTCCGAAGAGTTGGTCTTGAATTTTTAAGCACATCCTTTTTGCTTATTTCTTGGTTAAGAGTAGCAGGTGTAAAGCATACAGTATACAGCTGCATGTGGTGGAAACTGTGCTTAGTAATGTATCAAACAATGAATCTCTTAATTATGTAAGTAACATTTTTATTATATCTACAGAGAAATTAAGTGTAAATACCCTAATGTCAGATGAACAACTGATTAGAATTCATACTGGGGGAAGAAAACTAGCACCTCAAATGGACCTTTCAAAATATACTATATGAAAAGTAATTGGGGGTTTTAGGGAAATTGTAATTGAAAAAATAAGAGGGCAATACTGTATGCTGTCTTCCACTCTTTGTGCAATTTTGGACTTCAGTTTCAAGTGAAAATCCATAAAAGACTTCTGAGGTAAATTCTGGAACATCCATATTACTAACCGAGAATGGTAAACCAGATGGCATGGATGCAGGTACATGGCGATGGGACCAAGAGACGTACTGCGCAGGCGTGTACAGCTCAACTAATGGAAATAGCAAATAAAACAACCGCCATATTGTGAGTGGCACTACTGCGGAGTGAAGTTAGGAATAATGTGCTGCTTGGGATTGTACAAACCGCTGAACGCTTTACACCAAATTCAAACACGATACAGCTCAACGATACACACACGAGCCCACCTGGATAAGATCAATGAACGCAGGCGCCTACAACGCGCGTTGCGTTGTCACAATGTGTCTCCAAAAAATATTGTTTTTAATGAAGCTTTAAAGTAAAAGTGAAAATAATGAAATTGAAACAATTCCAAAAAAAAACATGTAAAAATCAATCGTGTAAAAGCACATAGTACAGTAATCCCTCGCTATATCGCGCTTCGCCCTTCGCGGCTTCACTCCATCGCGGATTTTATATGTAAGCATATTTAAATATATATCGCGGATTTTTCGCTGCTTCGCGGGTTTTTGAGGACAATGGGTCTTTTAATTTCTGGTACATGCTTCCTCAGTTGGTTTGCCCAGTTGATTTCATACAAGGGACGCTATTGGCAGATGGCTGAGAAGCTACCCAACTTACTTTTCTTTCTCTCTCTCTTGCGCTGACTATCTGTGATCCTGACGTAGGGGATGTAAGCAGGGGGGCTGTTCGCACACCTACACGATAAGGACGCTCGTCTAAAAATGCTGAAAGATTATCTTCACTTTGCTACCTTCTGTGTGCAGCTTTTAAGTATGCTGCACGGTGCTTCGCATACTTAAAAGCTCAAAGGGCACGTATTGATTTTTTTATCTGTCTCCTCTCTCTCTGTCTCTTCCTGCTCCTGACGGAGGGGGTGTGAGCTGCCGCCTTCAACAGCTTTGTGCCGCGGTGCTTCGCATACTTAAAAGCAAACAGCCCTATTGATTTATTTGCTCCTTTGAAGAGGAAGATATGTTTGCATTCTTTTAATTGTGAGACTGAACTGTCATCTCTGTCTTGTCATGGAGCACAGTTTAAACTTTTGAAAAAGAGACAAATGTTTGTTTGCAATGTTTGAATAACGTTCCTGTCTCTCTACAACCTCCTGTGTTTCTGCGCAAATCTGTGACCCAAGCATGACAATATAAAAATAACCATATAAACATATGGTTTCTACTTCGCGGATTTTCTTATTTCGCGGGTGGCTCTGGAACGCAACCCCCGCGATGGAGGAGGGATTACTGTACACACAAATCATGTGCTCTCAGAGCATAGAAAGCGTATAAGGACAATACGGAGAATAGAGACCCAAAGGCATTGGAGAGAAAAAAAGGCAGATAAGAGATTATGAAAGCAGTGGAATTCGAAAGGCTCAAACAAATGATGGCGCGATACACATGCAGACAAAGGTACAGAATATGAAAGCAGTAAAATTCGAAAGGATTGTAGCGTCCCACCCAGGTTGAGGGCTTTTTGGTTTTAAGTGACTGTTAGGTCCGATTCAGGGAAGGCGGAGTACAGCACGGAGGACTGATAGCGGGGTATTGATTTCATGCGGTAAGGGGGGGCATTGGAGAGGGTGCTAGAAAGTTGTGTTTGGGGTTAGGAAGTCAGCGATTGTTCAGGTAAAACTTTTGTGACACTTTATCATGTCAGTCACTACAGTATCAAAGAAAAGATAGAAACGATTGCATTACCGCAAACAAAAGGTGATTAATCATCAGAACCAGGTGTAATTGAAAAAATACCAGGACAAATTGAGGTCTGAAAAAAAGAGTAGACAACAAAGTCTTTTCGCATTCGCATCATTCAATGGACAAAACGTGGATTTACACAATAATGGACCATATGCTATGAGAATCTGTGGTCCCACAACAGTTAAAGGAACGACAAGTTAAATTTCAAAGAGTACACAATTCGGTCGGGTGTATATTGATGATCTCAGAGAAGCGATGTAAATTTTAACAGGCAAAAAGAAAAGTGATGTATATATTCTGCGAGTAACCTTACACACCAAAGGAGATCGTGATATGCCACTCGTAGTAAAATGTTTACAGTTTACCGTGAGAATAACTTTTGCTATGACAATCAATAAATCACAGGGACAAACAGGATTATTTATTACAGAGACAGAAACAATATTCACTCACGGGCACTTATACGTTGTCACAATGTGTCTCCAAAAATATTGTTTTTAATGAAGCTTTAAAGTAAAAGTGAAAATAATGAAATTGAAACAATTCCAAAAAAAAACATGTAAAATTGTATATCCAATTAACCAAACACGGGGGTTGGTGAGCGAAGTCACAGCATAAACTGTAATGAAAGACTGAAGCACTCAAACTTTTTCAGTGTAAGGAAAAAGAAGTAAAGATATGGCATGGAGTGAGATACCAAACATCGATTGTGTGCTGGGGAAACTGCAAAAAACTTTGCAACAGAAACAAATAGGAATTATTTTTTCTTTCATAGGAAGAACTTTAAAGGAAGTGTTTCATATGCAGGTACACTTAATACACTTAACATCAGCATCAGCTTTTTGTGAACTTCTTCATAAAGTTGATTAATTTTTGCTGAATTTTTATACTCTTGCTTAAGTTATTTTTTTTTTTTCTTTTACAGTTAGTGCTGTACAGGACACTTGTTAATTCCTTCTTCTTTGATTCTTTCATATAATCTGTGTTTCATTAGAAATTGATTTGAGTTTGCCGGTTCGAATCCCGTAAATGCCAATAGGGACTTAACTCTGTTGGGCCCTTGAGCAAGGCCCTTAACCTGCAATTGCTGAGTGCTTTGAGTAGTGAGAAAAGTGCTATATAAATGCAAAGAATTATTATTATTATTAAGCTTCTGTGTTGCATTGAGCAGTGTCAATAATTGCTTGTGCTTTATCTATAGTCTATGCTTGCCTAAACAACTAAAGCAATTATTTAAAAATGGAGAAAAGTGTGGAGTACATTCTTGTCAGCTGAATGATGATACAAACAGAGACCAACTTCTCGATGGCCTGAGTGAGGCATCCCTATGTCTGAATGAGTTCCACATGGAGGACAAAATAAACAAAACTGTGAAATCTTCAGAGAAATATTTCATTGAAATAAAGCACCCTGTTTTAATCTGTTTTCTGGAACTAATAGAAAACATCCCAAATACAGTCCTGAATACCTATTGCATTTGTTGTGGGGTCCTATCTTAACATAAGGATTCCCCTGCAGTGTACACCTTGTGCTCCCAGCATATGCACCAGGGTTGATATGAAACAAATGTTTCAGAAAATGAATAAAGTGAGAGTGGAGTAAGTGTGATTAGTACATGAAGGTGATTCCCAGGTGTTACTTTTACCATTTAGTCAAGAACTGAAAAGCACTCATAAGTAACGTTAGTATGCGATTTTTGTGTTTGTGCTGCCATATATTTTCTTAATTTATCACAGGCATTTGGACATTGTATCCAAATGGAGAGTAATTTTCTCATTTTTATCAGATATGTTTCCAAGAACAACTGGTCTGTTTTTAAGACAACTTGTTTGTGCATATATTGTGCCCAAAAGCTTGTATTTTACTCAAATTTGTTGTAAAGACATATTCGATGAGCAGAAGCTGTGAAATGGTGTTATTTGCTTGCATTCATCTTTAGAGCTTTGGTATAAACACAAAGCACAAGGTCGCAGATACACTGATATATCTTCATAGTACAAAATAAAATACATTCTGGGTTTGAAGAAAGCATTACATGTATTAAAAATATGTAGGATTTTTAGTTGAGTGTCACTGTAAGACACTGTTGTCTCTAATTTAATATACTAGGAGGCTTCGCCCACTGCTCGCTTTGCTCGCCAAACCCGCGGGCAGGTGCTGGGCCCCCATCTATCCTGCAGCTGAGCTGCTCCTTTAGAGAAAGCGATTGTATTTAAAACCCCCCTGGCGCTTTCGGCACCCAACCCCCAGCTGCGGCCTAGTAGGCCGCCCCACAACTTTCTTGATATTTTAGTTTATAATTTAAAAACGGAATAAGAATCTGAAACTCTAACAACATCACATTAAAGAATGATACAAAACATATATATGTAGGTTTTAAAATAAGCCTGATTTAAAGCGTGACAAAAAATGTGACATCAAAACGTCACAAAAAATCATTGCACAAAATCGTTGCACTTTTAGGCTTAGGATTTTATATGTATATAGTAGATATATATATATTAAATCAGTTATAATCCTGGAGCACAACACAGGTCCTGTACTGTCAGCTAATCTATTAATGTCAGCTACATTCTCAGTTTTAACTAAACTCAACTATTTAAACTGGTATCTTCCAAATAAATGTTACATTTATCAAAGATTTGCACTATTAGACCCAAGGAAAAATATAAAAAAATATATATTGACATGCTCGTCTCTGTCTTTTATAAAATTTAAAAAAAGGAATAAGTTAGTGGCTTCACTGAAAGAAGTGTTATTGTTTAATACATGTGCCACTTAAAACTTTGCAGCAACTTTTATATCATTATTTAAAGCTTATTTAGTAAATTGTCAATGAATGAACTGCATAGTACAGTGAATGCTTAGCAGTTTTGAATGAATGTTCTACTATTATTGAGTAAGACAGCTAACCGTTTTCCTCTTACACCAAGCAAAATGACACCTTTTATTGGCTAACTAAAAAGATTACAATATGCAAGCTTTCGAGGCAACTCAGGCCCCTTCTTCAGGCAAGATGTAAATGATTGATTGACAAATGATTACATCTTGCCTGAAGAAGTGGCCTGAGTTGCCTCGAAAGCTTGCATATTGTAATCTTTTTAGTTAGCCAATAAAAGGTGTCATTTTGCTTGGCTTTTCTCTACATTCATAATGGCTGACACAGTACAACACCCTAGTACTTCTTACATCAGAAATGAAAGCGTAAAACTTTCTCCATTTTGTCTCAATTTCCACAAATCAGGGAACTGTTGTATTCTCTGCACAGAGAACATGAATCCTGCCATAGAACCTTAAAACATTATTCACCCTAAGATGCTCTAGAATTCATGTTGAACACCATATTCATTACTGTGTCTAATAATACTGTAATCCTTAGAACAGAGTGGCACAGTGGGTAGATCTACTCCTGCACAGATTCAGTTTCTTGAATTCATATTCCATACCTGATTGCTGTCTTTGCAGCATTTGCCTGCTGTTCTCATGTTTGAGTGAATTTGTCTCTTGTCCTCTGTATTTCCTCCCACATTCCAAAGAAATGTACAGTGGAACCTCGGTTCACGAACGTCTCGGTACACGTACAACTCGGTTTACGACCAAAAAGTTTGCCAAACTTTTGCCTCGGTTCACGACCACACACTCGGTATACGAACAAGCCAGTTTCCCTTTCGGTTTGTGCGCGCCGATGATTTCCGCACGTGTTGCATTGTTCTCCATGCGTGCATGCTTTCGCTGTGAAGTCTTTGTGCTCTATTTCATTTCCCTTCCGGTTCATACGTGCCGATTACTGTATTTAAGCACATGTTCAGCCTCTCCCTGTTCATTGTTCTCAGTCAGATGTGCGTGCTTTACCTGTGAACTCTTTGTGCTCTACAGTATTTCGTGTGCTTTTGCAGTTAACCATGGCTTCTAAGCAAGTGAGGAGTGGTGAGAATTATTGAGAATTAATTATGAGAAGTGTTGCAATGTTACTTTTCTCTTTTTTCAAATGTTAATTTTTTCCCTGTGCTTAAAACTCATTTAAAAAGAGTGTTTACAGTGATCGGGTTGTAACTCCTGCAATGTTACTGTGTTGGTTGGCTTTTAAATAAAGTTTGGATTTGTTCAAATGTTCCTTTTTCCCCCTGTGCTTAAAACTCATTTAAAAAGTGTGTTTACAGCGATCGGGTTGTAATGCTATTAGCTTGAACTCCTGTAATGTTACTTTCTTGGTTGGCTTTTAAATAAAGTTCAGATTTGTTCAAATGTTCCTTTTTTTCCCTGTGCTTAAAACTCATTTAAAAAGTGTGTTTACAGCGATCGGATTGTAAGGCTATAGCGCGAACTGCTGCAATGTTACAGAGAGAGGAGGGGAGGGGGGCTCACGTGCTGCTGAGAAAGAGAGAGAGAGAGAGAGAGAGAGAGAGAGAGAGAGAGAGAGAGAGAGAGAGAGAGAGAGAGAGCCTGCGCGTGCAGCTGAGCAGAGAGCCTGGGTGTTTGTGTCAGTCTTATTCAATGTTTTTACAGTAGTTTACTATTACACTGTGCATTCTATGGTGTAATTAACTATATTTGTGCTTAAAAATCTTAAAAAAAATATATTTACATACAGTTTGTACGGTCTGGAACAGATTAATTGTATTTACATACAATCCTATGGGGGAAATTGCTTCGGTTCACGACCAAATCGGTTTACAACCAGAGGTTTGGAAAGAATTATAGTCGTGAACCGAGGTTCCACTGTACATCTTATTTGTTTGCCTATTCTAAAATGACCCTGTAGCTATGTATGTGGGAGAGCAATGGCGTGGCACTCAGTTCAGGCTTGGTTCCCAGTGCCCTCTGTATGAGACAAGTGTATTTAGAAAATATTTTTTTTTGTTTTAAGCATAAAATATGGAAAGTGTGAGCTAAATTATTAGAGATATGTTTTTAATGAATTATGAAAAAATATGTACCTTTTATTGAAGTTTATTGAATGATTTCAAAAAGATGTAGTATTATGTGTAATTTGTTTCTGCATTTGTGCTGATAACTTCAGTTTTGCTGCCATGTTCCAAAGACATTCATGTTAGGTTTGCTTGCAGCTCTCAGATGGCCCTGTATGAGGGAGATCAGGTGTGCACCTCAGTGTGCCCTGCTATTGCCTGATGCCCCCTCCAGGAATGGTTCCCACGTTACATATGTCCACTGCCAAATGGGAAACGCAAGGGTTCCCTGACCCTACAGAATGCATAGATACTTTACATTTTAATATCAAAAATGAAAATAATATAGTCAAAATTTGGTACTAGTAGGAAAACATCTACAACCTCCTAATACTGTGAAAACAATATGATGAAAGGTTTAATAGAACTGTAGACAAGGCTGAAAACAATATGATCCTGATTTAACTGTAGCTATTGACTTGCTATGAGAGCAAAGTGTCTATTAACCTGCCAGTGCTCAATTTGTACAAATATATGAAAAGTTACTATGAAATTGTAAGCAGCAAAGCGATTTGGACAAAATCATCAACAACATATAGTAAATAAAAATTTGAATGACCAGAAGTCAAGTCCATGGAGCCCCAGAAATGTGTACTTGATCAAATCAAAATTTCTGCTTACCTCTTCATTTTTGATCCATTGTTTCAGTCAATCAATCAAAGAAATACTTGCTATCAATCCAATATGCATCTCCTTTCATGTAATTTACCATTGGACTTAACTTAGTATTGCTGTTTTGCTTATGGTTATGCAGGACACTATGATGTGGCAGTTCATATTTGTGACAGCCTGAATTATTTATTGTTTAACAATACTTCCTTTAATTCATACTTTTAATAAAATGTGTTCTCACAGAATCACATAATGTTCTTTAATGCAGAGCTGCAGGTTAAACAGGTTTTAAGGTTTGTGAAAGAATGGTGAACATTCTTATCACTTTCAGTACCTGGTGTCGGAGTGGCAGTGCTACACTCTAGCAGTTACAACTTTGAATCAGGTGCACCCTGCGGGCAGGGCTGGCTTTAACTTTGTAGCTAATTAGTATTGTAATTATATGACTTGATGGATCTGTAGAAAAAACTCATTTTTCTAGTGTCAAAGCTATTCATTAAAATTCCTTCCTTTCCCAAGTCACCAACATTATTAGTTTCACTCTGTGTTAGGATTAGTGTGTATTTGCCTTTCTTTCATTTGAGTGCTGTCACTGTGCTCTGTACAGAATTTGCATTTTTTCCTTGTATCTGCAGAGTTTCATTTCCTTCCATAGTCCAAAGGTGTCCTGTTTTGTTGACAGCCTGATTTCAGACTCCCCTAGGGTGAGTGAATGTAGGTGAGCGTGTTTCTGCCCAGGACTAATAGAACTCTGCTGCCTATGACCCCGACCATGAAAATGAGGGTTTAAAAATGGACAGGGAGATGAATCACCAACAGCTTTTTTCCATGCTTCCAGATATGGCTGAGTAACTAAAATGTATAAAGTCAAAGCAGAAGCAAAGATTGTGACACTAACTTCGTGATTTAAAAAAAAGAACAGCAACAAAGTGGAGAGAAGGGGTACACTGCATTTTGTCAATTCTGGTTCTAAAGTATACAGTATGTTTTTTGCTTGAAAATAACATTGTCATGCATTTATTAAAGAAGAATTGTAAAATAAGTAGTCAAATTGTGCATTCTAAGAGAACAATAATCAATCAAGTCAAATGTTTTATACCAAAATAACAACTGCCATATTTTTTTCTGTTTTCTGAACAAACATTTTAAATTGCAGGATATTTAATGTGGGAAGTGATATCCTTGACGTCTTCTTCAACTCTGTGCTGGCCAATGCAATTTTCTGTGCTGTGACGTGCTGGGCAGGTAATATCGCTTCCAGATAGGCCCACCAAATCAACAAGCTAGTTTAAAGGGCAAGCTCAGTTATAGGACACCCTGGAGGTAGTAACAAATAATGGAATTGAAACAAAACTGAGAGCCACTATGAACAGTGTTTTACACATCAACACTGAGTACTTTCAACCAATCAGTTATTTAGCAGAAGTGTGTCAAGAAACGTGACTGGGGCTCCTTTATACCAACAGCAATACATCTGCATAATGCCTCAATGTGACTGTGACAGCCAAGTCAGACATTTTCTTTCTTTTTAATTTTCTTGCTTTTTGGTCATTTTTTGGTATGTTCAGACCACAGTGTATGCGTAGATTTATTTTTTCACCTACCTATTTATGTATTTATTTTTTTTTTAAATATCTGTTAAAAGCCAAATTTCACTCTGGGGGCAAAGAATGCTATCTATCTATCTATCTATCTATCTATCTATCTATCTATCTATCTATCTATCTATCTATCTATCTATCTATCTATCTATCTATCTATCTATCTATCTATCTATCTATCTATCTATCTATCTATCTATCTATCTATCTATCTATCTATCTATCTATCTATCTATCTATCTATGGTAAAGTTAATTTCAGTATCATTTGATAGGAAGAAAAAAGCCACCCTAGACTGGGTGCAGGGCTCATTTGTGTAGTTATACCATTCAGTTATACCAGACTAATTTAGTGTCACCAAAAAAACTAACTTGCTTTTCTTTGGGCAGTGGGAGGAAAGAGGGGTGCCCAGAGAAAAGCACACAGAACACAGAAAGAATGTGTAGATGTCTCACAGTGACTAGTAGAGTTTGAACTCAGGCCACTGAAACTGTGAGGCTGCAGTGGTGGCAATCACACCATGGTACAAAAATGAGCTGAGGATCCATCTGATCCATCCATTTTATGCCTGATGTTATTGGAATATACCGGGGCTCAACACTAGATTGAGCAGAAGTATCTTCTGAATGAAGGAAAATGTTATATAGATTATTAATTTAGTATTTGGTGTCTATACTTTTTGGTTTAATATAATTTAGGCTATATCTACTCTATATATATAAAATCCTAAGCCTAAAAGTGCAATAATTTTGTGCAACAATTTTATGTGACTTTTTATGTCATGTTTTTTGTCACGCTTTAAATCGGGCTTATTTTAAAACCTACATATATATGTTTGGTATCATTCTTTTCAAAATTTATCGAACTTTAAAGTGATGTTGTTAGATTTTCAGATTCTTATTCCGTTTTTAAATTATAAACTAAATAATATGAAGAACTCATGTTCCCCGAGAGACCAGACTTTGTACCAAAAGATTTAACTACGCCCGTGGCCAGAAATAAAAGACAAAGAGTAGGACAGCTGCTGTACAGGCTTTTAAATGTTCAAATAGTAACATCTCGCAGCAAGCCAGCAGCTGACTGAGCAAAGAGGAGGTAAAAAAACCTGTATTTGTTTCTCATTGTATCACCGTTTAAGAGGGAGTTTCAAAGGAGCGACCACATCTCCTTGGGGTGCATTCAGCCCCCCTCTTCATAACGCGAGTGGCAGAGACACGAAGTGGCTGGTGCATAGCACAGGCCGGGGGAATTGAAGAGTGAAGCGAGCAGGGGGGAACCCCCCCAGTCAAGTTATATAAGTTATAACAATCTGGCATCTATTTATGAGTGATCTTTATATTTAATAAAGCAGACATATCTGACCAATTTCAGATTTTTACTTTATTCCGAATTTACTGTACATTCTTCATATTGTAATATTTATTGGTCATATCATTTCTTCCCAGTTAAAAATAAACATTTTTTTCAGGTCATAGCAGCATAGACATTACTGAGACATAGTAGTGTCATTTACATCAAGTAACAGTTAAGTCATATTTTTAATAATGTTGTTGAAAGATTACATTTTAACTATTGCCAAATTCATTGACAATGGAATGTGGAAAAGATGTTTTGGCATTACATTGCGATTCTTCTATTGGGCTAAAGCCAGGTTGTTTCAGGAGAAACCCCTTTTATAAATGTGCTCTTTGTGTTTTAAGGAAGGGGCTGCCAAAACCACTAATGAAACTGGATGTTGGCTCAAAATAGAGAAGAGATGCTGAAGAAAAAATAACTGAACACAAGGGCAGCTCAAAAATTGAAGCCATGAGTGATAAGCAGTTCAGGATTATCTATTCATCCGTCCTTACATTTATTTTCAGATTTCACTTACTCCAGTTCAGGGCTGCAGAGTGTGTAGAGTGTATGCAAAAATTACAATTTATAATGCTTGGGAGAAAAAACTTATTCATGGCTAAAAGAAGCAACTATAGTCACCTGAGAAAACAAAATCAAGAACTTCTATTTTGCAAATAATGAGATTTTCAACATTGCCTTTCCAACATATATTATTTTGGTCTGCTATCCCTGAAGCTCCACTCAGAATGTTTCAGTTTACCTTGTTTTGTCTTTGTTGACAAGACAAAAGAGATAATCGTGGACTTCAGAAAATCACATCCTGCCTACATCCCACTCAGCATCAACGGTTTAGATGTGGAGAATGTTAGGAGTACCAAGTTCCTTGGTGTGCACATAACTGAGGAACTTACATAGACACATAACACCTCATCAGTAATCAAGAAAGCCCAGCAGAAACTATACTTCCTGAGGCGGCTGAAGCAAGCAAGTCTTCTCCCTTCCAATTTCACCACGTTCTACAGAGGCACCATTGAGAGTGTTCTGACCAGCTACATCACTGTCTGGTATGGCAACTGCAACATATCCGACCGCAAGAGCCAGCAAAGGATAGTGAAGACAGCAGAGAACATTATTGGGGTGCCTCTCCCTTCACTACAGGACATATTTTACAAACGCAGTGTCCGCAAGGCCTGTAGCAGGACCCCTTACATCCCTCACATGGACTTTTCATACTTCTGCCATCCAAGAGAAGATACTGCAGCAACAAAGCCAGATCTGCCAGGCTGCAGGAGAGTTTTTAACCCCAAGCTGTTAGACTCCTTAACACCATGTTGCCCCCTGGGATCTTCCACACTGCCTCAACCACCTCTAAAAACAGAACTTTTATACATGCAAGCCACTTTCCTGCAAAGACTAGTGTGCATGTAGAAAAAGAACTGAGAATCTCATACTGACCTTTAAGTATTTTGACACTCTTGATATCCTTCTGCTGTGAAACATTCTGACCTGTCATTGTTTACACATGTCTTAAACAACTATTATCATACACTGACCATTTTTGTATTATCTATATCTATTATTTATTATTTATTATATTACATATCTATTGACTATATTTATGTTTCTAGATTGCAAATACCACACATTGCATCAATGTTTATATTGCTAACTACACGTCAATATTGCTGCTACTTCTTTGTCTTGTCTTTGCACAATGTCTTGTCTTGTTTGTGTTTTAATTTTAAATTTACATTTTAATTCTATTTTTAATTTATTATTTGCATGTCATGTTGTTACACTGTGGACCCTGAGCTTTGCAATTTCGTCTATCTGTATACTTGTATATGGTTGAGATGACAATAAAGTTCACTTTGACTTTTATGAATGTGTAATCTCTTTTGGTAATTTTGTTCAAGAGCTCTGTTTGATTTGCACAGCTATTCTTTTTACTTAGTCTATTACTATTGCCTTGTTTCTTGGGCTATAATTATAAAACCATAGATATTATGGATATATGTTTAATGCTTGTTACTTGCCATAAGAAAATCTTCAAATGTCTATAAGAAATGCATTTTTATATGTTATTTTTATTTGTTACATTTGATATGGGTATTAGTACTGTAAAAATTGTGATGATGGTCCTGATACTGGTATTTGGAGGAGTGGACATACAGCTCCTAAATAAACCAGTAGTCCAAATAATGGTCATCTATGTGCCTTTCCCAAAAAGTGTTCATACTGTATATCAAATGTTTTAATGTAGTATTGTACAGTATATTTGGTAGTCTGTATATTCACTGCAATTTTAAAATCATGTGCTGAGAAGAGAAAGATACTATGGTGTCATTAAGACATAATGATTTCCAATAGTGACTGGTTTGTAAAGTGGCTTTTGTACATTTGTCACTGACTAGGAAATGCTCACAGCGATGCTCTCACTCCTCCTCTCTCTTGTTTCACCTTCTCTGAGAGAGTATAGGTTGAATGAGAACATCGTTGCTGGAACCAGAGCCATCATTTCCGTTACTCATCTAAAGTAGAACTGAATTCTGCAGGCCAGAAATAGATACTGCTGATTAGCTTGTGATGACACTTTCCTACACGGCAGCCTGGTTTAATTTCTTTTGGATACATGCACCCCTTGCCTGAGTGATCGTTGTTGAAACCCCAATTCTCAACGATGAGGAAGTTGTTCTCACTTACACAGTAGAGATGGGCTACACACCCAAGTTAGTAGAATCAGAGCCTCAAGAGATAACTTATCCTTGTGTAATGACCCACTGTGCAAGATGCCTGTTGCAGAAGCAAAGAAAAATCCATAGCTGACTCAAATTACTATTCTAAGAAAAACATACCACAACCCACACCTGGAGACATGCCTGGGAGTGGTATTCATCAATGAGCATCTGGTCGCTAAGTGACCCAAGTAGCCCCATCAGGCTCAGCCTAAAAAGGTGCAGGGAGCAATCGTGTGGACTCCCTACACATAGGGCAAAGGGTGAAGGTCAGGTGCAATGCTAGTCAGGTGAAGAATGTGACTGCTCCAGGCATACTAGAATCTGGCAATGAAAAGTTATTGCGAGGTGGAACTAAATTTCTCTTTTAGACTAGGAGCTGGACCTCATATTGCAGGTTGATAAACACCAATGTGACATAGATTCAATGTTTATGCAAAGCTTTAGCTCTGAAACCAAATGTTGACCTTGTTTTAGGTTTGGGTGTGATAAGAAGGAACAACTAGTCTGACCTGAGTCTTAGTGGTGAATTCTAATTAGATTGCCAGTCATAAACTATTCATAAGAAACAAAATGTTTGAAAACATTGTTCCTCATAAATGTACCATTTACTAGAGTACATTGGACCAAAGATCATTGATAGATACTGTAGTCTGATTTGAGCATGTTCTGGACACTTAATAAAAGGTCCTCAGCTGTCACTTGAACACCTGCTGAACATACCCGGAGACCTTATCAGGTAGTGAGGAAACAATTAGAGAATGATGCCTTCTGTTCAGAATGAGTTTTAAAAAACTCCTCCAAAGTAGCTTCTACTGCATCTCAGGAGATATCAGGAACATAGAGGTTGGTGAGGCTGTTAGGGATGTATGTTGAATGGTCTCAAAGTGTCAAACCATTTAATAACTCAAGTAACATAGCTTGGACCCAGGCTGTTCTCAGACAGGTTGCAGGAACACTTACTTGTTGAATGGTGGAAAGAGAATTTTTAGGAGTGACAAAATCAGAAGGATTGAAAGGGGTTGTGCCCATTATCTATGGCTGAGGTTACTACTGTGATTAAAAACCTCTGTAGTGATAGTGTGGTAAGAGAATGTGCTTCAATACCAAGGGTGCACACTCCTCAGCTTATGCCAGGTGTACTGGGACCATTATTGAGTTCCATTTGGTTCCTGT
Organism: Erpetoichthys calabaricus; assembly: GCF_900747795.2. Taxonomy (NCBI): domain Eukaryota; kingdom Metazoa; phylum Chordata; class Cladistia; order Polypteriformes; family Polypteridae; genus Erpetoichthys; species Erpetoichthys calabaricus. The sequence continues at coordinate 44,035,725 of NC_041407.2, forward strand.
ATTTGTGAATCAAGATTTTTCAGAATTACATACAGTACTTGGTATTAAGTCAGGATTGTTCAGTGGGACATTGGAGTCCACCAAGTATACAACTTATAACTTATTCCTGTTTATATGTTTCATAGACAAGGTAGCAGGGTGCAGCTGAGGTTTTCAGGGTGTCCAGTTTGAGAACCTATTGTCCTCTTGGCCTCATCTGTGACAGGTGCATACGCAAATGGGTTGGATATGGGTGTGATGTGGTTGGCATGAGAATTAGCATTAGCATCTATAAATCTGAGAATATGGTCCTTTCCTGGAAAAGAGTGTCTTTTTTATTTCAAATAAGGAGTGAGTGGCTGTTCACAGAAATAGAACAGTACATTGGGGTCTCATTCATGAGTGAGATTAAAAGTGACTGTGAAGCAGACCAGTAAATCAGTGCAACAGCAGATGCTGCTGCCTGTAATCTTATAATTGTAATTGCTATTTGCTTTTATACTTCTTTTGTCTTTCTGTCTTTGTATATGAAGGTGAGCAAGCAAAGTAAGAATTTCATTACATGGTTTTAACATGTGTTTTTACTGTGTATATGACAATAAACTTCTTGTATCTCTTGTATCTTGTATCTTGCAAATGTATTGGACTATGATGGTGAAGTAGGACCTAAGTCAACGGGTGAAGCTCTGAATTTACTGCTCATTCTGCATCTTCTTTCACACTTAGGGTGAAGATTCTGACGTCACCACGTGAAATCTAGGTAGTAACTGAAGGAATGAATTACCATTAACAAATTGTCAAAATCAGGGCTGCTTAGCTCAGTCTTTGGAACGGGGCTGGGGAAGCTGAACAATATAAGAGGACCTTGGAATAGAAGTTCTGTTTCTACAAATCAAGAGGAGCCAGCTAAGTTTGTTTGGGCATACTGTTAGGAAGCTCCCTGGAGACATCCCTTTACAAGGTGTGGCCCATTGGGTGAATACAAAGTGGCAGCCTGAGGACATATAAGAGTGTTTGTATCTTTCTACTGTTATGGGGCTGTCTGAATCTTCCTCAACCTTCCTTCAGGAGAAAGTTGCTGGAGATAAGGAGGCCTGGTCAACCTATGTTGCTACCTTGACCCACACGAGAAAATGCAAAACGAAATTTATTGTCATGCTTTATGTTAAAGCCATCTAAATGGTTGCACATTCCTATGGTCAATTCTAAATATTTTTTCTATGATGTTCACTTTTGCAATTACCGCATCTTGCCTGTAGTTAAACTGGAACCTAATTTGGCAAGAATGTCAAGAAGGCAAGAAGTAATGACAGATGAATCTTAAGTCTAATGCAGAACATGCATAAACCCATACACATTCACCCCTTGGTAATATAATATATAGCTAACCAGCTGAACTGATGTTTCCTTACTTGTGACAGTTGCTACTGGAATATTTTCCGGTTGTTGTCAGTACTATAGTGGAAAATCTGTTTAGAACATAAGATAATGGGTGGATAATTCACCTGACATTAATCACTGACATATAAAAGCCGTGTGTATTATATGCAACATGGCAATTTAGTGGGCTGGTGGGAGGCACAAAGTCCATCCATCCATCCATCCTCTTCCGCTTATCCAAGGTCGGGTCGCGGGGTCAGCATTTTGAGCAGAGATGCCCAGACTTCCCTCTCCCCGGCCACTTCTTCTAGCTCTTCCAGGAGAATCCCAAGGCATTCCCAGGCCAGCCGAGAGACATAGTCCCTCCAGCGTGTCCTGGGTCTTCCCCAGGGCCTCTTCCTGGTTAGACGTGCCCGGAACACCTCACCAGGGAGGTGTCCAGGAGGCATCCTGATCAGATGCCCGAGCCACCTCATCTGACTCCTCTCGATGCGGAGGAGCAGCGGCTCTACTCTGAGCCCCTCCTGGATGACTGAGCTTCTCACCCTATCTTTAAGGGAAAGCCCAGACACCCTGCGGAGGAAACTCATTTCAGTCGCTTGTATTCACGATCTTGTTCTTTCAGCCACTACCCATAGCTCATGACCATAGGTGAGGGTAGGAACATAGATCGACTGGTAAATTGAGAGCTTCACCTTGCGGCTCAGCTCTTTTTTCGCCGCACCGATCCACCTGTCGATCTCACGCTCCATTCTTCCCTCACTCGTGAACAAGACCCCGAGATACATGAACTCCTCCACTTGGGGCAGGATCTCGCTACCAACCCTGAGAGGGCACTCCACCCTTTTCCGGTTGAGGACCATGGTCTCGGATTTGGAGGTGCTGATTCCCATCCCAGCCACTTCACACTCGGCTACAAACTGATCCAGAGAGAGCTGAAGATCATGGCCTGATAAAGCAAACAGGACAACATCATCTGCAAAAAGCAGTGACCCATTCCAGAGTCCACCAAATCGGACCCCCTCAACGCCCTGGCTGCGCCTAGAAATTCTGTCCATAAAAGTTATGAACAGAATCGGTGACAAAGGGCAGCCCTGGCGGAGTCCAACTCTCACTGGAAACAGGTTCGACTTACTGCGGGCAATGCGGACCAAGCTCTGGCACCGATCGTACAGGGACCGAACAGCCCTTATCAGGGGGTCCGGTACCCCATACTCTCAGAGTACCCCCCACAGGATTCCCCGAGGGACACAGTCAAATGCCTTTTCCAAGTCCACAAAACACGTGTAGACTGGTTGGGCAAACTCCCATGCATCCTCGAGGACCCTGCTAAGGGTGTAGAGCTGGTCCACTGTTCCACGACCAGGACGAAAACCACACTGTTCCTCCTGAATCCGAGGTTCAACTATCCGACGGACCCTCCTCTCCAGGACCCCCGAATAGACTTTTCCAGGGAGGTTGAGGAGTGTGATCCCTCTGTAGTTGGAACACACCTTCCGGTCCCCTTTCTTAAAGAGGGGGACCACAACCCCGGTCTGCCAATCCAGAGGCACTGTCCCTGATGTCCATGCGATGTTGCAGAGGCGTGTCAACCAAGACAGTCCTACAACATCCAGAGCCTTGAGGAACTCCGGCGTATCTCATCCACCCCCGGGGCCCTGCCACCAAGGAGTTTTTTGACCACCTTGGTGACCTCAGTCCCAGAGATGGGGGAGCCCACCTCTGAGTCCCCAGGCTCTGCTTCCTCATTGGAAGGCATGTTAGTGAGATTGCGGAGGTCTTCGAAGTACTCCCCCCACCGACCCACAACATCCCGAGTCGAGGTCAGCAGCGCACCATCACCACCATATACAGTGTTGACACTGCACTGCTTCCCCCTCCTGAGACGCCGGACAGTGGACCAGAATCTCCTTGAAGCCGTCCGAAAGTCGTTCTCCATGGCCTCCCCAAACTCCTCCTATGCCTGAGTTTTTGCCTCAGCAACCACCAAAGCCGCATTCCGCTTGGCCTGCCGGTACCTATCAGCTGCCTCCAGAGTCCCACAGGACAAAAAGGTCCTGTAGGACTCCTTCTTCAGCATCTCTCACCGCCGGTGTCCACCAACGGGTTCGGGGATTGCTGCCACGACAGGCACTGACCACCTTACGCCACAGCTCCGATCAGCTGCCTCAACAATAGAGGCACAGAACATGGCCCATTCGGACTCAATGTCCCCCACCTCCCTCGGGATGTGGTCGAAGTTCTGTCGGAGGTGGGAGTTGAAGCTACTTCTGACAGGGGGCTCTGCCAGATGTTCCCAGCAGACCCTCACAACACGTTTGGGCCTACCAGGCCTGACCGGCATCCTCCCCCACCATCGAAGCCAACTCACCACCAGGTGGTGATCAGTTGATAGCTCCGCCCCTCTCTTCACCCGAGTGTCCAAGACATATGGGCGCAAGTCCAATGACACGACCACAAAGTCGATCATCGAACTGAGGCTTAGGGTGTCCTGGTGCCAAGTGCACATATGAACACCCCTATGCTTGAACATGATGTTCGTTATGGACAATCTATGACGAGCACAGAAGTCCAATAACAAAACAATGCTCGGGTTCAGATCGGGGGGGGTGGCATTCCACCCAATCATGCCCTTCCAGGTCTCACTGTCATTGCCCACGTGAGCATTGAAGTCTCCCAGCAGAACGAGGGAGTCCCCAGAAGGTATGCCCTCTAGCTCCAGGGACTCCAAAAAGGGTGGGTACTCTGAACTGCTGTTTGGTGCATACGCACAAACAACAGTTAGGACCCGTCCCCCCACCCGAAGGCGGAGGGAGGCTACCCTCTCGTCTACTGGGGTAAACCCCAATGAACAGGCTCCAAGTCGGGGGGCAATAAGTATACCCACACCCGCTCGGCGCCTCTCACCGGGGGCAACTCCAGAGTGGTAGAGAGTCCAGCCCCTCTCAAGGAGATTGGTTCCAGAGTCCAAGCTGTGCGTTGAGGTGAGTCCGACTATATCTAGCCGGAACCTCTCAACTTCGCGCACTAGCTCAGGCTCCTTCCCCTTCAGAGAGGTGACATTCCACGTCCCAAGAGCCAGCTTCTGTAGCCGAGGATCGGACCGCCAAGGTCCCCGCCTTCGGCCACCACCCAACTCACACTGCACCTGACCTCCTTGGCCCCTCCCATAGGTGGTAAGCCCATGGGAAGGGGGACCCACGTTGCCTCTTTGGGCTGTGCCCGGCCGAGCCCCATGGGTGCAGGCCCAGCCACCAGGCGCTCGCCATCAAGCCCCACCTCCAGGCCTGGCTCCAGAGGGGGGCCCCAGTGACCCGCGTCCAGACAAGGGAAAATGCCGTCCAACGTTTTCATTCATCATAGAAGGTTTGAACCGCTCTTTGTCTCATCCCTCACCTAGGACCAGTTTGCCTTGGGTGGCCCTACCGGGGGCATAAAGCCCCGGACAACAGAGCTCCTAGGATCATTGGGACACGCAAACCCCTCCACCACGATAAGGTGGCGGTTAAAGGAGGAGGAGGCACAAAGTACTTTATCTATTTCAGAATATAAAGTTGTGGAAAATACTGATTTGACTTTGGATATGGCCTCCAGTCTTTTTTGTGGTATTTCTCCCTTTTGTTGAAGAAGGGTTTTCAAAACTTAATTCCTAAGTAAGGATAGAGTTCAAGTGTCACTTTTATCCAATTTAAAGAAAAAAATTTGTGAAGAATGAACTTATTAAACCACACCATTGTCACAATTCTCATATAGACATTAAGAGAAACTTATCTCTACAATCGAAGGACACCAATTCACAATTCAATGTGAGGAGATGTGAGGTAACAGCTTACATTATGTACTGTTCCACCAACATCCTTGTTTAAAAAAAGAAATTAATATTACACATTTTCTTTAACATACCAATGTATATGTTCTATTTTAAACAGCATGCATGTGCTTCCATATCTGACAATCTGTTCTTTCTGTGTTGAGAAATGTGCCTTTGGTTTAAACATTTCACTATTCTTAATGTATCATAATGTTATTTCCTTTCCAGATGACTACACATTGTAATAAAGACGGCTTTATTCCAATTATTTCTTTGCTTGGGGTTTTGAGTGCCTCAGGCAGGAACAGATTGAATGTTCTGTTTTCCTGAACTCACTCCTTTGTTTTCTGCCTAGAAAATGGAGCTGAGCTGGCGTTGCACGGCATATTCCAGAGACTGGGTGTGTCACTGTTTATACTTTAAAGCATACAAGCTCTGTTAACTCTAACCACACATTTGGAGCAATATGAATCTGATAAGAAACTTTGATGCTTACCCACTATAATAGCATGTTATTATTTACATGAGCCCTTTAAGTTCACATTTGGAATTATATGTTTTATTTACAACAGAAACTTGGCCTTGCGGGATATCAGGAGCAGCTATTCCTGTTGCATACATGTGTCTTACTGTATTATTTTGTTGGGCATCACTTTGGAGTATGGACTACCTAGGCCCATTTATTAGTCAGCTACCGATATATAACTAAGACCTAAACAAGGGTTTTATTTGGTCTTAGTTAGACTTACAAAGCATTAATAAGTTTAGTAATTTACTATTACTATTGCAAATCTAGTCAATCACATAAGAAGATATTAACAAAGGCTTTGTGGTGTGTTAAGAGTTACTTTATAATGGATACCCAAACTAAAGTGTGACTACTCTATAGCAAGCCTTTAAAGTTGTTAAAATGTTCTTATTTTCTAAGTAAGTTACATGTTCTTTATCTCACTTACAGACTTTTGCAGACAATATAACATTCTGAAACTCTTGTAAAAATTCAGGATCATAGGAGTGGGAGCAAAGACACCCTAACTGCATCAGACAGATACAAAGTAAGAACCACTAAAAACCAATATAGGGCCAATTTGGAATCACCAGTTAACCTTACACACATCATTGGACCACTGAAGGAATTTCATGGCTGTACCCAGACTGTGCATTTAAACAAAAGAAGCTGGGCTTATGAGGCAATAGCACTAGCCATATCACAATCTTGCAGCTTGCTCTTTGTAAATAGTATTTGAAACTGAATTACAAATAAGTTTTAAAGAAATACAGTTCCATTCATATTGACATTTTGTCGTTGTACTATGCTAACATACCTTTGAAGGTCTGATGTTTACACATGTGACATGACACAAAATATTGCCTAAGAACTAGTGTATCATTACTGGAAATACAGTAATATCATGGAACACACATAGTTTATCAGGTAATGTAGTGCATCATAGTGAAATGAACTACATAAAGGCTGCCATGGAGGAGGCAGCTAAAAAATAAATGAATGCTATTCTCAAATATTATCCTTCATCTTATTAAAAACCATAACAATGTGGATATAGCCAGGCATTTGAACTGCATAAGTAATAAGTATTAAGGGAATTTGGAGAATAAATTCCAACTGTCCCTTTAGGATATCGTAGGATATCTTTAGGATATCCTAATAAGTTCCATTTAAATGACAGATTAATGGAGAGCTAAGGTAAAGGCATTGCCCATAACACAACTTTAACACACTTAAGTTGGGTAGCTGAATTATAGGTACTCCAAGGTTCAGGGAAATATTAAGTATATGATGCTAAGCCACAGGTAAGAAGTTGTATACTTGATTTATTAACATGTGCTTGATGTTTTTCTAATGAAACCAACCAAAAAACACATTATATTGCTGCTTGTCATAGTTTTCACATAACCAGTTGCTAGAGTTTATTGCCATGTTGCAAATATTAAGCCACATAAGACATTTTCAATTGTACCACATCTTCCCTACCTTCGTCATCTTTCAGTAATATGCACTTCCATCTGTCCTATTGCACATCCATAGCAGTCCAAATCTTATTCTGTCTCTAGTAAGAGTGCCCAGTTCTTGGCCATTCCCACTGTATTCCAGAAATCACATCCCACCTCACCCAGAAGTGCTTCCATACCAGGCTTATGGGACACCGGAAGTACTCCAGGATGCAACATAAAAAAAGCCAGCTGCTACAGCCCCACAGGCCAGAATTGGGAGGGAGCAGGTGAAGCTTGCTGGAAGAAGGAGAATGCTATGATAGAAAAGGAAGAGAAAGAAAGAAGCCAAAGTGCTTATCTGTGCTTATTTACGGTGCTTGGTACTGTGTTGGTGCTTGCTGATGGGAAACCATTTCCCACGTAAATAAAACATGTGTGCTGTGCAAAACTTGTGCCAGTGTCCACTCTGGTTGGGTTTGGGGAACTGGAGGGCTCCCTACAGGCCACAATATGTATTCATTTGAGTTTCCTAAGTCTTAAAAAAATCAACTTCAGACTGCGTAATCTAGTAGTTTTAAATAAATGGTTAGGATCAATACCAGTACACAAAACAAAAGCACACATTTCTCTCAATTCAGGACACCTTACTTTACAGGCACAATTGATTCTAGAAATTAATTGTATAAGATACCTGTGAGCACATAAAAGGATCATGTCGCTATAGCAGCGGCTTAGCAATAACTGACCTGCGCTGGATAACTGACATTCCTGTACTGTCGACCTTGTCCTGTTCAGGAATGTGCAATCCGGTGTGATTTTGCAAGCTGAGCTTAATACTGCCTTTACTGTTCACGGTCAGTATAGGTACTTACTTTACAAATGAAAATGATGTTGGGATTTTTAAAACATTTTTTACTAAAACTTAAAGACCTGTTTTCCTTTATAAACTTTACATCACATTTACCTTCTAAATATTCAGATAACTTTTTATTTGCAATGAGATGTTTTAGGGCATATTTCCAGCATTTAAATAGATAAAGAGAGTTTAGTTAAAAAATACAGTTGTTTTGACTTCTTATAGTGGGAAGCACAGCAGAGGTCATGAAGCAAAAACAAATGACCACTCAGTTGTTTTGTTGTTCGAAAATACATTTTAAACAAAATCTCTGTTATTAATGCTTAATGTAGCATGACTTGGAAATTAAAGGAAAGAACAAATAAATGTGTCATCAATTAATAATTACTTAAAATGTGATATTAAAGATAGAATGTCAAAGGTTTACTCAGTAATCACTTTTTCTCCCGATACACTTTTTCTCCCAATGCACAGTAGCAGAAGTATATGATCTTTGGTTACTAGAACATTGTAACTACTGTGCACCATGGAATGACATAATTTATATCCCATCAAATCATTTACAGTTACACATACTCATAATTCAGCTATGAATAGTGCTTTCTGCTTCAGTCAAATTTGCAAAGAAAAGAAGTATTTAAAATAAAGATGAAAAAACTGCAGATCTTACAATCTTACACTGCACTGTCCATTTTAAATCATGGTCTGATATTTACAGCACATGTACTAAAAGTGTCAGCTGGTAGAAAAAATGTGGGTAGGCGTGCAATTTTTGGGGGGACAAACTGAAGCAGCACTAATCTATTATGCAGAGCCTTTCACATCTATCTATATACAGTATTATATAGTGTCTTTCACATCTATTTATTAGATAGTGCCTTTCATATCTATCTATCTATCTATCTATCTATCTATCTATCTATCTATCTATCTATCTATCTATCTATCTATCTATCTATCTATCTATCTATCTATCTATCTATCTATCTATCTATCTATCTATCTATCTATCTATCTATCTATCTATCTATCCGGTCATTCCACATCCTTTCATGGTCCTCATCATAGTATCGATGCACATCTTGGCCTGTCCAGTACCAGACCCATAAGGCAAACCCAGGCTGAAATCTATTATACCCTTTCCACCATGCTGCCCAATCTAATCCTAACCTTACCATTTCTACAGTTTTCCAAAACTTTAGTCTGTGATATCCACAGTCCCCTTATTCTTACCATAGCTTGCCCTATAGATGTGCAAAGGAACAGGTATACCTGCCACCCAAATGTTATACTACACCTGTCTCTAAATTTCCCAGTACTCTGCCAATTTGCCCAGTTCCCATTTCTGCCAAAGCCCACTCCATAAAGTCTGCACCCCTACCTTTGTCATCTTCTAATAACATGCACTTCCATTTGTTCTATTGCACATCCATAGCAGTCCAAATCATATTCTGCCTATACAAAGATTGCCCAGTCCTTACCCATTTCCACTGTATTCCACAAATCCACATAATACAATCACTAGTCCTCTGATTTTTCTCAAGTATTGCACCCCAGTGTATCATTTAGCACATCGACAAAGTCATTCCCAACCTAATTTTATTCTACACTTGCTGTTAGTTTGCCCATTTCTATGCATGTTTGCCAGGCTTGCCTCACCTGGGCACAAATTCACATTATAAGATCCAGACCCCCACATCTTAAAATATAACTTGACCCCCAACCTGTCTTGTATTACACCAACAGGACCAGCCTAAATGTTATTCTGCATTTATGATCAGGATACCTGTATTTCCTTGAAAATAAATTTTGCCCTCTTTTCCTTCAGGCCTGAAAATTTCTCAGTTACTTTTTGAATACATTTCACTAAGCCTGCCAAAAAATTTCACTTCATACTATTTTCTATATCAGTGTTTCCAAAACTTTTTTTCCTGTAGTGGCACACTTTTTGTAACCAAGATCATTCCATGGCACATCACTATTTTATGAACCACAAAACATATACACGCTCAACTGCCAGAAGGGGGTAAAAGGATCTCCAAGATCAGTGTTTGCAGACAGGGCTCTTAGTGAGCACTTTGGGGCATCTCCAAGCCGCTTCGCCCCCTTGCGTGCCCATCTCAGAGGCAACTTGTATGCCCACTGTCCACAAGCCCTGTGAGGTTCATTGGAGACCACACACCAGGGCAGATGGACTCTAGAAGCCAGGAGACACATCCAAATTGTTCTGACATGGCAATCGTGGAGCTCCTTTTATGCCAGCTCCTCCAGGTAGACCTATCCTCCGCAGACAGGTCTCGACCACCTGCTGAGCTTGCTCCTCTCAGGTTCAGACCCAAGGGTGTTACACTATTATTTCCACAGTGCACCACTATGCCATGGCACACTGGTTGAAAAACACTGGTCTAGATGACTGCGACTACTTTCATGCTGCTTTAATTTTTCAGAAAAATGTTTTGGGTCTTTTACCCCATCGATGTCCATAACACTTCGGTATCAACACTTTGAAACAGGAAACTGGGAAAGCAAAAATAGGCATTACTTACACCACATCCAATTAACCAACTGCATTTGTCATAACAAAAGTAACAAAAGGTTTGTGTTTAAGCTCGTCCTCGAGCTCTTGCCTGCTGCTGAATTCTTAAGTCAAGTCAGTCCTGTCCAAGCTCCTTTATCTTCTTTTTTCTTCAAGTGAATGATTTATGAAGTGGTATTTCATTGAAGAAATAACTGAATTTTCTTTGATTTCTAAAGTTCCACTTGAAGTTGCCATCTCCCTAAAGTTGCGCTCAATGGCAGGTGTGAGCTATGAATCATTGACATGAACATGAAATAGTGTGTCAACAATTGTCCAATCATATTGGATTAAAAAAAACCTAAAACAATACTAATTCGCTGCCAATACTTGTGGGAGTGCCTAAACGAAACGAGCTGCCCAAATAATTAGGAGTCCGAATGGGCCATATTGTTGAGGCAGCTGACCGGAGCTGTGGCCGTAAAGTGGTCGGTGCCTGTCGTGGCGGCAATCCCCGAACCCGTTGGTGGACACCGGCGGTGAAGGATGCCGTCAAGCTGAAGAAGGAGTCCTACAGGACCCTTTTGTCCTGTGGGACCCTGGAGGCAGCTGATAGGTACTGGCAGGCCAAGCGGAATGCGGCTTTGGTGGTTGCTGAGGCAAAAACTCGGGCATGGGAGGAGTTTGGGGAGGCCATGGAGAACGACTTTCGGACGGCTTCGAGGAGATTCTGGTCCACCATCCGGCGTCTCAGGAAGGGGAAGCAGTGCAGTGTCAACACTGTATATGGTGGGGATGGTGCGCTGCTGATCTCGACTCGGGACGTTGTGGGTCGGTGGGGGGAGTACTTCGAAGACCTCCTTAATCCCATTAACATGCCTTCCAATGAGGAAGCAGAGCCTGGGGACTCAGAGGTGGGCTCCCCCATCTCTGGGACTGAGGTCACCGAGGTGGTCAAAAAACTCCTTGGTGGCAGGTCCCCGGGGGTGGATGAGATACGCCCGGAGTTTCTCAAGGCTCTGGATGTTGTAGGACTGTCTTGGTTGACACGCCTCTGCAACATCGCATGGACATCAGGGACAGTGCCTCTGGATTGGCAGACCGGGGTGGTAGTCCCCCTCTTTAAGAAGGGGGATCGGAGGGTGTGTTCCAACTACAGAGTGATCACACTCCTCAGCCTCCCTGGAAAAGTCTATTCGGGGGTCCTGGAGAGGAGGGTCCGTCGGATAGTTGAGCCTCGGATTCAGGAGGAACAGTATGGTTTTCGTCCTGGTCGCGGAACAGTGGACCAGCTCTACACCCTTAGCAGGGTCCTGGAGGGTGCATGGGAGTTTGCCCAACCAGTCTACATGTGTTTTGTGGACTTGGAAAAGGCATTCGACCGTGTCCCTCGGGGAATCCTGTGGGGGGTACTCCGAGAGTATGGGGTACTGGCCCCCCTGATAAGGGCTGTTCGGTCCCTGTATGATCGGTGCCAAAGCCTGGTCCGCATTGCCCGCAGTAAGTCGAACCCGTTTCCAGTGAGAGTTGGACTCCGCCAGGGCTGCCCTTTGTCACCGATTCTGTTCATAACTTTTATGGACAGAATTTCTAGGCCCAGCCAGGGTGTTGAGGGGGTCCGGTTTGGTGGGCTCAGGATTGGGTCACTCCTTTTGCAGATGATGTTGTCCTGTTTGCTTCATCAGGCCGTGATCTTCAGCTCTCTCTGGATCAGTTCACAGCTGAGTGTGAAGCGGCTGGGATGAGAATCAGCACCTCCAAATCCGAGACCATGGTCCTCAGCCGGAAAAGGGTGGAGTGCCCTCTCAGGGTTGGTAGCGAGATCCTGCCCCAAGTGGAGGAGTTCAAGTATCTCGGGGTCTTGTTCACGAGTGAGGGAAGAATGGAGCGTGAGATCGACAGGCGGATCGGTGCGGCATCCGCAGTAATGCGGGCTCTGCATCGGTCTGTCGTGGTGAAATAGGAGCTGAGCCGCAAGGCGAAGCTCTCAATTTACCAGTCGATCTATGTTCCTACCCTCACCTATGGTCATGAACTATGGGTAGTGACCGAAAGAACGAGATCGCGAATACAAGCGGCTGAAATGAGTTTCCTCCGCAGGGTGTCTGGGCTTTCCCCTAAAGATAGGGTGAGAAGCTCAGTCATCCGGGAGGGGCTCAGAGTAGAGCCGCTGCTCCTCCGCATCGAGAGGAGTCAGATGAGGTGGCTCAGGCATCTGATCAGGATGCCTCCTGGACGCCTCCCTGGTGAGGTGTTCCGGGCACGTCTAACCGGGAGGAGGCCCCGGGGAAGACCCAGGACACGTTGGAGGGACTATGTCTCTCGACTGGCCTGGGAACGCCTTGGGATTCTCCCGGAAGAGTTAGAAGAAGTGGCCGGGGAGAGGGAAGTCTGGGCATCTCTGCTCAAGCTGCTGCCCCCGCGACCCGACCTCGGATAAGCAGGAGACAATGGATGGATGGATGGATGGATGGATGTTTCTGGTGGTATGTAATTTCTTTCTGAAATGCTCAAATGTCTTTATAAAATATTTGAAAATTAATCAATATTGATCTCCCCTTTTAAAAAAAAAAGAATTTCACCCACAGCTACCTCAACACCAATTACAGCAGGGGTAGGCAACGTCGGTCCTGGAGTGCCACAGTATGTGCAGGTTTTTGTTCCAACCCAGTTCCTTAACGAGAACTCAATTATTGCTGATGAAGCACATATTGCTTAAGTGACACTTTGATGCTTCATTTTAGTGGTCTCGCTTGTTAAGGTTCTCCAACCTTAATTGCTTATTTCAATCTTAAACTGCTGCATTCAGTGTTTTAATTGCTCCTTATTAGCAATAAGATGTAAAACAGGGGTAGGCAATGTCGGTCCTGGTGAGCCGCAGTGGCTACAGGTTTTCATTCAACCCAATTGCTTAATTAGAAACCAATCATTGCCAATCTCAGACCTTATTTAATTTTATGGCTTGTTAGTCTGTGCAATGTAAGGCTTTTATATCGTAGATTTTTTTCCTTTCCAAGGATATCATCCAAATGATTTGAAGCCTAAAACAGATCATTTTCAGTCTGTCACATTTTTCTATTAAGTGTTTTATTAAATCAAACAGTGCATGATGAACACACACAGATGTAATTGGAAAAAAGCTAGCTGGAGAACTGCTGGCTGCTTTGTCTTTTACATCTTATTGCTAATAAGGAGCAATTAAAACACTGAATGCAGCAGTTTAAGATTGAAATAAGCAATTAAGGTTGGAGAACCTTAACAAGCGAGACCACTAAAATGAAGCATCAAAATGTCACTTAAGCAATATGTGCTTCATCAGCAATAATTAAGTTCTCGTTAAGGAACTGGGTTGGAACAAAAACCTGCACATACTGTGGCACTCCAGGACCGACGTTGCCTACCCCTGAATTACAGTACATGCGCTGATACACTTTCAAACTCCAGTGATGTAGAAGGGTTGGAGAGAACTAAACTGAACCTGTCTGCAAGCTCAAACTCTAATAATGGCAGAGAAATCACAGGTGCTGAAAAGGCAAAACAGATAAATGTGGATATATCTGCATTCATGGATAACTTTTGTGTGTGATGTCATCATACCATTCCTTCATATTTTTTTATCTTTAATAACTAGATTGTTCAAAATGCCCCGAAATATTTTGCTGTGCTCAATGTTACAGACCAGTGTTTGCACCAAAGCATTAATAGTTGCTGTAACCTACATGTACAAAAATGTAGATTTGGATCCCCTGTAAATTGCCACTAAGACAATGCAGGCTTTATTATATATTTAAATAATTTTGGATGGGAAACCTGCTTTTTTGTTTTAAAGGTTTTAAAATATTTTGTAAACTGTTTTGTTTAATAAAACAAGAATTTTGAAAAGTCTTGATTCCTGTGTTTTTTTTAATCTGGTGTATAATATGTGTACATTAAACTTTCCATTAATGAGACATTAGCTTCTAAATAAAATGAGGTGCACCAACTTAATATTGCATCTAAAATAATAGGATATACTAACACTCATTGAGTGTAAACATATTGCCACTCCACAATTGTCATGTATTGAAATCAACACCTTAAGAGTTACTTTTTTTAACACCAGCAGAGTGTTTTAGGAATTTAGTTTACACCAAGTGTATGTTCAACACACTTCTGGTGTTAAAAAATGAATTCTTACAATGTTGATTTCAACACCTGAAAAGTGTCAAAAGATATAACACTACACAAAGTGTAAATTTAACTTGATTTGGTGTGGACCTATATAAACTCTGAAGAAGTGTTAAAATTAACTCTGTAGGTGTGAATTCAACATTTTGGATTTTGCTGTGTAGTCAAGCGCGTGTTATATGAAGAATCAGACGTGTTTTCACGTGAAGATGGTGAAATTGGTTTCATTCCAGATTTGAAGCTAAAAATCCACTTAAAGGATGATACTCCTGTGCAGAAAAGTTACAAAGCTATTCCAAAGCCTCTATACAAAGAGGTGAAATAATACATCCAGAACCTTTTGGACTGTGATTCGATAAAGAAGTCCAATTCAGCTTACTCTCAGTTGTCTGTGTCAGGTAAAAGGACTTAAGTTTGCACCTTTGTGTTGACTTTAGAGAGCGAAATCGTAAAACCATCCATGACAGACACCTTCTACCATGCATTCAAGACCTACTGGATAACCTGGGGGGCTACTCATGGTTTTCGATCCTGGACCAAGGAAGTGCATACCATCAGGATTTCATGGATGAAGACTCAAGAAGTCACTGCTTTCAGTACCCCGTGGTGGCTATATGAGTGGGTATGTATTCCTTTTGGCCTGAGCAATGCTCCTGTAGCATTTCAAAGATGCATGAAAGGGGTACTGGAGCAACTGAGAGATGAATGTTGCACTCCATATTTGGATGATGTACTTTGCTTTTCCAAAACATTTCATGACCATGTGGGAGACTTGAGATGGGTTCTGAGTTGAATGAAAGAATACAAAATAAAATTACGACCAGAAAAATGTGACTTATTCAGACAACAAATCCAGTACATAGGTTGTCTTGTGTCTGAAGAGGGGGTGCAAATTGACCCTAAGGATTTGGAAGCAGTCCGACAGTTAATGGAAAAGGAACCCACAATAGCTGAAGAAGTGAGATCATTGCTGGGCTTCCTTAGTTATTACCACTCCTTTATATAAGACTTTTCCAGGTTGGCAAAACCTTTGCTTGAACTTTTAAAAGGTACTATTGAAAATACTGGAAAGTCCAGCTTGGCAACTATAGCAAGAGGGAGGATAAAATCCAATATGCAGCTAGCTTCAAGGACACCAATTCAATGGACTAATGAACATTGTACAGTCGTTGCTAAATTTGTGGATATACTCACCAATCCACCCATACTTGCTTTTCCAAATTTTTAATTGCCCTTTGTTTTGAACACTGATGCATTAAACAAAGGATTGGGAGCAGTACTCTATCAACAGCAGGATGGCAAACTACACATAACTGGCTATGGATCGAGAAAACTCACCCCATCTGAGAAAAATTACCATCTCCACTCTTGCAAGCTCCAATTTTTGTCGCTTAAGTAGGCAATCTGTGAAAAATTTACAGACTATCTGTATCATGCACCCACCTTTACTGTATATACCAACAATAACCCTCTGACATATTTTCTGAGTACAGCAAAACTGAATGCAGTGGGTCACCACTGGGTTTTAGAATTAGCAGACTTTAACTTTGACATCATATACCACCGTGGTAAAGCAAATACAGATTCTGATGCACTGCCCCGCTTCCCTATGGACTTACCAGCTACCATCACCGAGTATAATAAAACAGTATCTCCAGAAGTCATCTCAGCTATCTGGGAGTAGCTAAAGATAAAGAAGTGCCATGGGTGGCTGCTCTACAGTTCACCTCAGTGGATGATGGTGTGTTGCCAGGAAAGGCCGATACAGTTACACCAAATGATATTAGAGTTGCACAGCATGAAGATGCTTCCATCAGAGAAGTGATTAACCTCAAAAGCAGAGGATGGGATCCAAATAAGAAGGACAAGGTAAAAATGGGAATTGAAACAAAGAGACTTATACATGGCAAAAGAAAATGTTGGAATTTAGTTGTATCTTGCCCCTTACCAAGATTACATAGAGGGTATGTGATTTATAGCAGATTGCATTCCCTTCACTGCTGGCTAGAAACCTGGTGTACAAACAAAAGCATAGTGTTTGTGAACAATTGGGATGATTTTTGGGAAAGGCCGGATTTTTCAGAAGAGATGGTCTTCATCCTAACTAGAGGGGATCTTATGTATTATCCCAAAATATGGCAGCAAAACTGCCTGGTTGACTGATTAGAGCACCATCCAGGCCGCAGTCATGTGATCTTAAATCACAGGCTGTTGTTTATCCCACCTGTTACTTTCCTGAAGCTGTTACCCATAATCCTTGTCATGGGGCATCCAGTAAATTTAGTCTTGATACAAACCTTAAATTAATTGATAACCAAAAAATAAGGTGTATAATTAGACCAAGGGATAAAACCAGACCCTCCACCAGGGGCATCTGTAATAAAAATTTACTTCAAATTAAAACAAAAAATATATCAGCAGTTCATAAAGAACCATGCAGTTTTAAATGCTGCTTATTGAACATTCGCTCTCTTGGCACTAAAGCTGTTTTGGTAAATGATATTATATTAAGTACAAAATCTGATCTGTGTCTTCTCACTGAAACCTGGCTTAGTAAATGTGACACTGTTCCCCTAGCTAGGTGTCACCAGATGGATACTCGTTCCTTCATAAGTCTAGAGATTTTGGTCGAGGAGGAGGCCTTGGAATAATTCATTGTAACAAAATGAAAATCACTTCTAAAAATTTAGGCAACTTTACATCCTTTGAGGCATTCATTTTGAATATTAAAACAGATTCCAACATAATTATAGTGCTAGTCTACAGACCACCCGGCCCATATTCATTGTTCATGTCTGAATTTAGCAACCTTCTATCTGATTTGGCTATAAATTATGATCATGTAGTACTGATGGGGGATTTTAATGTACACATTGATGTGGAAACTGACACTTTTAGCAAATGTTTAACTTATTTGTTAAATTCAGTAGGATTTTGTCAGATTGTCAAAGGTCCAACTGATAATCATAACCACACATTAGATTTAATTATAACTTACAAAGTTGAAATTCAAAATTTAAATATCACTCCATTAAATGAAGTTATTTCCGATCACTACTTAATTACATTTGATTTAGTCCTGCCCTTGTCAACACACTCCCAGATTAAAACAAAGACAGCGTGACATCTAGATTGTAATTCTGCTTCAAAATTTATAGATACTTTGAGTAAGTCGAGTGTAACTGCGGAAAACCATTCAGATCAGTTAACATCAAATGTAAACGTGGAAAACAATTTAGATCAGCTAACATCACATTATAATGTGACCTTGAGAGATGCTCTGGACACAGTGGCTCCCCTTAAATCAAAAGTGATCAAAGCACATAGAAGCTCTCCCTGGTTTAATGAAAACACTCGAGCTTTTAAATTAGAGTGTCGAAAACTAGAGTGCAGATGGAGAACAACAAAGCTACATGTCTTTCAAATTGCACGGACAGAGAGTGTTACTAAATATAAAAAAGCCCTCTTTAAAGCTCGCTCAGAATACTATTCTACATTAATAGATAACAATAATAAAAATCTCGGGTACTGTTTAGAACAGTGGCTAAATTAACAAATGGAAATTCAGATCAACAGTGCAAAATACCAGCAGATATTAGCGGTACAGACTTTATGAATTTCTTCAATGAGAAAATTAAAAATATAAGATCCCAGATCTCTGCTTCAGTCACACCTTACGCATTACAATTTATTTGAGAAATTCCAGTCTGGTTTTCGCACTGGTCATAGTACAGAAACGGCACTAACGTGGGTTGTAAACAACATTCTGATATCCTCCGATGAAGGAAACTCCACTGTAATTATGTTGTTGGACTTAAGTGCAGCATTTGACACCATTGACCATTCTATTTCACTACACAGGCTAGAAAATGATGTTGGGCTTACAGGCACCGTGCTCGCTTGGTTTAGTTCTTATTTATCAAATTGATTCCAATATGTACAGAAATGTGCTAACAGTACTCCATCATTATACACAGAAGTTCAATATGATGTCCCGCAGGGCTCAGTACTGGGACCTTTACTGTTTTTACTTTACATGCTTCCACTGGGATCTATCATTAGGAAACATAATGTTAATTTTCACTCGTATGCAGATGACACCCAGTTATACCTTTCATTTAAATCAGATGAAGTTTCTTCGATGTTGTCTTTAATTAGTTGTGTTAATGAATTAAAGGAGTGGATGAATGAGAACTACTTGTCTTTAAATACAGATAAAACAGGGATGTTAATTGTTGGAGGGAATGACGCTGATCATAACAATATTTTGTCATCATTTAACTCAGTTGGAATCCCAATTAATTTTACTGAATCAACCCGCAATCTAGGAGTTATCTTTGACTCTAGCATGTCATTTAAAGCGCATATTACAAAGTTGTCCAAAACATGTTTCTTCCATCTTAAAAATGTTAGGAAATTAAGGCGCTTTCTAAATAAACAGGATTCTGAGAAATTAATTCATGCATTTATCTCTAGTAAGATTGACTACAGCAATGCAGTGTTCACTGGATGTTCAAACTGTTCTTTATACAGCCTCCAGTTAATACAAAATGCGGCTGCAAGAATTATTACAAGAACAAGAAAATACGAACACATAACTCCAGTTCTTAAATCCTTACACTGGCTCCCAGTTAAGTTTAGGGCAGATTTCAAAATCCTTCTTTTAACATATAAAGCATTAAATGACCGAGGTCCGGCTTACTTGTCTGAACTTATCATGACTTACAAACCAGACCGCACATTAAGATCCCAAGATGCTGGTCTGCTTATGGTTCCAAGGATTAATAAAATAACAATGGGAGGTCGAGCTTTTAGTTACAGGGCCCCTAAACTGTGGAATGGTCTGCCTGCTACTATAAGAGATGCCCCTTCGATCTCAGCTATTAAATCTCGGCTGAAGGCTCACTATTTCAGTTTAGCATATCCTGACTAGAGCTGCTGATTAACTGTACATACTGCATCTCTGTTGTTAGTCATTAGCACTAAAACATAAGTAACATGATAGTTAGAATTGGATACTAACCCTCACCTATTCTATTTCTCTTCTCTGTACTCAAATGTGGCACTAGGTGCCACGGCCCACCAGCCAAGTTGTTTTGCCTGCCTAAGGTAAAGTCATCCCTGATGGAGGATCGCAGGAATCGTGGGAAAGAGGGGTCCTTTCATTGGATTGGCTGGCCCAACACTGTTTCAGCCTTGGAATGGCCAAATGGGGGAGGCAGCTTGATGGATGAGGTTTCCAGGAGTCTAAAATTATCTAAATCTTATTATGTTGTATCATCTACTGTTAAATTCTGCCCCGTACTTCTAAAAATTTTTTAATTTTTTATTGAGGATTTGTTCTGTTCTGTGTATTGTATTGTATTGTATTGACCCCCTTCTTTTGACACCCACTGCACGCCCAACCTACCTGGAAAGGGGTCTCTCTTTGAACTGCCTTTCCCAAGGTTTCTTCCATTTTTTCCCTACTAGGTTTTTTTTTGGGAGTTTTTCCTTGTCATCTTAGAGAGTCAAGGCTGGGGGGCTGTCAAGAGGCAGGGCCTGTTAAAGCCCATTGCGGCACTTCCTGTGTGATTTTGGGCTATACAAAAATAAACTGTATTGTGTTGTATTGTACATGAATGGAACAAACTCACCCTTTATAAGGGATTACTGTACAGGCAAATAGGAAAAAGTAAACAACTTGTTTTGCCACATAAACTAAAACCAGTTGTCCTTAAAAGCTTCCATGATGATATAGGGCATATCGGATCTGACAAGGTGATTCATCTGGCCAGAGAAAGATTTTATTGGCCTTACATGCAACGTGAGATTGAAGATTATGTAATTCTACAATGCGCCTGCATCAAGCAGAAGAACCCTAACTCTCCAGACAGAGCACCCATGGGCTCTATTACTACGAGCGAACCTTTTGAACTGCTTTCTGTGGACTTTCTGCATCTTCAGCTAAGTAAAGGGGTTTACGAATATGTTCTGGTTCTAATGGATCACTTTATTCATTTTGCACAAGCATATACCACTAAAAACAAATCTGGAAAAATTGCAGCTGAGAAGATTTTCCAAGACTTTATCCCACATTTTGGCTACCCTGCAAAGCTGCACCATGACAAGAGGCGCAAGTTTAAGAATAACTTATTCCAGAGGCTCCAACAACTATCTGGAATAGCTCACTCCTGCACTACCCCTATCATCCACAGGGGAATCCAGTAGAACGATTCAATCGAACTCTGCTTCAGATGCTCCATACCTTGGAAGAAGAGAAAAAGTCCAAGTGGAAAGATTATTTACCACAAATTGTGCATGCATACAATTGTACAAGACATGAATCAACTGGCTATTCACCATTTTTTCTCTTGTATGGCAGAGCTCTAAGATTATCTATCGATTTGTTGTTTAATATTACAACTGATAATGAGGAAACAGACAGCCAGGACTTTGTACAAAAATGGGCAACCAAGATGAAAAAAGCTTACCAGATCGCTGCAGATAACAGTTGGAAAGCATTGGCAAAGGCTAAGCAGTACTATGACTGTACAATGAGGAGCGCTATCCTTCAACCAGGTGACAGAGTCCTAGTCAGAAACCAATCTGAGAGAGGAGGCTTGTAAAAACTCTGAGATTACTGGGAAAAGGAGGTGTGTCATATCCATATTACTAACCGAGAATGGTAAACCGGAAGGCACAGACACAGGTCTCGATAAACCGGAAGGCACAGACACAGGTACACGGCGATGGACCCAGGAGACATAGTGCGCAGGCGCCTAGAGAGCGCGTCTCATAAACCGCAGGCGAAGTCTGATCCAGCACAAACGAAGGAGTTACGGCTCAGAAACGAAAGAGCTCATCTAACGTAAATAGGACATGAAGCAACAACGCGCCCATAGCTAACGACTAACGACACAGCCACACAGAAATGAGGATTCTGCACTGCACCCCAGAGTCAAACGGAAGACACTACGGGGTCTGCAAAGGTCCACAAAGATAGAGCAGAAGGCGCGAGAAAGTATGAAAGGCGCAGGCGCCTACAACGCGCTTCTGAACTAAACGTCCACTCTACACAGCATGGTCCGGGTAATAAGAATAAACGAACTCTCCGTATTAAACGTACGTCATCCTCACATGTCCAAACCATATAGCATATGTGAATCACATTACAGTGATGCATTATTAACAGTACAACCACAGAAAACACTCCATATTAACCCATCCATCCATTTTCCAACCCGCTGAATCCGAACACAGGGTCACGGGGGTCTGCTGGAGCCAATCCCAGCCAACACAGGGCACAAGGCAGGAAACAATCCTGGGCAGGGTGCCAACCCACCGCAGGACACACACAAACACACCCACACACCAAGCACACACTAGGGCCAATTTAGAAACGCCAATCCACCTAACCTGCATGTCTTTGGACTGTGGGAGGAAACCGGAGCGCCCGGAGGAAACCCACGCAGACACGGGGAGAACATGCAAACTCCACGCAGGGAGGACCCGGGGATCGAACCCAGGTCCTCAGATCTCCCAACTGCGAGGCAGCAGCGCTACCCACTGTGCCACCGTGCCGCCCCTCCATATTAACAGTAAGTGCAATTATCCATATTACTAACAGTAGACAATGGATGACTAATAGAGTCACGGTCACGGTCACGGCTCCAAAACGATCCAGCTCAACTAACGGAGCTACAAAAGCGAGCCCGCATGGATAACAACAATAGACGTAGGCGCCTACAACGCGCGTCTGAAACTGCGGAAGCAAAACTGTCTCGGCTCCAAAACCAAACAGCTCAACTAACGGAGCTACAAAAACGAGCCCGCATGGACAAATACAATGTACATAGACGCCTACAACGCGCATCTGAAACTGCAGTAGCAAAGCAGGCATGGGTTCAAAACGAAAGACCACAACTGACGGAGATACAAAAACGAGCCCGCCTGGATAAAATCAATGAATGCAGGCGCCTACAGCGCGCATCTGAAATGCCGCAAGCAAAGCGGGCACTGCTCCAAAAAGAATGAGCTCGACTAACGGGGCTACAAAAACGAGCCTGCCTGGTTAAAACAAATGAACGCAGGCGCCTACAACGTGCTTCTCAAACAACGCAACCAAAGGAGTCACGGCTCCAAAACGAAACATCTCAACTAACGGACATACAGAAGCGAGCCCGCCTGAATACAATTAATGAACGTAGGTGCCTACAACACGCCTCTCAAACAGCGGAGTCAATAGATAAACGGCAAAGAAAGGAACGACAGACGGCCGCTAAACAATTCCGCCAATTAGCTGACAACGCATTCTGTAATGAGTCCACTATTAGTGAACATTCATTAGGATTAATGAATATACTCCCTTTGTTCATCTTCTACACCTTTACACTCCAATATATCTCATACATTCATCAATGTATTTCGGGTTACCCAACACCGGGGGTAGGTGAGCGAAGCGGAGAAAATTAAAGTGGAGAAAATTAAAGACAGCCCAGTGTACAAGGTGCCTCCAGAAGCTGATAGCAGAACACCTCGGATACTACACCACAACCTCCTGCTGCCTGTCAATGACTTGCTTATTGAAAGAGACACTAAATCAAACACAGTGAAAAGTAAAATGCAGAGACCATCAAGAACAAATACTAAGACATCAGACTTAGCGTTTGATCATTCCGATGAGGAAGCTGAAACCTCATATGGCCCGCCGTCCTGTGTATGTCAGATCTGAGGTCATAGAACGTGAGTCATGCTCCAGGCTCAGTACCAAGGCCTGAGAGTTCTACCCTGAACCACGAGAACCACAACAACCTGACAGAAATTATCCACAAGGAACATCAAGGGAACAAGGATTGGAAATGGAGACTAGTGTTGCAGAACTCCAGGTGGGGAACATTGATGACCCAGTGGAACCCACAAATGGCCAAGAAGACCTAGCAACAGAACAACATAGTGAGAGAGAAGGGGACACTGTAAGTAGATCAGCTCACACTGTCAGACCTAGAAAGATATTCACATACCACAGACTGGGGCAGCCATCATACCAACCTTGGAATCCTGGTGTCAATGCTGTTATACAGAATCCTATGTATCTGTTACCAAACCACACAATAGTGTATCCAGCATACCCAGGATTTGATTATTACCTAAGACCATTGGTTGAGACACACTAGACACTGAATCAAAGGTCTAGCCTTTACAGCAAGATGTCAGGAGACATCTAAAAAAAAAGCAGGGCAGAGTGTAATGGGCTAGAATTCAGTGTTTTAAAGAAAAAGCAAAATTTCTGGAAAATTCTGCTATAGGTTATTGTTGATGACTATCCACAGGACATAAATATTTACCTGTCTTGCAAAAGAGTCACAGGCTACGAGAGCTGCATCGCTTGAAAATCTGAAAACAACCAATTAAAGGGCAGCCTCAGGTTACCTGCATGCCAAAAGATCAAGGACATACACTGTAATGTGGCCGGTGCCATTCACTCAGGAAATACAGGTATTCACACAGAAATTAAACAAATACAAGTTGGAACCAATTTTTGATGGATGTCAACATGCTCTGACACCAGACACGTTGTGCAAATAAACAAATTTATTTCATGATTATAACACATTGCCTACTTAATTTAAGTAGAGGTTTTTAAAATATTCGGAGGGGGGCAACACCCCAGCACCCTGCATTATAAACTGGCACTAGTTCCTTTATTGCCATTTTTCCCAAAAACAACAAAACGTTTTTACTTGTCCTTGCCTTCAGTAAAGGAAGCAAATATATAATGGATATAATAACTTACAAAACATAACATTTAGCAAAAAAACCGGAATAAATAATGAATTATGTTAATGAGTTATGTTGCAGTGCTGCTATGATTCACACCATCGAAGGGATGGTGATTTATTTATTTTTTGGGTGGGGACCCCAAGAACTCACCCAGCCTTGGCCCATCTCACACACAGTGACTCACAGGGATGTGAATATATTAAAAAAAACACAAGGTGAAATATAACTAAATAAACAAAAACACAATCCGTCCACAGCACACGATCTCAAAAATAACTCAATACGGCAACAACAACAAGCACGATAAACACAAAACAATAATCACTAATACAAAGTCCTGAACACAATACAAATGCAACAGCAACAGATGATGTGGAATGAAGGAGAAAAATGACTATCCAGGGTGCAATTTGTTGTAAATAATGTACTGCTCTAAAAATTAAAGGAACACTTTTTAATCAGAGTATAGCATCAAGTCAATGAAACTTCTGGGATATTGATCTGGTCAGTTACAGTGCAAGTATTCACAGTACATCACTTTTTCCACATTTTGTTATGTTACAGCCTTATTCCAAAATGGATTGAATTCATTTTTTTCCTCAGAATTCTACACACAACACCCCATAATGACAACGTGAAAAAAGTTTACTTGAGATTTTTGCAAATTTATTAAAAATAAAAAAATTGAGAAAGCACATGTACATAAGTATTCACAGCCTTTGCCGTGAAGCTCGAAATTGAGCTCAGGTGCATCCTGTTTCCCCTGATGATCCTTGAGATGTTTCTGCAGCTTACTTGGAGTCCACCCGTGGTAAATTCAGTTGACTGGACATGATTTGGAAAGGCACACACCTGTCTATATAAGGTCCCACAGTTGACAGTTCATGTCAGAGCACAAACCAAGCATGAAGTCAAAGGAATTGTCTGTAGACCTCCGAGACAGGATTGTCTCACGGCACATATCTGGGGAAGGTTACAGAAAAATTTCTGCTGCTTTGAAGGTCCCAATGAGCACAGTGGCCTCCATCATCCGTAAGTGAAAGAAGTTCGAAACCACCAGGACTCTTTCTAGAGCTGGCCGGCCATCTAAACTGAGCGATCAGGGGAGAAAGGCCTTAGTCAGGGAGGTGACCAAGAACCCGATGGTCACTCTGTCAGAGCTCCAGAGGTCCTCTGTGGAGAGAGGAGAACCTTCCAGAAGGACAACCATCTCTGCAGCAATCCACCAATCAGGCCTGTATGGTAGAGTGGCCAGACGGAAGCCACTCCTTAGTAAAAGGCACATGGCAGCCCACCTGGAGTTTGCCAAAAGGCACCTGAAGGACTCTCAGACCATGAGAAAGAAAATTCTCTGGTCTGATGAGACAAAGATTGAACTCTTTGGTGTGAATACCAGGCGTCACGTTTGGAGGAAACCTGGCACCATCCCTACAGTGAAGCATGGTGGTGGCAGCATCATGCTGTGGGGATGTTTTTCAGCGGCAGGAACTGGGAGACTAGTCAGGATAAAGGGAAAGATGACTGCAGCAATGTACAGAGACATCCTGGATGAAAACCTGCTCCAGAGCGCTCTTGACCTCAGACTGGGGCGACGGTTCATCTTTCAGCAGGACAACGACCCTAAGCACACAGCCAAGATATCAAAGGAGTGGCTTCAGGACAACTCTGTGAATGTCCTTGAGTGGCCCAGCCAGAGCCCAGACCTAAATCCGATTGAACATCTCTGCAGAGATCTTAAAATGGCTGTGCACCGATGCTTCCCATCCAACCTGATGGAGCTTGAGAGGTGCTGCAAAGAGGAATGGGCGAACTGGCCAAGGATAGGTGTGCCAAGCTTGTGGCATCATATTCAACAAGACTCAAGTAATTGCTGCCAAAGGTGCATCGACAAAGTATTGAGCAAAGGCTGTGAATACTTATGTACATATGATTTCTCAGTTTTTTTATTTTTAATAAATTTGCAAAAACCACAAGTAAACTTTTTTCAGGTTGTCATTATGGGGTGTTATGTGCAGAATTCTGAGGAAAAAAATGAATTTAATCCATTTTGGAATAAGGCTGTAACATAACAAAAGGTGGAAAAAGTGATGCGCTGTGAATACTTTCTGGATGCACTGTAAGTAGCAGAGGGGGTTGTTAATCAGTTTCAGCTGCTTTGGTATTAATGAAATTAACAACAGGTGCACTAGTGGGGTAACAATGAGACGTCCTCCAAAACAGGAATGGTTTAACAGGTGGAGGCCACTGACATTATTCCCTCCTCATCTTTTCTGACTGTTTTTTCACTAGTTTTGTATTTGGCTATGGTCAGTCTCTCTACTGGTAGCATGAGGCAATACCTGGACCCTACAGAGGTTGCACAGGTAGACCAACTTCTCCAGGATGGCACACAATATTTGCCACTGCCAGAAG
The DNA here is from genome assembly GCF_900747795.2 of Erpetoichthys calabaricus. Taxonomy (NCBI): domain Eukaryota; kingdom Metazoa; phylum Chordata; class Cladistia; order Polypteriformes; family Polypteridae; genus Erpetoichthys; species Erpetoichthys calabaricus. The sequence goes on from NC_041407.2 coordinate 44,062,560, forward strand.
GTTTGCTGTGTCTCCCAGTCTCAAGGGCATGGAGGAGATTCCAGGCGACAGGCAGTTACTCTAGGAGAGCTGAACAGGGTCGTAGAAGGTCCTTAACCCATCTACAGGACCGGTATAGACGTGAAAGGGTCTGGAAGAGTCGTGGAGAATGTTATGCTGCCTGTGACATCGTTCAGCATGACCAGTTTGGTGGTGGATCAGTGATGGTCTGGGAAGGCTTGGTCCACAATAGAAATAAAATCCTGCAGTACTTCTCTATATTCCCTGCTTTGTGCCCCAATAAATGCAAGTTATTACCAATATACTAATAACCCAATTGTGCTTCACTCACTCAGAATATGGAACCAATGTAGAAAGCATTTTAAAATGGAGAATCTTTTATCTGTGGCACCTCTGCATGAGAACCACCTTTTTAAGCCATTGCAAACATATGCAGTTTTTAATATCTTGAAAACATTTGGGATTAAATTGCTTAGAGATCTTTATATAGACAACATCTTTGCATCCTATGAACAATTACATTCCAAATTTAATTTTCCAGCAACACATTTCTTTCACTATCTTCAAATTAGAAACTTTGTCAAACAGAACCTGCCCGATTTTCCCCATCTTCCACCTTCATCTCTGTTGGAAAAAATATTGCTCAGTCTTGAGGATCTCTCACTCAACATATCAGAAAAAGAGTGGAAGGTAGCAATGCAGAGAATTCATTCAAGCTCCATATGCGCAAAGCATACAATTATTCAACTCAAAATTATATATCGAGCACATCTGTCTCGCTTGAAATTGTCCAAAATGTTTCCAGGACAAGATGCAAGGTGCGATTTGATTGGAGGTGGTATGCCATTGTCTTTAGGTGGACCACACCCCATTGCTTCCACAATTCACTAGCCTCTGAGTTGGTAAATTGCATTCCCCTATTAGTCACAATGTTCTTTGGCAGCCCCCATTAGGTGAACATCTTGTCTTTCAGGGTGGAGCATATCTTCCTCGCCCGTTGCATTGGGGAATAGCTCCACCCACCGAGTTAAATAATCCACAGCCACCATTATATACATCTTATAGTCTTTGTTGGTTGGAAAGGATCCTATCAAATCCATACCTAGGCACTCTCGTGATGCAGTGATGTTAATGAGTTGTAACAGTCCAGAGGGGAGTTCAGATAGGATCTTGTATTGTTGCAGATGTTACAAATTTGCACATGGAAACTGATATCTTTATGGATCGTCAACCACCATGCCACCCCCAGGATCTTAAACAATGTCTTTGTACATCCAAGGTGGCCACCAATAGGGCTGTAATGATAATACTGTAGGAACTGTAGCAACTGATAATGGCAACCCTGGTCCTTTGTGGGCACACAAAAGATACAGTGCACCATAAAGTTTCTAATGTATGCGATCAGGCCCCTTTTTCAAGCCCCTCACTCAACCCCTGACATACTGGACTAACGGACTGTGACTGAACTATGTCCTGAATATTGAGGGGCAGATCAGGCCAATGGAAAAAAGCTGATACCACACATATTACAGGAGCCTGTCCCTGTGCACAGGGTAGAACATCTGGCACCACATTGGCACAGCCTTTCAATAGCACACCTTGAATAAATATTGCTGGAGGAACAACACCCACCTGGTTAACCAAGAGGTGGTCTTTGGGCAATTGCATGCCCAGGTCAGAGACTGATGCTCCATGTAGACTTCAAACCAGGTTCCTTCAAGGAAATGACATCACTTCTCTACAGCCCACATGACAGTGATGCATTCCTTCTCGGTGATGGAATAATTATACTTGGGACCCATCAGTGACCAGGAGGAATAAGCCATCACTCTCTCCTCCCCTTGACTTAACTGGGAGAGGACAGTGCTTGAGTCAGTGTGGACCTGAAAAGTCAAGTTCAGATCAGGTTGTGCCAGGACTGGTGGTGATGTCAGTGCCTTTTTAAGTTTCTTGAAGGAGTCCTGGCATCCACTCCTAGGGAGATCCCTTTCTCAATCGCTGCAACAATGGAGCAGTAAGGTCAGTGAACCCTTGAACAAATATGTGGAGCCATCCAGCCATACCCAGGAGGAGTTGGAGGCTTTTAACCTCTTGGGGCAGCAGATAGTCCACAAGCCGTTGGAATGATGCCCCTCATTTTTCAGTCTAAAGGACAACACCTGGAACTAGAACAATTATATTACTTTTATCTGTCTGACTGTTATATTAAAGATGTAGATTGCCCCTTTTACACATTCTGAATGTTTAAATATTTTTGAAAATGAATGTAATCTGATCTTAATTGTAGTCTGTACTATTTTATTAAAAAAATTAAACATAAAAAATAAAAGGTAAGCTCATTTGTTCATTCACATTTCTGTTATCAGTTATAATGATTTTGATTATGGTCTGGTAACATTTATATAAAAAATGGGCAAGGATTCTAAATTTTCTATGAGAGGCGTAAATTACAGTGCATATCACATTTGCATAATAAGCTCAGCTGAAGAATTATATTGTATTATACATAATATTCTTAAGCCTACTCCATCCAATTGAAGATAGCAGGATATAGCCTATGCTTGTAGCATTAGTTGCCAATCTAGCCCAAGGCCTACTTATACGCACACCTGTATTTACATGTTCCTGCAGTGCTGTTTTAGAATTGACAATCTATCTAACACATATGTATTTTGGACATGTGTTCTCAGGGAAGTCAGAAGTGGAACTGAAGCCCTACTAGTTATATCAAAGATTGTTCCGTAAACAAATTTCAAAATAGCCCAAATCAAAGATATTAAAAATGAGCCATTTCTGTCTTGTAGATAAACAGAACAAGAAAACTTTAAAAAACTGGCATGAGAAAAATATGAACTTATATAGACTTTACAGGTAATATCAAGGTTCTCATAAAAGAAACATTCAAATTTGGTTGTTGAGGCTTCATCCCAGCACTTGGTAGGCCTGAAGTTGCTACTGGGGCCTGATACAGAAAAACAGTTCAAGCATGGCTTCAAGGCTTAAGAAATAATGAGGCTTTGGTACAGCCTGTTCTGGTTCCCCATAGAGTTGTGTAGAAAAACAAAAAGATTAGAATAAACATTTTTGAAATTAATCAACCCTTAGTAACTTGTAACAACTTGAGGTCAAAGCTTTGTTGAATTTTGGCTTGTACTTAAAACACTAGCAACACTACAATTGTTGCCAACTGCCAGAGATCAAGGCCAAATAAGAATTTGAGTTGACGTGATGTTGACTCCTTGATGTGCAGTTCTTCAATTCATCATTTTCAGGGTTCACTACTAGAATTAAAGTCATTACACATGTATCAAGGTTCAGAAGCTGTGCTTTATTACTTGAAGAGAGTATTTCACAAAGGTCTGGATGTCCAACAATTACTAAGTAATGGAGGTATGTACTAATTTTTCAGCTTCCTGTAGTGAAAGAAAATGGAAACATTTAGCAAAGCTGAAGAATATAACCTATGATATGGTTTATTTACTTTTCTGGCCCACCTTTGGCAGCTACTGTACCTTCTTGGATAGGTCTCTACTATGTTTGCAGTCATTTGATTGTGCACTATGTGCTCACCTATTCTTACACAACTGTGTCAGGTTATTTGGGGAACAGTGATGGACAGCAATTTGGCAATATTTTGCCAGAAGTTATTGATGAGATTAGGACCTGGGCATTGACTGAGTCACTCAAGGGCACTACAAGTTCTTTTTTTTAATTTAAGTGGTATGTGTCAAACACACAGACACACAAGCCAAGGGAGGATCTTCAACACTCTAATAATGCATAACCTGGGGAAACAGAGATCAGACACAGTTGTTGGCACCTTTTCCTACTTTACCATTCAACAGATCACAAATTTAAGGAAGAGCTCTGATGTCACTTCCACTGACGAGTCATAAGTCTTGCCACTTCCACCCTGTCTAGTGCAGTATATAAGAAGCAGATGTCCAATCAATTCAGTTTGCCACGGGTGGACTCCAATCAAGATGTAGACACAACGTAAAGATAATTAAAGCAAATACAATACAACTCAGCACAGTTTGGAGTACAATAGCAAAGGGTCTGAATAATAAATAAATACATAAATGAGAGATATGCAAACCTTTCTAAAAACTTGTTTTCACTTTGTCATTATGGGTCATTGAGTGTGGATAGATGGGCAAAAATGGCAAATACATCTTTTTAAATTAAATCAACAGCATAATAAAGTGTAGAAAAGGTGGAGGAGACAGAATTCTTTCTGAATCCACTGTATATAAAAATAAATATATGATTTTTAATCATTTGCTTTTTAGCTAAACTTTATTATTTTTAAATTACAAAGTAAGAAAAAACACAATGTAATTTAGATTTTGCCTCTAATTATCTGCATAAAATCATCAACTCTTTACTTTCGTTATAGTAACTGTACAGTATGTGCAAAACATTCATATTTTGTTCAAACAAAATATTGCAATCTGATTCTCTTGTAATTGATAAAAGCTATCATTATATATCATGAAAATAAATTCTAAATTCTCTTTTTCCTTGTAATAATAAGACATTGGGAGTGCTATCTTGTACTCTGTTGAAAAATAAATCAATTGTAACTTTTTTTAATTGTAACACAATTTTTTTTCCATAATGAAAATGGAAACTTCTAGGATTCTCTAAACAACAGGCCACCCTTGCTTCTGTTTTCAGTATGAACCCTAAGTACATTCTTATAAAGAGACATTGACATATCCCCTCCCATGATATGAGCCAGATATACATTTTAGAAGTTATTGTTGTCAGATTGAACAAAATATGCCTTGTACTACCTCATGCAGTTTCCAGATTTTCTAGGAATTCTAGAAAAACAAGTTTTATATTATTTTTGGTGTGAGGCTCTTCAATCTCTTTATAAACCACATTGCTCTTTTTTATTATAACATTTTATGGGCCAATGTATAGTGTGAGGATGAAAACTACACATGGCTCTCACAGACTACATTTATACTCCATGACTAAAACATCAATATTGATTTTAGTTTTTAGGCCCAAACTTTTATTTGATTATTTTTACGTACATTTGTAACAGTGCTCTGAAGTGACTGGCAAATACAAATGCGTGACACCTTAGACAGGCAATGTCAAGTTTACACCAATAGTAGGGCATGAACAACTAAAGATGATAGCCTGGAAGAGAGAAAATATTTTTTTTTGCCCTTAAGACTTAAATTTTTTTTAGCAATACAGACATGATCATTTTAACTCTGCCCAGTCATGTTAGAAGATATGACTTTAAATAAATTCTTCTCAGTAACATCTATCTAATTCTGGTTAAAGACAATAACCCACTACCTGCCTGCATATCAGCAACCTACATTACCAGTCCCTTTCCATCCATTATTTTTTATTTAGGACACAAGCTTATTATAATAATCATCTACAGTATGTTGCACTGTGAGTAACTTGACAAAATTTCTCTGAGTATCAAAGACCTCAATATCCTCAGAAAGGTCACATTATTATAAAAGAAATCTCTGTTTCCATAAGAAAAATATTAAAATGACACATAATGAAATAAGTCTGACATATGAGGACAAAGGCATGTACATATTAACAATAATATCTGCAGGAATATAGGTGATATTGTAATAATGCTTTCATTCAATCAGTCAAAAAGAAAGAAAGAATGCATTAGTGTAATATAAAGGTGTTTCACATTTTAGTAAAAATTTGATATGTACAGTATCTAGGCCTTGAGTACCACAGTGGCTGCCTATTTTCATTCCAAATAATTTCATAATCTTTCATTTTTGCTTGTTACATTCTGTAGCGAGTGACTTGGTTTTGTTAAACAAGCAGGTACAGATAAGAAATCATTAATGTAATGTACCCATTCCTCATAGCATGACAGTTTTGTTTTTTTTTACCATCCATCCATTATCAAACTTGCTTAATCCAGTTCAGGTTAGCAAGAAGCTGAAGTCTAATCCTAGCAACCCAAAGCACAAGGTAGAGGCCTAACCTAGAAGGTTTGCCTCTCTATTGTAGGACATATTTAGCTGTCACTTTAAAAAATATCTTTCTTGCTAAAAGATTGTTGCCTTAGTTGCTTTTAAAAAGGTCTCTTTGGAAATGAGAACTAACAGAGAATCAATCTCAATGTAAATACTTTAAAGGGAGCTTCTCGCTTGCATTATTCTCATCTGTGTACACATCATGGAATAAAACAGATAATAACACTAAATCCTAATAAATCAGCTTGGAAAACTTAATGACTTTAAAATTCTTGACAGAATTTTGCAAACATTGTAAACTTGTATTGTCGCATTAAATGTAGAAAACAAAAAAGGAAGATGTTCGGTTAAATTAGAAGTCCTGTGATGGTCTGCCTGCTGTGCTCAGTGCATTTGCATATACAGGCCCCCCACCCCATCTTTAATCCTCTTAATATCATATAACAATTTTGAATGGTATTAGAAATACTTAGTTGGTAAGAAAAGGCTACTGGGCAGAAAAATTGCAACAATGTCAAATATTTTAGCTTAATTTTGTTCACATTCAACAAAGAAATATCCAGCTGTTCATACAATCAGACAATGCATTTTTCATTTGCTTTTATGGGCCAAATGACCTCTTCTCACCTACATCTCTCATGCTCTTATGTATTCCTTTATATGATGTGAATTGTAAAGAAAGAAAGCAGATGTTTAAATGGTAATGGACAAAGCTTAAGGGGATGTTCAGGTTAGAGCATGCAGACCTCCTGGAATTGCTGAGAATTTAATTGATGAAATGAATTTTTTTTTTCTACACATAGTACTGTGTCCTGCTCTAATACAGTATTATTATTAGTAGTATTATTATTATTATTATAAGGTGTAAGAAGTAGTTCAGGCAAGCTGATTTGTTATCTACACAATGAAACAGTGAGTTTTAATGCATTCTCCTTTATCCTCACACTGGAGAGTGACAATGTCCTTGCATGTTTGTTGGACATGCAAGTATCAGCACACATGACAAAACAACTGCTACTGCTACTCCTACTCCTACTTTACTATTTTTATTATGAACAAACAAAAAAATGAAAATTATTTTCTGATTAACCACCCCGCCCCATTGCTTCTTAGCCAAATCCAATTGCCCCAGTAAGTATTCTAGGTTTAGGCACTGTTCCAGAGTTACTTTTGGAGTAAAGGGTATTCCCAAAAAGGTGACGGTACATTTGACAGCTAATGAAAGGTTAAAATCTCAGGAAGGAAAATTAGAAAGTTATAGGAACCTTCTAAATATAATGATACTCTTGTCTGTGTCCCATTAATGGGGGTCATTGGCTCCCATTATTGAAAAAATAGTCATGTGCCATTCCTCAGGTATTTTTCTCCCTTATACTGTATAGCTGACGTTTGGTATAGTAGTAATCACTGCTGCTTCTTAGATACATAACTGGTGCTTCCTGTGTGAAGTCTGCATGTCCTTTTCGTGTCTACCTGGATTTTTCTGAATGCTTTAGCTTTCCTTCCACATCTCAAAGATGAGTGTGTTACCTGATATATTTGAGTGGGCCCAGAATTACACTGAGGTCCCATCCACCACCCCATTCCTTCTTTATGCCTGATGGTACAATCCTGAACTGGATTAGGCTGTTTTAAGAATGTTATACTGTATTTTGTAATGTAGTTTACTGGGGAAAACCCACTCCTACAATTCTAGCTGCTTTCTCACAGTCAATATACTAGGGACATTTTCTACTAAAAATGAAACAAACTAAATGGATGTGAGAAGGTATGGGGAGTCTCTCTTTTCCTAACATGAGGTATCATTCTGACACTTTGTTCCTTGAGGGGAACTGAAACCAGTTTGGGTATTGGCCCTAAATCAAAAAACCCTGTGATGTTATTTAAGTCCTTAGAAAAGCAAGTCTTAATCTGGAAACTGTATTTTTTATTTCTAAATAAAATGTGTGGGCCTAATGCCCAGATACTCTGTGTAGTTGTTTCATTATTCCTGAGTGGTCAGTCAAAAGAGGTCCCGCATTTTAAAGGGAGGGCAGTCAGCCAAGACTCTCTATGGACTTGAGTCTATAATTTTGGGATTTTGTGGTTAAGAAGTCTCTCAGAAAATCCCTGCTGGGTTCTGTCACAGAATATGTAAGACAAGCAGGTCCTAGTCAGTTGCAGTTACCATTAGGTTAGAAAATGTAATTTAAAATTGATTTGAAAGTTGAAGGCAGAAAAAAGGTCTGCTCTGTTTACTTCCAAAGTCTCTATAAATATGTCAATTAGCATCTATTTAAATCACTGGCAGAGGGCGTTGAATTTCTGTGTTTTCTTCTTGGAAAATAAAAAACAAATGGGATTGAAGGGAAATCCACGTATGACAGTGCAATTCAAATTTCTGTGGCTACAGACCTTAAAGCCTTTCGTAAACTAACAATTATGCACAATCTTTTTTACTTAGTAATTTTGCAAGCTTCACTTTAATTGTATGTATTTAATTTTGAATGTTTCCATCGATGCACATTTGTTTGTAGTTGGATTGCACAGACAGCTAATCCAAATATACCAAGAAAAAGCCCTCGGCATTGTTTATGTAATATACATTATGGTAAAGTACTGTTGTTTGCCACTTTACTATTTTGTAGTTTTCATTTTAAGAAAACTCCACAAAATATTGCACTTTTGGCAAAATAATAAGAATGTCAACGACTTTTGAAGGGGAATATTATGTACAAACTTTCAATGAAAGTGAAAGCTAATAGGAAACTTAAATGGGTTCTTATCCTTATTTGTGAATATTTTTCTTTATTAGTCCTACAGATTTGTGATGTTATTTAAATAACCTGTTGTTTGAAAATAAGGACAACAACATTTTGAACACCTGGTAGAGTACTCTTGTACATTTTCATTTGAAAAATGTGTGTGATGCGGGTGGTGTGGGGGAGAAATTCCTCAGACAGCCTGAAGAGAGAGTGGCTACAGCAAAAGATTCCTCCATTAGCTTCTTGTTACTCTAAGACAAGTTAGCTCTTGTTAATACAGTATAAAGTTATTTAGTTCAAAGTTACGAAGAAAGAAATCGATCAGTGCCTAAATGTACCAGATCTGTCACCTAAGGAGTAAGTTTCATTCTCCTTAAAAACCTTCTGATGTTTTGAAAAAAAATGAATAAAATAATAAATGCACATAACCAAAATGCATGCAAGTCTCAGCTTTGATGCTGTGTTATTTTCTTCCTAATCATAGAGGTGGGATTATTCGATTGCTGGAAATCCAGTTCCATGGCAAAGTCTGGAATTGAGCTATACAGTTTATGATACACGAAATGCTGTAATTTTTGGAATACTTGTCTCAAACCTCTGGATGATCTTTCTTTTCTGTCAGGTTATGTTACCATAGCACAGTGTGATGTCACCATCTTGTACTAAAAAAATATGTTTTTGTATTTAAAAAATATAAGCAAATTGAATGTATGTCTCCATTATTTCCTGTCAAACTTATGAATGTAAAGGCATTTTTGTTCATTTTCACTTATCACCTCAGTGTTACCTGATGTCTATAACTCAAGGAAACTGATACAACTAACAACATATGCAGTTGCTCCATCAATTCTGATAATAACGATAATGATTTTGATGGTTTTGTTTTCTGATATGCAAACTGAGGTCTTTAATCTTAGTGGTGCTTAAGGTCGGGTTTTTAATGCATCACCATATTATTATGTCTCCACTCCTCCATATTCTCATATGCAGTTCAAATGGTCTGGCAGTGCTGTTGGTGGTGTCATCAGAAAATATGATGATGTTAGAGTTACTATAATGGAGCATCATGGGTGAAGAATAAAAATGTACTACCTTTTTAAAATGCACACTGGACTGGGTCTAAGGAGCAGGCAATTGAACTGTTGATGTGAGTCTTTCCAAGAATTGAAGCCAGAGAAGTAACTGCTGCTTAGTAGTCCTTTAGAACTGGACTCTGAGCTCAGAACGCATTGGACAGTAGTATTATGTTGGTTATTTCAAATTATGCAGCTATGACAGACTGGGACAGTAAGAAGTGTGGAATAGTAATGCTAAGTCATCTTTGATGGTTTTTAGGATGTGGGGTCAAATGCTTTGGAGGCCAGCTTATTTACAGTCTTTCCAAGTCTTGTGCATTGTAGCACTTCAGCATGCAATCTCCAACATTACTGAGAACCTTAAAGGAAGGTGTGGTGTTGTGAGCTACAAACTAGAGCTAAAGTTTAATTCAGCACATATGGAATGTAGTCATCAATATAGTTTCATTGTCATTCTTTTTATACTTGGTGATGGACTGCAGGCACCTTCACCTTTAGCCTCAAAGTATCTTGCACTTTGTCTGACAGTCCGTCAACTGAATGAAATACAGAAGTTGACTTTTATTCATGAATAGATTTACTTTAAATTTTTTGTTTGTATTATGGCCTAACAAAAGCAGAATTATTGATAAGAGTGTCACATTTAATATAAACAGCAAAGTGGTGCAGAAGTTAGCATAGTTGTCACTTAACCTTACTGTTCTGGATTCAAATTCCATGACTCCCTGTTGTAGCAAATCCTCAGGATATGCCAGTTCAGCTTTCTGACCACAATAGGCTAAGCAAAACTGGTGTGGCTTTGTGCATGACTGGGTGGTATTTAGGTGGGCTCCTGATCATCACCTTTGTGTGATTTCCTTTGATTGATTGACTTTCTCTACCCTTGTTATTCCTTTATTTCTCATCTAGGTATTGCTTAATAATTTTACTTTGTTTTAAATGTTGCCCTCCATGTTTAACTGTGCTCTAGTTTATTTGTTGACTTATTTCTATTTCAGTTTAATTCCTTTGATAAAACCTGTTCAGAACTGCGATGTAATGTCAATGTCCAATTAGCTAATATGTATAAATTCAAATCCTGAGTATAGTTTGAGATTTGAACCAGCAAAGAGCAGTGCCTCATTCAGCATTCTTACAATACACTAACCAATATTTTAAAAAATCTGTTCTTATATTTAAAAGTTTATTGATGATAGCATAACAAAAGTTGGAGTGATTAGCATATGAATTACAAAAGGAATAATGGCTTCCCTGTGGTATGACCATGGTGAAAACATACAATTTTCTATGAATTTTTAAATTTTTTTTTTTTTTCCTCAGTTTGCACCAGTTTCTTTTTACAAGGTACCCACCAGGCTCCTTAAGTCTCACAGTTCAGTGGTCATGAACTTGCAAAGTATGTGGACAGTTTTGAGGAGAGTAATCTTCTCTATCTGGACTATATTCACTTTACAGGAAAGATCATCAAGATATTTTTGAAGGCCTAGTCAAGCAGGTCCAAATGGTCTGATTTTAACTAGAATTGTATAAGCCTTTGTGTGCCGCATGCGTGAAATATCAATATTATTATTATTATTATTATAGTTTAAGATAACATCTAAGCTATGAGAGCACAATTTCCCACTAACCTCTAGTGTTAAAAATCACATTATTCTAACATCAGGATTTTGAAAGAATTAGGTATAAAGTCATTAGGTATAAAGTCATTCAATTAAGATGTATTAATTGCATTCATTATTGGCAGTGGTTTCATTTTGTTATTTAGTCATTAATGTAAATTTACTAAGGTAGCAGACATAAGAAGTGACAGGTTGTGATACAGTGCTCTCTGATTTGGACGTAAGCTGCTCAATCTACAACCTCATGATATTTAGATAACTGCTACTACCATATATGTAAGATGACTTAGATTTCTTATTCTTTAGATTAGCCACTTCTAAGTTACACTTTTGGGTTATCCGACCGCAAGCACCTGCAAAGGATAATGAAGACAGCAGAGAACATTATTGGGGTGCCTCTCCCTTCACTACAGGACATATTTTACAAATGCAGTGTCCGCAAGGCCTGCAGCATTGTGCTGCACAAGGCCTGCAGCATTGTGCAGGACCCCTTACACCCCTCACATGGAATTTTCACACTTCTGCCATCCAAGAGAAGATACTGCAGCATCAAAGCCAGATCTGCCAGGCTGCAGGAGAGTTTTTACCCCCAAGCTGTTAGACTCCTTAACACCATGCTGCCCCCTGGGACCTTCCACACTGCCTCAACCACCTCTAAAAACAGAACTTTTATACATGCAAGCCACTTTCCTGCAAAGACTAGTGTGCATGTAGAAAAGAACTGAGAATCTCATACTGACTTTAAGTATTTTGACACTCTTGATATCCTTCTGCTGTGAAACATTCTGACCTGTCATTGTTTACACATGTCTTAAACAACTATTATCATACACTGATCATTTCTGTATTATCTATATCTATTATTTGTTTATTATATTGCATATCTTACACATCAATATTGCTGCTACCTATTTGTCTTGTCTTTGCACAATGTCTTGTCTTGTTTGTGTTTTAATTTTAAATTTACATTTTAATTCTATTTTTAATTTATTATTTGCATGTCATGTTGTTACACGGGCGGCACGGTGGCGCAGTGGGTAGCGCTGCTGCCTCGCAGTTGGGAGATCTGGGGACCCGGGTTCGCTTCCCGGGTCCGCCCTGCGTGGAGTTTGCATGTTCTCCCCATGTCTGCGTGGGTTTCCTCCGGGTGCTCCGGTTTCCTCCCACAGTCCAAAGACATGCTGGTTAGGTGGATTGGCGATTCTAATTGGCCCTAGTGTGTGCTTGGTGTGTGGGTGTGTTTGTGTGTGTCCTGCGGTGGGTTGGCACCCTGCCCGGGATTGTTTCCTGCCTTGTGCCCTGTGTTGGCTGGGATTGGCTCCAGTAGACCCCCGTGACCCTGTGTTCGGATTCAGCGGGTTGGAAAATGGATGGATGGATGTTGTTACACTGTGGACCCTGAGCTTTGCAATTTCGTCTATCTGTATACTTGTATATGGTTGAGATGACAATAAAGTTCACTTTGATACCTTTGATTGATTAATATTTATATCTCTTAGTTTGCAGAAGTAATTATAACGTGTGTCATTGAGCCCCTTCGTATAAAATTTAATTTGTCTAGTATACAAGTATACAAGGAAACTACATTTATGGTTTGCATTACAAATCTAAATCTAAATCTAAGTTTTAATTGCTGTATCCAATACCTGTTTCTCATACAAGCGCTAGCTTTTTGAATTAATCTGCACTATTATTAATCTGTAGGCCCAGGTTTAAGGTTTTCAGAATTTTGATGAATTTGAAAATAATGCAATTATTAGTCAGAATAGTTCTGTTTGTTAACTGGCTATTTATTGGAAAGTAATTGAATCATATTTTTAAGTGGAAAAGATGCATGCTAAAAGGGCCAATGAATCTTTTTTATTTTTTGCCTTTAATCAACTGCTTTGAATTGCAGCAGTGACACTTTAATGGTGGCCATTTGTATACAACAGAACATCTACAGTATAAGCATTTTTGTGTGTATTCATTTATTTCTGAGTGTATCGATTTTTATGCATTCATTTATTACTTTAGCAGGAAGGCTATTGACATTTTGTTTGTTAATGGCATAGGTGATGCTTAAAGTGCAATAATGTGAGCGTGTAGTACAATTCATGCTTGGGAAAACCCCAAGATTTAATCTGCCTTAGAAAGATGCTGATAGAGTTAATTTGGACAAATTCATGCAATAAGGTTACTTTATTTTAATGGATTACTAATTCAGATGAATTTTAGCAAATCTTGATAACGAATGAGGAGTAAAGACCAGGAAGTCTTCAAATTAATAATTTACCTTTTTATGTCTGATATGAAATGACTAATTTAAGGATCCTAGAAGATATTATATTACCTACATTTAACATATCCCATTTCATGTAGAACTGATTATCTTTTTTACACACTGTATTGTGTGTTTCGTTTTGCACTAATGACAACTGTTAAAGTGTTTCTTTATTCCGAGATTCAAGAAAGTGGATGAATTAAAATACAAATATCAAAAAATATTCCACTGGCAGTCTTATTATACATCACTATACTTTTTTTCTGTAATTTAGCTAGATGTGTCAACTTTAGAATATAAGTGTTGAGGGTTTTTCCTCTTTAATAATTTTTCTGTAATTCACAGTTTTACATTTTTTTAAGTCTTCACAATAAAGTTTAGAAACAGTAAAACTGATAATTGTAACAACCCTCCAGTTATTTAAAACATTATATTTAATAATATTGTATAACATTTTATTGTTACAGTTTTTAGTAGCATAGTGGTACAATAAATAAGGATGCCCCTTATCCTTGTCTGTTTTTCTTTTCTTTTTTTTGTAAGAATGAAGTTTGTGTGTTTGTAATTCCATGCATCTCAGGTCACAATTGAAATGCAAGAATGCAGATTGACTGGTGAAAGAAAATAATGGCAGCATGTGGCTGTATTTGTGTGCATTGCAACTGACTGCGGTTATCCTGTTAAATATGGGATGTGCATATCAGTTACTTGGCCTGGTAGGCATCTTTGTGTTTACAGAGCATTCGGAAAGTATTCACAGCACATCACTTTTTCCACATTTTGTTATGTTACAGCCTTATTCCAAAATGGATATTTTTTCCTCAGAATTCTACACACAACACCCCATAATGACAACGTGAAAAAAGTTTACTTGAGGTTTTTGCAAATTTATTAAAAATAAAAAAATTGAGAAAGCACATGTACATAAGTATTCACAGCCTTTGCCATGAAGCTCAAAATTGAGCTCAGGTGCATCCTGTTTCCCCTGATCATCCTTGAGATGTTTCTGCAGCTTCATTGGAGTCCACCTGTGGTAAATTCAGTTGATTGGACATGATTTGGAAAGGCACACACCTGTCTGTATAAGGTCCCACAGTTGACAGTTCATGTCAGAGCACAAACCAAGCATGAAGTCAAAGGAATTGTCTGTAGACCTCCGAGACAGGATTGTCTCGAGACACAAATCTGGGGAAGGTTACAAAAAACTTTCTGCTGCTTTGAAGGTCCCAATGAGCATAGTAGCCTCCATCATCTGTATGTGGAAGAAGTTCGAAACCACCAGTACTCTTCCTAGAGCCAGCCAGCCATCTAAACTGAGCGATCAGGGGAGAAGGGCCTTAGTCAGGGAGGTGACCAAGAACCCAATGGTCACTCTGCCAGAGCTCCAGAGGTCCTCTGTGGAGAGAGGAGAACCTTCCAGAAGGACAACCATCTCTGCAGCAATCTACCAATCAGGCCTGTATGGTAGAGTGGCCAGACGGAAGCCACTCCTTAGTAAAAGGCACATGGCAGCCCTCCTGGAGTTTACCAAAAGGCACCTGAAGGACTCTCAGACCATGAGAAAGAAAATTCTGTGGGCTGATGAGACAAAGATTGAACTCTTTGGTGTGAATGCCAGGCGTCATGTTTGGAGGAAACCAGGCACTGCTCATCACCAGGCCAATACCATCCCTACAGTGAAGCATGGTGGTGGCAGCATCATGCTATGGGGATGTTTTTCAGCAGCAGGGACTGGGAGACTAGTCAGGATAAAGGGAAAGATGACTGCAGCAATGTACAGAGACATCCTGGATAAAAACCTGCTCCAGAGCGCTCTTGACCTCAGACTGGGATGACGGTTCATCTTTCAGCAGGACAACAACCCTAAGCACACAGCCAAGATATCAAAGGAGTGGCTTCAGGACAACTCTGTGAATGTCCTTGAGTGGCCCAGCCAGAGCCCAGACTTGAATCCAATTGAACATCTCTGGAGAGATCTTAAAATGGCTGTGCACCGATGCTTCCCATCCAACCTGATGGAGCTTGAGAGGTGCTGCAAAGAGGAATGGGTGAAACTGGCCAAGGATAGGTGTGCCAAGATTGTGGCATCATATTCAAAAAGACTTGAGGCTGTAAGGTGCATCGACAAAGTATTGAGCAAAGGCTGTGAATACTTATGTACATGGGATTTCTCTGTTTTTTTATTTTTAATAAAAACCTCAAGTAAACTTTTTTCATGTTGTCATTATGGGGTGTTGTGTGTAGAATTCTGAGGAAAAAAATGAATTTAATCCATTTTGGAATAAGGCTGTAACATAACAAAATGTGGAAAAAGTGATGTACTGTGAATACTTTCCGGATGCACCGTATATAAGGATGGCAAAATAATTCACATTCAAGGCAATTCAGTCCTTTGTCACAAATCTTTTCTGTTACTGATGTGTGGAATATGTTATAAAAATGAAAAGAAGGTGCAGGGTAGCCCAACTTTGCCTCTATAAGCGTCATAAAAGAGAATGGCAGTCTCCTGGGTTATGCATGTTAATTTATACACATGCCTCCTCCTCTTCAAACCACTGAGTCTATCATCAGGCAGCCATAATAAAACTGATCAATAGAATGTTTTGTATAAGAGAAATGAATTAAAGAAGTATGATGTGCCATAATATTTCTGCTTTTAACCTGTTTATTTTTGGGCAGGCCACATGGTATAGTGGCTAGTGCCTTGGACTTTTCAATCACAGTGTGGTTAGTTTAAACCCAGCACCTATAATTCCATGCATGAGTATGAGCCAGTCACCAAATCTGCCCGTAACCCAATAGTAAAAGAAGCTGCATTTAAATGATCAAAATGTATTCTTGATGTTATCAACTTTGGTAAATGTGTCAGTCAAATGATAAAATAATGATTATAAAAATTATGATGCAAATAATGGAGTACAATATATGCAAAAGTAGGTAAAAGAACACTTTTTTTAAAGGGTTATATGAGCATGCCTTGTTTGTTATTTTACAACCGTAGGCATTTATTCAATACATCAATCGATACATCCCTATTTTATTTTTAGATTTTAATAATATATAAATATTTATAGTGGTGTAAACTGAATACTTTTGCAAATGCAAAATTTCAAATGTTGTATAGGTTACAAATAAAAACCTATACATTTTATTCTAATCTTTTTTTTGTGTGTGCATCTCAATTAGTTATTTGCAACCTTTAAGAAAGTCAAAAACATCTCTGAGGTTGCATGACAGCAACGCTAACCACTGTGCAATTGTAAAACAGCAGTAGCTTTTCTTGGTTATACTGTAGCTCTTTATGTCTAGCGTCCAGAGTACTCATGGACATTTCTGTTTCAAGCTATTACTTTTGTTGTTTTCTGGCACCTCTGTTTTTAAGGGGAGGGTAGAGTGAATGAGTACTGTGGAGCAAAGAAAGACAATAGACAGAGTTTTAATGTACTGTAATGTATCACTTATAAAAGTAAAAGAACAAAAACAGGTTAAAACATGAAAACTGTATTATTTATTTACTTTCACTGTTAATATTCTAAGTTGGCTGTTTCTTAACCTTAAATGCTAAATGAGCTCTTTGGTTAATTATTTCTAAAACATACAGGGAGTGGCTGAATATTTCTGAAGTCAACCAGGCCTAAGAAATTATCCATTGTTTGGTTTGTTTTTTTATGAGCTGCTAATCCCCTCTAAACCCTGCTCAAATGTGGAATGAGCTAAAAAAAGAGAGACAGAGACAGAATTCAGATCAATACTGAGTTTCTGTCTAGCTGTGGGTTCAAAATGCTATCAGCTTTCTAAAACAAAAATGGAAAATCTATTTTTTAACCATTTTACAAACTGCTTTTGAAAAGAATGCTAAAGAAAAATAACAGGGACCCCTGAGGCAGGGAACCAAGAGAGATGAGAAATTATTTGCTGCTGGTATAATGAATTTACGTAGACAGTGAATGGATGAATGGATATTGATTTTACACTTTTTATATTCTCAGTTTTTTGAAGAGGTTACAGATAAATGAGGGTCAATAAAAAGGCTAAATTATTTATGAAATAATCCATATCTAATATTTTAAGGTCATTTTGTATTAAAATATTCTAAAGTTATTCTAAAGGTAGTTAAGTGCTTAGTGCAACACTAACTGAACAACACACTTACTGGCATTGCTGTGATTATTTAGTTATTGGTCAGCATTGAGTGAAAATTGGTAGACAAAAGAATTACCTACAGAATCAAAGTCTGCAGTGTGCTGTCACCTTGAAGTCACGATGCCTCAGTCTAGTGCTGAGCTAGGGTGCCTCTCCTTTGAGTTACAACACCATTCTGCCTCTTTCAGAGAAAGCAGCAGACCAGCCCTCAGTCGGTTAACTAGTTAAAGGTCTTATCTTCTGTTTAAATGGAGTGTGCTATAGGGCAGTAATTCTGGCAGAAGAACAGTGTTTTATTAGCTCAGCAGAATGAAGAGGTTGGGCGGATTTTTATTTTTTTTTCTCTTATGCAGTTCCCTGGGAGTCCTGTCAGGATCATATTTCAGTTCACATAAACTCCTGCAGCCTACCTACAGCACAGAGAGGAGCTTCAGCTCTTTTTTTTATATCAGGGAATCCTGGATGGCCGCAATCAATGAATGCCTGCAATCCATCAAGGGAGTAAAGAAGACAGCTGATTAAAACATGGAGAGAATGGGGATTTGCTGTTTTTCTGCTTTTATGAAAACTCCAGCAGTGTGCTAAAAGTAAGATTACATGCTTCCTATAAGTGGCAGGCTAGGCCAGCTCGGCCGCTGATCGCAGGGTGGAGTGGAAAATATGGTTTTCTACTATCATGTGAGAGAGGAGCATCAGCACAAAGGAACTGTAAAATAAAAGTCAACAAGGAGCTGAAACCCTCTTAATGCAAGTTGAGGACCACAGAACGATGCAAGTTATAACAGTGGACCACAGTTGCTTAAGGTTTTTGTGTCCAAACTGTAGACGTACAAACAGTGGACCAGACTTTGCTATTTCATGCCAATAGCAAGTATTTCAGGAAACTGCCTGCATTTTACTTCACACACAAAGAAGTGTTCGGCTGCCAACATGAAGCCCAGGGTGAAATGACAGCAGGAGTTCTGTGGCAGACATTCCGAGACAAATTTGAATGAGCACAAGGGGCTTTCTTCTAACACAGATGTTTTCCTCAAAACAACCTAGATTGAACTGAGATCTGTTACAGTTTGTAGGTAGTGAACATTTTATTTGTTTTTTTCACTACCTGATCTTTTCAAGAACTCTTAACACTGAATGGCTTTGGTACTTTTTATTGATTTATGCTGAGATATTTTATTGTTCTTTTGTACTTAGAAAAACTGAAATATTGAGTTCTCACGTTGACAAGTGCCTTTAAGATGTCTGAGAAGACATTTGGAATGACAGGTGAATCTGTTGACAGCAATGGCATCAAAGATGCTAAAAAGCAACGATCCAGGTCACTAAGTCGTGCCTTTAGTTGGATGAAGAGCAGAAAAAAGAATAAAAAGAATGCAGATAGTCCTGTAGTGAGAGGGGGGAGTGGAGATGCCACGAGCAAAAAGAAGCAGAACAGCCTGGGTCCTAAAGGTAAGTTGTGATCTGTATAGCTGTTCAACTGTGGAATTTCATCAATTGTATGAAAAAGAAATCTAAAGGTGTCTTGGATGCCTGCTTTTCAAAAGTTACCATATTGATTTTTCACATTTGTACTTGCTCTTAACATAGATATACCCTTGTAAATGTTTAATGTGGTAGCCTGGGAAATTAATACATCCTGATGCAAAGCTTTGTAAATATTTCAGTGTTGAAATGATTTTCTTGGCAGACTCCTTTAGAATAATTATAAGCTAACCTATCTATGAAATGAAAGGTTAGCTTCTTAGCTCAGAAAAATAAACTTCTAAAGAGCAAAAGTGTTTTGTTTTTTTAACGACAGACAAATTACATCACTCCCAACTGTCTTTGAGGCCACCAGTTGTTAGTATGTGATCTTATCCAAGGACTGCTCAGCAATTTAAACAGTAAAAAGGCCTAAGAGTTGAACTGCATGAAACTGATTACCTTGGGAGTGTCCGTCCCAGATGTTTAGATGAACTTTGATTGTACATAACAATTTTCAGTGTGTAATAACTCTACATTTGGCATTCATAATTTTAGGGATGATTCAACAGTTTCCACTGTTCTTAAACCTCTTAGATTTCACTTAAAACATCTCTCATATTTTTGGACTAAGTGCATAATAGTGTAAAACATTGCAAAGCAATTGTTGGCGCTGTTGCCTCACTGCCACAGAGATGTGAGTTCATTTCACAACTTGGGCAATGCTTGGGTGGAGGTAGTATGTTTTTCACATCCCAATTATTATCATCTTCCTCCCACTACTCATAAATTGTGCAGCCTAGGTTCATTGGGAAATCCACATTATTCTGGAGTAGTAAGTGTCTGGGTGTTGTTAGTACATCCTGCAATACACTGATAATGTTCCAGTGCTGCCGATCCTGGCTTCCTTTGACTCTGTCTTGGGGAAATGCATATGAAAAATTAATAAATAAGTAAATAATTAGGTCAATAGCAGAGCTTTTGCAGTGTTATATCACAACACCAAGATGCAGAGTTACAGCTTTATATTTATTCATGTGGTTGCATGCTTACTTTTTCATTGGAAGGTGTTTCACAGCTCCAGGGGCCACGTGGCAGTTCCCTCTGTATTTGTGGGATTTCTACGGGTATTGTGATTTATTGCCATAAAAAAGGTGAAAATATTAGGGTAATAGGGTATTAGGGTAATGCTCAAAATACTGGTAGATATTTGTAAGTGTGGATGTTTGTTTCATTGTGCCCGGCGAAGGACTGGCATCTTGTCAAACGTTAGTTTATGATATCCTCTGCTGCCAGAATGGGTTCAAGGCTTAAGTGACTCAGTAATGGATAAAGCAAATTAAGCAGTCTTCAAGGTGTTTTATGTTTAGTGTAACAAAATTCGTGAATTGTTGTTTTTAGTTTAGTTTGTTGCCCCTTTTCTTCCTTTGCCATCTAGTGTGCCCATTTCATTATACGCAGCTTAGTGGATCTTACATCGTTTTGGCTGGCACTTAACCAAGTTCATTCATTGCCAACAGTGGAAACACCTTTGTACCTACAGGTTCTTCCACTTGGTGGCAGAAGGAACATGTCAATTTAGTTGTTTCAAATGTAGTGGTTATAAAAGCAACAGAGATTCCTACATTTTCCATTAAGGAGCTCTGGCTCCAGCAACTTGAGGGTTAAGAAAAACGGAAAAACGTATGGGTGGATGAATAAATAAATAGATCTCATCAGAATTATCAGTTAAATGATTAAGATTTTCATTAAAGGGGGATTATTTACAACATGAAACCATTTTTTCAATGGTTTTATGGAGTCTATTTTGCTGCTGGGACAGAATATATTTTTACAAGAAAGGCACGTAGTATCTCAGAGGCATCTTGGCTGGCTGTTGTTTCACAGATTTTCAATGTGTGTGGCTGTATCTCGCTAGCAATCTGCCAAATAACTTTTACACTGAATTGATCGGCACAGTCTTATCAGATTGAATGCTATACAAATGTTGATAGTGAAATTAATTTTTGGCCCTGATTCATACCACATGTAAAAAATTTGCATGTATACAGTATTTCTAGCTTTGTGTGACGTGAGAAAGGGCAACAGTGTCCTCTGCAATAGCTCAGCACACTGACAGAACACAGATGGAATCTGTGTTATTACCAAGCTGTGCCAGTCTATCATGGGAACTTCACAGTAAGGTCATAACAGAGGCCATGCTTCCCTCAACATCTTGCGCACTGTGGTTTCTACTTATGGAGCTGAGTGTATATTTGTGGGAAGTGAAAATGAAAAGGCCTGACAAAGCTCTCCTAGGGAGACAGAAATGCCAAACAGCAGTTGGATTTGGAGCATAAATTTATGGTGGTGGCTTTATTTGGTTTGAATCTGTTCAAAGGTAAAACTGCTGTTTAACATGTAAAACATGTAACATGTAAAAGATGTGACTGTAAATTTAATTACTGGCTACAAGTTGCATTATGTTTACAGTATTTTACTGAATCATACTATTGTATGTTACCATAAAAACAATACTACACAGTAAACCTGGCGACAAAATGATTGTGATGTAGCAGTACGCTGCTGTTGAATTATGTTTATTAACCATTTACAATTTATATTATTTCCTGAATTTTCTAGTGTCATCTGTGACAGTGCTGCCACTCAATAGCCAGTAATTAACTATAAATTAACTTAAACTATCTTAACGAAGGTTTATTATTCAGCCTAGCAAATTAATCCATGCCACACTGTTAATAAAAAATTTAAATAAATTGTCTTTAATCTAATTGTTAAATAACTAGCAGTTCAGCATCCAATGTTGTAACTGTCAGAAACTGCTACACACATACAGACAGTCAATTTGATATATCAATATAATTTCAGTGTTTAGTAGAATTATTTCATGTTGTCTGGTGAAGAAGGAAAGGCTGCTTTTGTGAAGAAGGATTTGCCACAGTTTATCTGTTTGTCGAAAAAAAGCAGACCCCAGATCAGTTCCATATTCACAAAAAAACCTTCAGCAGGCTTCAAAAATTGGTTTGCTAGTCATGTTTAAGTTTTTGTTTTTCACAGAGCAAATAAGTGGGAGTCATAAAGAAAAATATGCAACTTTATGCAGATTTAGAATTCTGTGCCATAGTGACTTTACTGCAATAAAGCAATCGTTCATAAAATAGTCTTTTGCATTGAAACAGTTACTTGATATTAACAGTTAAACCAATTCTTAAATGTAAGTTTACGTGCATTAATCTATTTAAAATCATTGTTTTGACTTTTGTATTATGCTTTGGCAAAATCAACTTTGATCATTTAATATACAATTGGTTACATTTCTTTTCTTTTCCAATCAAAAAAGGTAAGGTGACTTGCTCATAGTCAAACAGTGTCAATATCAGGATTTCAACCCACAAACTCAAGTTTGAAGTCCAAAGCCTTAACCAGCATGTCACACAATGATGTTCAAAATAGTGTCATATAATAAATTACAAAATAATAATTTTCATGTGATTTTTTTTACAGTGCATTTGCCTCATTTTGCCAGAATGTTCATTAAGTTTAGTTTTAAAGGTTCTTTGTGTCTGTGGTTCTCTGAGTAAATAAATTACTTTTTAATATCTGTACAATATCAAACAAGTTTCTATCAGTGTACCTGTAGCCAGAATCCAACTCTTTTAATGTCATTTTACCATTATATGAAAGTGCACAAACTGAAAATGTTCCACAATGCAAAGCAGTCCAGTCTAAATATAGTTTTACAATAATCTTCTGTTTTGTTACAATAATCTTCTGTGATGCATTTTTCAATAGAATATTTTATATGAAAAATTACAGTTAACTCCTGTGAAATGCTGGCAGTTTTAGTTACAGTGAAAGCTTATTAAAAAGTATCCAATGAAAGTATACAACTGTATACTTTTGAGTATTGCATCTGCTGTTAGAAGTGCTCGGTTAAAAGATGAAACAGCCTTTTATTACCGGATATAATCTGTGCTCAATAAACGTATTTGTTAGTATCACTGATCAGATGGGAACAACTAATAGAATGACAAATAAGTGAAGGCAGAATTTAGGCAGCTAATACAACAGACAAAAGAGAAAAATTTCAGATTAAATGTGATTATTCAGGCTCATTTACTTTGAATGTTTTAATACTCAGATTGCATGAGTTCTCATGTTGGTTTGCTTTACCCACTTATTCAGTATATGGTAGAAGCTATCCAGGCAGCAAGTGCAAGGCAGAAATGAATCCTAAAAGGTAAAATCAATTAATTGTAGGATGGACCAGGCCAACTTAGAACTGTTAAAACTACCTAACATGAATGTCTTCTGAGAAAAATCTACTGGAACATGAGGTTTAAAACTCCCTGAACCTGAAGCAATTGGTTTTTGAGATTGGCCTCATGAGGTTTTAGATTTGTAAGTAAGCGGGTCCTGTGATGGACCAAACATGCATGTTCCTATAATACATGGAAAAATTACTGTAAGCTTAGAGATGGATATTATAGTCAAGTGGGACTTCCATTATCCAAATATTAATTGGGATAACCTTACAAATAGTATAGCACAAGAAAATAACTCCATAGACATAATCAGTAACTGTTTTAAACATATAACATTAAAACACCAACAAGAAAAGAAGACTGTTTAGATTTAATGTTTTGTAATGTAGGATAGAATTCAGAGAATTTTGAACCATTAGGATCTATTGACTAAAATATAATACATTTCATAGTGTTTTGGCAGAGCACATCTTCAAAAATTAAAACATTTAATTTTAACTTTGATGGGGCTAATTTTGAGCAGATGTAGTAAAATCTAAAAAATAGTAGATTGCAAGTGTGGATGAGTTGAGGCACAATGGAGCAGAGGACACCATCATCAAAAAGTTCTTGAAATTTAGAAACAGTAAGAATTTATAGATAACTCTGGAGTAGATAAATAAGGTCATGAAAAGTTTCAAACAAAAAGCTGATGTACTATAAGGCATACAAATTAGATAACTAGAGTACTAACCATAAGGTTTATAAGTTTAAAAAATATTAAGAATGCTAGTAAAATACAAGTAGATAAAAGATGATCCAAAGAGTTTTTTTCGGAATTTTTGTAGGAAAAAAAAAATCAAGGAAGAAATGAAGTGTATTAGGAACAGTTAGTTAATGCTGTAAATTAGCATTAGCATCTAAAATTATCATATGAGGAAATTGACAGAGTGAACACAAATCTTGTTAGTTTCTGCTTGATACTATGAATGAAGGAGCTTATATTTAATTTATCTTAATTTTACAGTATTGCTAAGAAAATAGAATATAGAAGATGTGAAAATGTGATGATTAAAGATTAAACCAGTGTCAAATAAAACAGATAACTGAATGTGGGATTAGACCTTTTAGTGCTAAAGTTCTTTAAAAGTACATTTGCATATAATGCGTAAAGCAGCTATTGCAATATCCATGTCTCTCTGTTGGTCTGTCTGTCCGCATGAACCAACTTAATCCCCTGTGGATGAATTTTTATGATTTTTTTCACTTAGTCTTCAAAGATATTTATAGCGGCAGTTCAATTATAATTAAGATATCTTGAATAGATTGCACTGTGCACAGTGTTAAAATTTCAAATTTGCACACTGAATTTGCAAACTCATCTCTCTTAAAACAAAGAAACATTTTGTGTGACTTCAACTACAAGTTTATTGTTCCAATTTTACCTCGACAGTGGTTACACCAACTTGTATATTGTGTATATATTCCGCTATTTCATCTCTGATAGCCACTAGTAATGGCAAACACCTTCCCAGTATAAGTTAATGATGCACCAGCAGAAGTCACGGTCACTGGCTGCATGAGCGTGCATAAATCTCTGCACCATCAAGTTGCTTCTGCTTTATAAAGTCTTCCCAGCAGCTTGAGTGCAAGCAGAAGAGAAGTAGTGCACCAGCACCTCAGTCTTCCCAATGCTTTAAATCAGGTAAGTTAAATGGTTTCCTAATCATAAAATTAAAAAATGCAAGCAAGTAAAACAAAAGGTTATTTAGATATGGATGACGTACCCTGTGGAGTTATGCAAAAACTTCTTCTCACTATCAACCTTACACTAAACCTGCCTCACGGTACCATTATCTGCAAATTTCGGTGATTTTTTATTTCACTGTCAGTGTAATTATTTAGGGTGACCAGACAACCCATTGACAGTTGACAGTCCTAATTTAAGGCTATGTGCCTTGATAAATAATGGAAGAATACCAAAATGCCCTGACTTTAACAGGCGGCCTATCTGGTAAAACATTGCTCTGCCAAATCACATAGCCTCAAAATACATTTAGAACAGCACATATGAAGCTCTAAAGGAGAAGACCAAATGTTACCCATATACATCTGCCCCTTCACCTTCTTTTTGAACTAATATATGTGAAATATCATAATCAAAAACTCTGAGGGGAAAAGGTTGATTAAGATCTTAAATTTGTCAAAGACCAAAAGCACATGAAAACAGAGTACTGCCAATTATTTGCTTCCACATCAACAAGTATGTGGAATTCTCTGTGTTCATTTGTGAAACTGTGTTTATTTTTCCTGTGCCCTGATCCATCTCTGATGATGATGAGATACAGCAGGCATTAAATAAATGAGGATAGGCTTTATGCATGGGCATACATGCTGTACAAGTGTCTTGATTTGGGACTTTGTAAATCTGGTCACCCTATAGTTTACAATCAAAGCACCACATTCACCTTATATAGTCACTCATTGTAATAAAGTCTGCCTTCAAGATTTAAGATTCAAGAGTTTTATTCATCACATACACACTTCATAAAGGTATAACGTGCAGTGAAATGAAAAGCTGGCCTACTTCAAGATTGTGCAAAACAAAAGCAAACACACAAAATAAATAAAATTAAGAAAACAATAATAAAATTAGCTAAAATTAAATAAAATGAACTAAATTAAATCAGATTAAATTAATTTAAGATAGATTAAAGTTAAGTTAAAATCTGGAATCTGAAACAGCACAAAGTACAAAGTGACTGTACAGAATGTTAAAATAAATGTACAATGAGTTTTAGGTTTGAATGTTTGTTGGCACGTCAGAGTTCAGGATTCTGATGAACTCAGGATAAAAGGTCCTCTTGAGTCTCTCAGTCTTTGCCATTAGGCTGCGCTGCCGCTTGCCTGAGTTGAGCAGGCTGAACAGTTTGTTACTTGGGTGTGTAGAGTTCATAATTATTATAATTACCCTGGTCCTGTAGCACTTGGTGTAGATATCCTGCAGAGAGGGCACTGCTGCCCTTTGATAAACGCAACACTCTCTACTTTGCCATCTTGGACTGAGTAATTCCCAAACCATGATGTGCAGCTCTGTGTTAGGATGCTCTCTATGGCACCAGTGTGAAAAACTTTCAACATAGCTGGGGAGAACTTGAATTTCCTCTGCCGCCTCAGGTGATAAAGATGCTGTCTGGCCTTCATCATCCAAGTTTGTGTGTGCTGGATCCATGTCAGGTCCTCAGTGATGTACACACCCAGGTACTTGAAGCCACTCACCCTCTCAACTGGAAATCCATTTATGCTGATGGGGCTGTGGATCTGTTGCTGCTTCCACCTGAAATCCACCACAAGCTCCTTGGTCTTGCTGACATTCAATGAGAGGTTATGAGCCTGTGCCACACTACCAGATTCTCTACCTCGTCCAGATAGGCCTCCTCGTCATTATTGAAAACAAGGCCTAAGACCACCGTGTCATCAACAAACTTAACAATAGTGCTGGAGCTGTGCTTGGCCACACATTCGTGTGTGTAAAGGGAGTATAGCAGAGGACTCAGTAGCCTTGTGGAACTCCTGTGTTGACAGTGATATTAGTTGCCTGCTTTTATTACCTGAGGCCTGCCTGTTAGAAAATCCAGAACTCAGTCGCAGTGGAGGATATTCAGTTCCAGGTCTTTAAGCTTTGTGGCAAATAAGTGGGGGACAATGGTATTAAAGGCCAAGCTGTAGTTTATAAACAACAATCTTACATAATTCTTGTTCTTGTGGTCTACATGGGACAAAGAGGTGTGCAGAATAGATGGTGTCATCTGTAGACCTGGTTGTATTGTATGCAAACTGTAGTAGATCAAAGTCCCTTGGAAGGATTTGGAGTCTTTAATAATCCCCTAGAAGAACTGCATGACAATAGATGGGAGTACTACAAGGCAGTAATCATTAATGATTTTTTAAGAGAGATAGGAACCACAGACTGGGCTAAAGAGTTATTGAGAGAAGATGTAAACACTACAGCTAGCTGATTGGCACACGATTTAAGAATGCACTCAGGGATTCCGTCTGGTCCTGGTGCTATCCTGCAGTTTATACCCCTCAGAGCACAAAGATTATTACAACTTGACATTGCATTGCAACAGGAGATTGCAACTTCTCTAGTCCAATTAGTGCTAATGTATGCTCTATTACCCTCACTGTCCTGCAAGTTAATACTAGTTCCGTTAGTGTCAGACTAATGCATTGGAAGCATTCAGGTCATCTGCTAGAGAAGAGTCAACACAGAAAGTGGGTTTACCTCTAAAGTCTGTAATGGTCTTTAATCCTTGCCACGTTCGTCTACTGTCCCCTAGATGAAAGTTAGACTCCACTTTCTCCTTGTACAGCCTCTTAGGCTTCTTAACCACCACATTCTGTTCTGTTGTGAGAAGCTCTGGATCTTTTTACTTTCTATTGGACTGAACAGGTTAGGAAATTCAAGTGGAAAATGAAGAAAATTTTAATTATTTCAAGCATATTTTCTCCAGGCAATTATCACACCCTTATTTGCTTAAGTATTGGAAAAATAAGTTTACTTGACATAAACAAGCAAATTGTGAATCTGTAACGCATACTGTATAACCTTATCCACCTTAGTAAAAGGATAAGTAGTTGTGGGTCTGTGTACTTATGTGTCCATCCAGTTGCTATGTCTCTGTCATTCCAACAGATGGATTTTTTTAGAAATTCTAAAACAAATAGCATATAACAGAAACTTATGCATTGTATTTTTCCAAAAAATGTTGCATCGCAAACATTTGTAAGTAATATAATCTATATATATAAAAGCCAAATACCACTGACTCACTCATCACGAAATGTCCCAAACCATGAGGACTTGGGACTTGAAATTTGGAATTAGGTTACTCTTGGCCCATAGGTGCTCACTAAGAAACGGTTTTAAAAATTTCATGGTCCAAGCCTGAAATTTCTTATAGTTTTTTAGACCCGTTTGTATGTCTGTCCGCTTTTCACAAGAGAAATACTTAACGGATTTATATTGGGATTTTTTCCATAATTTGCTTGAACATTCTGTTGATTTTGCGACTTTCTTATCGTGCTAAGTATCATAGTTCATTTGCAGTACCGATTTATTAGCGCGAATCCGAGAGAGACTCATCGGACTGCGGGGAGGGGGGCGGGGCCCTCCTTACTTACGCATCTGCCTCAGGGCGTAACCTTAGCTCCGCTTAATTAGCGAACGAGAGAACTACTTACCGGATTTAGATCTTTTTTTTTTCTATAATTTACTTGAACATCCATCCATCCATCCATCCATCCATTTTCCAACCCGCTGAATCCGAACACAGGGTCACGGGGGTCTGCTGGAGCCAATCCCAGCCAACACAGGTCACAAGGCAGGAAACAATCCTGGGCAGGGTGCCAACCCACCGCAGTTACTTGAACATTCCGGTTGATTTTGCGACTTCTTTCATTGCGCTAAGAATCATAGTTCGCTTGCAGGAGCGATATATTTGTGCTAATCCAAGACACAGGCTGCAGGCTGAGGGGAGGGGGAAGAGTGACGTCAGGAATAGAGAGCTGGGCGGGGCCCTCCTCACTGTCCTGTTTCACCAATACGCGGGTGAAGCCGCAGGGAATGGCTAGTACCATATATATTTAAATCCTCATTAAGAAGATTCTCAGCATGGTATTTAAGGTGTACGTAAATGAAATCACAGAGCTGGGCATACTATACATGACCTGATGTAGCATTCCTAAAACCACTTAATCCAATTCAGGGCTACACAGACTGGAGCTCAGCATGGCAGCATCAGGCACAGGACAGGAGCTAATCCTGGATAGGGCACCACTAACAAATTCAAATATAGTGCATCCGGAAAGTATTCACAGCGCATCACTTTTTCCACATTTTGTTATGTTACAGCCTTATTCCAAAATGGATTAAATTCATTTTTTTCCTCAGAATTCTACACACAACACCCCATAATGACAACATGAAAAAAGTTTACTTGAGATTTTTGCAAATTTATTAAAAATACAAAAATTGAGAAAGCACATGTACATAAGTATTCACAGCCTTTGCCATGAAGCTCAAAATTGAGCTCAGGTGCATCCTGTTTCCCCTGATCATCCTTGAGATGTTTCTGCAGCTTCATTGGAGTCCACCTGTGGTAAATTCAGTTGATTGGACATGATTTGGAAAGGCACACACCTGTCTACATAAGGTCCCACAGTTGACAGTTCATGTCAGAGCACAAACCAAGCATGAAGTCAAAGGAATTGTCTGTAGACCTTCGAGACAGGAATGTCTCGAGGCACAAATCTGGCGAAGGTTACAGAAACATTTCTGCTGCTTTGAAGGTCCCAATGAGCACAGTGGCCTCAATCATCCATAAGTGGAAGAAGTTCGAAACCACCAGGACTCTTCCTAGAGCTGGCCGGCCATCTAAACTGAGCGATCGAGGAGAAGGGCCTTAGTCAGAGAGGTGACCAAGAACCCAATGCTCACTCTGTCAGAGCTTCAGAGGTCCTTTGTGGAAAGAGGAGAACCTTCCAGAAGGACAACCATCTCTGCAGCAATCCACCAATCAGGCCTGTATGGTCGAGTGGCCTGACGGAAGCCACTCCTTAGTAAAAGGCACATGGCAGCCCACCTGGAGTTTGCCAAAAGGCACCTGAAGGACTCTCATATCACGAGAAAGAAAATTCTCTGGTCTGATGAGAGAAAGATTGAACTCTTTGGTGTGAATGCCAGGCGTCACGTTTGGAGGAAACCAGGCACCGCTCATCACCAGGCCAGTACCATCCCTACAGTGAAGCATGGTGGTGGCAGCATCATGCTGTGGGGATGTTTTTCAGCGGCAGGGACTGGTAGACTAGTCAGGATAAAGGGAAAGATGACTGCAGCAATGTACAGAGACATCCTGGATGAAAACCTGTTCCAGAGCGCTCTTGACCTCAGATTGGGGCGAAGGTTCATCTTTCAGCATGACAACGACTCTAAGCATACAGCCAAGATATCAAAGGAGTGGCTTCAGGACAACTCTGTGAATGTCCTTGAGTGGCCCAGCCAGAGTCCAGACTTGAATCCGATTGAACATCTCTGGAGAGATCTTAAAATGGCTGTGCACCGACGCTTTCCATCCAACCTGATGGAGCTTGAGAGGTGCTGCAAAGAGGAATGGGCAAAACTGGCCAAGGATAGGTGTGCCAAGCTTGTGGCATCATATTCAAAAAGACTTGAGGCTGTAATTGCTGCCAAAGGTGCATCGACAAAGTATTGAGCAAAGGCTGTGAATACTTATGTACATGTGATTTCTCAGTTTTTTTATTTTTAATAAATTTGCAAAAACCTCAAGTAAACTTTTTCACATTGTCATTGTGGGGCGTTGTGTGTAGAATTCTGAGGAAAAAAAAGAATTTAATCCATTTTGGAATAAGGCTGTAACATAACAAAATGTGGAAAAAATGATGCGCTGTGAATACTTTCCAGATGCACTGTATAAAATACAAGAAAACAAAAAACAAAATTCTCATCATTGTATATAAGTACTGTATTTTAAAAAAATTTGAATATATTAAATAAAACAAGGAAACAGCAGGCTATGAAAAATTAGGTCTCATTAATATAATATAAACAAATATATATGAAATACCAAGAAAAGACAAAAAATGTAAATGATCAAATTTAATACCATAAGTCAGAAAATAAATGGAACACTTCTTAAATCATGCAGTTTACCCTTTTCATTTATGAGACGACATTTCAGAATAATGCAGTAAAGGTTTCCTTTCCAATTACGTAAGCCTTGGCAGACGCCAGTAAAGCATGCTGACTCAACTTCCTTGCCAGTCTTATCCACCTGAGGCCAAGGCAGAATCTCTATTTCCATTTTAGTCCAATTTTTTCTGAAACAAACATTCATCTTCTTCAAAAAAACACTTTGTCTTACAATTGTTTCAAATTAAAATAAAATCTGGGAGCAATCCTTAAAACAGGCTTATTCTGACGCCTATCTGCAGTGACCCATTCACTTTTTATTGCTCATCTCATCTCACTTATAGCATTTGACTTTGCAACACCATTGCTACCTACAGAGTGACACTTTCATTCAGTCATTGAAATATTAGCACATTCAGCAGTGAGGATATTCTTCTCTTATTTAATGATATAATCTCAATGCATATAAAACTCACATGATCAATTCTGTGATTGTGCTTCAGGGCTCAGAGTTATTGTGCAAAGTTTGCTTTCCTTGAGTTACCTATCTTGTGAAATATTGTGAAATAGAGACATTATTATATTTCAGTTCAAGAAAGAAAGCAGCATCTGCATTCTATTTTGCTCCTGTACTGTTATGTGGGCCCATAGTCCCTTCAGACACAACTGTCTTCAATCATTTGAACCTCTTATTCCTTTTCATTAAAATGCTTCTTGCCCAATGAAGAAGAAATTAATTTGAATAAAATTCTTAACCTATTACTGAACTTAGCTGATATTTACCCTGTTTTCATGTCATTAAATATGCTGGCAAATTTTAAGTACATTAAAAAATGTAAATTAACTTAAGAAAGAAGCATGGCTAGATTCACTTTATAAAACACATCTCTAATAATACTCAGTGCCTTATGGGGCCAGAGCCTTTAATGACAGCATTGGACTTAAGGTAGAGGTTGCTAGCCCATCGCAGAGCCTATTCATGCACATATCACCAGAAGCAATTCTAGGGACTCTGGGAGCCCCAGGCAAAAAACTCCATGGGGCTCTCCAACTTAGGTAGAATGCCTAGAGGGGGCTGGGCAGTCTCATGGCCTGGAACCCCTGCAGATTTTTTTTTTTTTTTGCCAGCTGTCTGGAGTTTTTTTGTTTTTTTTGTCCTTCCTGGCCTTACTTTTTTTCTATATTAATTAGTGTTTCTTTATTCTAATTTTTATTTATTTTGTCTTTTTTCTCTTTCTTCATCATGTAAAGCACTTTGAGCTGCATTATTTGTAAGAAAATCCATCCACCATCCATTATCCAACCCGCTATATCCTAACTACAGGGTCACAGGGGTCTGCTGGAGCCAATCCCAGGCAACACGGGGTGCAAGGCAGGAAACAAACCCCGGGCAGGGTGCCAGGGTGCACACACACACACACCAAGCACACACTAGGGACAGTTAAGAATCACCAATACACCTAACCTGCATGTCTTTGGACTGTGGGAGGAAACCAGAGTACCCAGAGGAAACCCCCGCAGACACAGGGAGAACATGCAAACTCCACGCAGGGAGGACCCGGGAAGCGAACCCGGGTCTCCTAACTGCGAGGCAGCAGCGCTACCACTGTGCCACCGTGCTGCATTGTAAGAAAATGTGCTATATAAATAAATATTGTCGTTGTTGTTGTTACCCTCTCCTGGGTCTCAACATGGTAAAATGTATTATTTTAGTGCAAAGTGCAAAATAATAAAATCAAGGAAAGGAGGATTTAATTAACACACATCCTTTATTTTAATTTTGTTAAAAACAGATTAAATAAAACACCATGATGAATACAACATTTATGTAGAAAACAGAAAAACAGTAATAGAAAAAGCAAATTTTAAAAATCTAAAAAAATAAAAAGTAAACAAAACGCAAAAAATAATGAGCACAGCATGGTAATAAAAATAAATACAAATGGTACATGTAATATTTAAAAAATAATAAAAACTGCCTTCAGAAATTTAAAAAACAAAAAAAATGCTTGAATAGGTATCACTGTAAATTTCAGAACTGCTGTTTGTCGGCTTTGGCTGCAATAAATGCAGCTGCTATGTCCTCTATGTCTATAAAGACCTTTGAACTCTGCATGCTATTGAAGTTGGAACTCAGGCTGAAAGCCACATGGTAGATCTCAAGTAACATTTAAAAGACTTTAAAGATGGAAACCTCTATCACCAGAGGCAATAGTGATAGGAAAAGTCAGGACTTCTTAGAACCCCGTCTCACTGTTACCCACTCACCCCTTAGCTGAACTGGTGCAGCTAATTTTCACCGTGCAGTAACTACACTGGGGCCTAGAGAACTGGATGCCAAATCAGAAATAGCTCAATTGTCTTTTGTCTTCTTTCCACTTTGGCTGCAGTCTCTGTCGATAATTTTGCTAAGAAAAATCTTAACATTTTAAAATAAAGTCAAGCAAATGCCATGCTCCAAAAGTGCTGGATTTCAAATAAATTATTAATCCTTTTACCATCGAATAAAAAAAATGGAAAGAAATAGCCGAATTGCCTAAACAAACTAACAAACTGAGTCAATCCTCTTTGTTTTTTTTTTTTGCTTTTAGACTTCTGATCTTCCTGATTAATGAAATTGGCTCTGACTACTTATAACATAACTAAATAAGTAACGTTCATCACAAACACTGATACTCTCACAGCAGAAATGAAGGCTCCACTTAGGCTGATTTCTGACCATGTCTTTGTAGTGTGTGAATGCTATGCTTCAAGAGGAATTCCCTTGGATCTCTCACTGCAATGAATACCAATGTAAATAGATGCCATCGGGGACCCCCTTCCAGTTCGAGGTCCCAGGCAATTGGCTGTCTTGCCTGTCCTGTCGTCGTGCCACTGCACAGCACTAAATTACACTCACACAAGGGCCAATTCAAAATTGCGTTAATATAACATGAAAGTCGTTTGTGTAAAGGGAATCTAAACATCAAATAATAGATCAGGTCAGGTTCAGGTTGGGGAGCATTCACTGGTACAGCACGTTGCCCCACCTGCCACATGATGAAACAGTTCAGGATACTGGGTGGCAACCCCCCAGGCAGACATGCAGTCCAGTCCCACCCTCTAGAAATGACCTTCTGTCTGCTGCAACCAGGTGTTACGTAGGTGTCCCCTTGGCCTGGTCCAGCCACTCGGATTCTCAACAATGAGGATCCTGCAAGCCGGATCACCCTCAGGAAATCGTGCAACATGGCTGTAGTGCTGTAACTGACGCTTCCTCACAATGCAGGTAATGTGCCTCATTTGGGACTCCATGAGCAACCGCTCATTAGACACAAAGTCAAACCAGCGGTACCCAAGGATTCTCCGAAGAGACACAGTACCAAAGGAGTCCAGTCTTCATCACAGGTCACTGGATAGCGTCCATGTCTCGCAACCATGTAGCAAAATAGGAAGCATCAGGACTCTAAAGACCTTCATCCTTTTGCGGAGATCACCACACACCCCTTTCCAGTGACCTCATGACCCACCCATGCTCTCCCAATCTGTCTACTGATTTCATAAGAAGAGTCACCAGAGACATGAATGTCACAGGATATTTTTTATTTGTGGTTGAATTTTTTAAATTATGTATATGTATGAATATGTGTGCGCAAGATTGCTCTTCCTGGTGGGTAGGTTTTTAATTGAACAGCTCTGCAAGTACTATGGAGGTACTGTGCTCTTTGACATGAATCAGTCAGTGACAAGCAAAATAATTTGCGTAAAAATAAATTTGCAGGGCTTTGATTTGCAAAAAAAAAAAAAGGGTCAGTGACGCAAGATAAAAGTTGTTTAATTTGTTCATTCAGTGGAGGTAATTGATGCACCTGCCTATCATTTAGTATTTAGTAATGCATACAATGGTGCTTTCTGATGTGCTTTTGTGAGGAAAATATGCATCATGTCACATTTAAAAACAACACACTGCACCTCTGCTGTAATGTGAACAAGAAGCATATATAGAATTGGATTTACTAGTGTGCACTTGTGAAAAAACAAATGGAAGTGCAAATGAGTCTTTAGGGAGAAATAGTCCATGTCTTCTAACCCCCTCAAAAAACTCTTTTTAGTGAGTCCAATGTTTCACAATTGTTAAATGCCAGTGAAATAAATTTTAGTGTCAGTTTGTAAAATGTTATGCAAGTCAAAATGTTGCTATTTTGCTAATTATTAGGGGTCACCCTCTCAATATTGATTTTGGTAGTTGGTTTAAAAGTGATGTACATTTTTTTGGATCCTTTTGAATCATGTGATGATCTGCATCAGCAGTAACAGTTGGTTACTTTGGACTCCCTGGTAAGATGATGTCTGATAACTGAATTTGCAATGGTCACCTGTGAGCCTTATGCTTCTGGACCCACTTGATGACAACAACAAGTTTATTAAAGGACAACTAAATAATTAACATTTTATTTAATAACACATTCAGTTGTTTCTGTTGTATTGTAATGTAATGCATGCTCTATGTATTTTGGGCTCAAACTGCACTTTTTTCATTACCTTTGATTTAAATTTGCTTGCATTTTCTGAGAACAAGCACACATAATAATACACTATGACATAATGTATGAAACCAATCATCTAACTAGATAAAACTCTAATATATAAACATGCCAGATGTTTCTATACTAAATCATCTATTATCTTTTATTTAAATATTTATTAATGTGTTTATGCATACTCAGTAAAGTTGTTTAGGAAAAGTTCTTGCCATTTGCTAAATATTGCTTGACCTGTCCGGGGTTAAGAGAGTATGAAAACTCGATGAATGAAAAGATTGTCTTAATTTTCTGCTTGCCCAACACAAATTGCAAACTCTGCATGCTTTTTGAATTGCCATCAGCAGGAGTGGACTGGAGAAGATAACCTCATCAGATATTGGTGCTGAAATGTTCTTTTAGACTGAGGGATATCATTTTTTACTGAAATACTCCAAGTCTTCTGTCCAATGTTCTTAGCTAGGAAGAAATTTGCAATAACAAACTCTTAACATGTTTATGAGTTTATCTTCCCAGGAAATGAAATCCATAAATACCAAACCTGAAGTTTATTGTAATAGCAGACTTTGACAGTACCATACAATTATAATTTTCAGTTGATTAGTCTCAAAAATGTAGAGCTCTGTAATTTGAATCCATGTTTAGGCAATAAGTGAAGCTAAACTGTACCCATAATTATAGAATCAGTCATGTCCATAAAATAAAATCTTAGTTAAATAAATTGCTAACAATAACTGAGTAATATAAACAAATATGAAGACTAGTGTTCTAATAGACAAGACCCAGCTCATCTGTTATGTTACAATTATTTTGCTGTCCCGTTAGAATTCCCAGAGGAATAAAAATTCTCAGAGCTTTATGTAGTGTGATAATAAGCTTTTTGAAGCATACAATGATGCTTGAGGTAATGAACCTATGTGGGAAAGAGAAAATGTTAATCTACCTCAGATTAAATTACTGTTTTTGAGTTGTTTTTGCCCAAAATGTATGACAGGAGATCATTTAGCATTTGAATAACTTACTGAGCTGTTTTTACCTAATTTGGTCATCTATCCATTTTCTGCTTCTGGTTTATCCCTTTTGAAGCTTATACCAACAGCAAGGTGTGCACAAAAACAAGGTGCTTTATACCAGCGAATCCTATTTAAGGGACTGACATATGACAATGATTTTGGCAGTAAAAATAAGCTAGTTATTTGTCAACAAAACTCTCTATCTACCTGCCAAACCCAATTACACATGCCAGTACTGTGTTTTTCAGACTCACAACTAAATGTAAAGTGGGAATAGCACCTGCTAGAGGTCCTCAAAAGTTTATAGTAGTTTGAAATGGGAGTTCTTTGACAAGTATTCACAGATCTTGCCTGTAGCCATGAATTTACTCTTTTTCTTCAGGCACCCTCTTTGAACCTCAATAACCAATATATACAGTAGTTCTACTAGGTTTTTGAAAGGAATCCGGAGATTTTGATACTTAAAAAGACAGTAAATCTGAGACATGTAACTTGACATGTAGTCAAGTATCCTGAATTGTACTAGTATTATTATTTGCCCTGTGGTATTCTGGACTTTCTCCAAATATTAGCTGGAATCACCTCAACTGTCCATGTGCAGATGTAATGAAAATTTTATTATATGATATTGTAGAAAAATCTGAAGGGGCACCAACTTCCATCACTAGGGTGACCTTCATTACAATTCAGCCCTTTCTATGATGCAAGTCTAGCCAGAATACTGCTTATATAGCTTACAAATATTAACAAAACTTAATCCTTACGTTCCAGCTTACAGCTCCAGTGAAGGACTGTATACTGCAACCTGACAATCTGGAGGGAAGCAATTAGCATTAGACCACCCCTCTAGAGACTCATGTTTGAAAAGATGACAATGTCCCACTCATGGGTTAGAACCATATATTGTCCCCAATTAAGCATGGCGTATTTTGACTTAGTGCTCAGTTTCTGTAACCTTCCCCTACCACTGAAGGAAAGGTTTGCTATCCCCATTCTCCAGTACTCAATGGAATTCTCTTATATTCCCTGCTATGGAAAGGCTTCTGCTTTACTGTGGTCCATTCTATCATAAGAGAGCTTATCACGACTGAAAAATTTAGAGCTGTTTTCATTAAAATCCCTAATTCAAACATGATCTAAAACACACTGAATTCACTTAACTATTTACTTAACTATTCTTCAATGGCTGAACTCATTCAGAAGTGGATTGATTGGCAATTTGTCACTACAGTCCATACTCTCCTACTACTAAGTTAAATTCTTAATCACATTTGAGATTAAACAATTACAGATCTGTTGGAAAACATGGTGTGTTAACAGAGATTTTGTTTCTAAGTAGCATGACTGAAGCTATACATTATGAAGAATACCTGTTTATTGTAATGTTTAATATTTCACTGAAGTTTTGAACATCATGTACAATACTCATTAATATTTATTTAATTTATAATCTGATCACTTCAAAAGTTAAAATTGTATTCATAGAAGGGAACTTTATATTATTTCTATAAAGGACATTTACCAGATTTTCCTATATATTAGGCACAACTTAAAAAGCCAAACAACAGTGATACTCGACCACTGTTATAAAAAAAGTCCTTAAGTGGCACAAAGGTAGCAGCCATAAGTATGCCTGTTTGATGAGCAATGTACTGTAAGTTATGCTCCAAGCCCAACTTTTCCTAGGCTACAATCACACAACCTTATTTAACATGGTTTCTGGACTATAGTTTGAATTAATTATTAAAAGAACTGTGGTGTATGTCACTATGCATGCAATACAGGTCTAATTACTAACTGGTGACAAAAACTAACTAATAAATTACAATAAATTATATAAAATAAATTTTTTTAAAGTATTTGACCAAAATATAATTATATGTTCTGTCATATATTTTATATCTAACATTTTCCAAAGCAAAAATCCATTAAAAACCAAAGTATATAAAAATGTATCACCCTATGGCTGATCATTTTTAACTTCATTTAATGTTATTTATCCAATTTACACACTAAAGACCAATCAAGCAAAAATGTCTGAACAGATTTTCAATGATTCTTCGTATGTATGTTGATGCTGGTCCAACTTAAAATACAGGTTATATGTTGTTTCACAGATTTCATCATGGAGTGGAGGTGGCAACTGAGAGGGACAACCCAAAAATGTACTCCAAATTATTCTGAAAAGGCTGAATCAAACTTAATGACATTTTTGATGTTAAATAAAGCTGAACCAACTTATAATCCAGGCAAGATGGCACTTTAAAAATTTAATTGGGGAATTAGTCAAAGTTTGCTAAAATGGTTCATCTGATACTAATACATTTGGTGTATGTTTTTGGTTGGTCATAGTTACAGTGAAGACTACATTCCATGTCAGTGATGCAATACAAATGACAGATGGGTGTGGTGTTATGGGGGACCAACACAAAAATCATTAGTAGCAGACTATGTCTACTTTAATAAAATTTTGTGTTTACATTTATGTTCATCCAATTTAATATACTCGAATGTCAACACCACAAAAACATAAATTACTCCTAAACAGTTTATCAGATGTTTATGGAATTCTCCATGTATATTACAGTTAACCCAACAAAGGAACAACACAAAACTGAACATTTTGCTTAGCTTACATGTCACATCAGTTATTCAATTATACAACAAGCCATACGGTGCATTAATGTGTGAATAAATAGCCATACTGAACCAGGAAATGCAAAGAAGTAGTGTTCATGGTTCCAACCCAGCAAAAAGTTGTCACAATTGTAGAATCCAGTCATCCACAAAAAAATTGTCAGCTCATGAGAACAGATTAATTGATAGAGCGATAGTATATATGATGCATGGCACACGTGCATTTTAGTCAGCAGTGACCAAAGGGTCAACATTTAAAAATACATAGTATACGTATTTGCTTTCTTACCTTAACTCATTATATAAATGTAATTGGGCAATAATGGATACTTCAAATACTTTTATATAAAATTAGTTTTCACCTGCTTGTAATAATCATCCATATATATGAGCAATACAGTATAAGATGTTTAGGTTCAGATTATCCCCACAAAGTGCCCAGATCAGTCTCTCAGGTACAGTCCACCTACTTCTGTGTCCAAAGATGAGCTATCCTTCCAAGTTGCTTGTTACATTAATGGAACAAATGCAGGGGAGCAATCAGTAGATGTAGTCTTTTTACCACCTTACCCTTCTTGGGTGGCTTTAAATTCACTGAACTTTAGATTCACTGAAGACATCTGGTTTCTGAGCATGGGAAAGGCGCTATATGCATAAATTATTATTATTATTATTATTCTTAAGTAGAGAAAAGGACTAAATACGTAACATCAGTAGTCCTCAAGCCCTTTCAACTGGTCTAATTATCCTCAGTTTCCAAAATCTCTAGAGTTATACTAACTTTTATATAAAAAAATGTATATATAAATTTTGTAAATTTATTTTGTATATGAATAAAAATATGCAAAAAGAAAATTGCAGCTCGCAGTCTTATGAATTCTACAGTATCTACTTTATAATAAAACACTAAGGTCTGTGTGTCCAGGCGCTCTGAGCAATCTGATTGGTCAATTTGGCTTTGGTATGATTGGTCGGTTTGGCTTTAGTGACATGATGATAGAGGAAGTGCAAGTGTGACATGCATAAGGAGGGGGTAAAGGCATATGAGGCACGCTGAGAGAGTCACCTTCAAAGATGGCTAGTAGAAAACCCAATAGAAGGTGAGAAAGGTGCCTCAAAAATAATGGAGTCTGAGAAACAGGCTTTACAGGAACACGCTGTGAGACGGAACACTGGTTAAGAAATGTTCACACACACAAATATAGAGGAAAAGGTACATGTAGGCCAAGAGATAGCAAATATCCATCTATTATCCAAACCCGCTATATCCTAGCTACAGGGTCACAGGGGTCTGCTGGAGCCAATCCCAGCCAACACAGGGTGCAAGGCAGGAAACAAACCCTGGGCAGGGCGCCAGCCCACCGCAGGGCGCACGCACACACACACCCACACACCAAGCATGCACTAGGGACAATTTAGAATCGCCAGTGCACCTAACCTGCATGTCTTTGGACTGTGGGAGGAAACCAGAGTACCCTGAGGAAACCCACGCAGACACGGGGAGAACATGCAAACTCCACGCAGGGAGGACCCGGGAAGCGAACCCGGGTCTCCTAACTGCAAGGCAGCAGCGCTACCTGTTTACCTTCCTCGACAGGTACCATGGATAGTTTTAATTAATCAATGACATTTTCTCAATTGTTTTCAGCTATTTAAATCAGTTTAAAGCTTTTTACTTGTATGGGAGTGCTGTTTTTTAATTTTTAGTACCGCAGTAACATAGTAGAGCCCATCCTTGTAAAGATTAATCTAGTCATATTTCTGTTTTCAACTTGATCTTTGCTCATCCCTTTAAGTTTTCTTCATAGTTTGTGAATGTTTTATTGACTTACATGACTCAACTGCACAAGCACATCCCTGTTTTTTTATACTTTCTTTGACATGTGGGTACTTTTAATTGTTTTACAACATTTTTTGTTTTAAAACGTTTTCAAAAACACTGTTATAGTATGTTTTCTTCTGAAGGTAATTAAAATGATAAAAATGATGGAGAGGGGTGTTCCCCTCAATGATATGCTGTATGTATGTTGGTTGGACATGTAAGAGGGAATGGCACTGTACTCAATACACCTAACAGTACATCTATTACTACTACTACTACTCAGTGCCTATCTCATAGAATTCAGAAAGCACTGCTAAACTGGCAGAATCTCATTATGTCAAGGATCTTCTGACAAGTAGTTTAGTAGTTAAGCAGCTTTACCTGTATTTTTGACACTGACAATGAACCCTTTATCCAGTTCTACTGTTTGTAAAGATTTCACTACATTTACACCACTGACTTATTCTCTGTTAATATTAACATTGCTCCTGCTCTTTTTTGTATGCAGAATGGTTTACACATCTTGGTTGTTCCCAAAAATGTTACCACTTGTCTTGACACATGGCACCTATATTTTCTTTCTAGTAGTGCTGATTGACCTCTTGGCTTACTACATGAGGCATATTTGTTCTTGACATAACTACCTCAGAAGAAGATAAAAATGTGGTGCTCACTGAAGCATTCTAAATGATCAAATCACTTTTTGAATTATAGCCTTCTTTATTCGTGAATATTCCTCTGCCCAGACTACAATTTTACACACACATGTTGTTGAATCAATATGGAAAAAAACTTTTTTTTTTTGTTTTTTATTATGCAAGATCCAGCTGTCACTGCCTTGCTGATTCTACTCTTCCTAGTTCCCCTTCCTTGCGATTCCAATCTAAGTAAGGAAAGCTCGAAAGGACAAGAAACACAACAGATTATTAGTACATGAGATCAGTCAACAAGGTTTATATTATGTTGTCTTGTGTCACTGTATACTTGAACTAAATAATAATAATAATTTATAAAAAAATGGAGATATAAAGCCAAGCTGACATAAGAAAGAAGGGTGCAACAGGTACACACGTCATAAATGCAGGAAGGACGGGTCCTTGCATGTGTCTGAACTGTTAACATTTGAATATGATGATTGCATATAACTCTGAACTGACCTCTCTGTACTATTGTTGCCTCTGCATGTCCTGGAGTACAAAAGAAACAGTAACAAGTGGGGACTGGCAATATCAGGGAAAAAAAAACAATGGCGGTGTTATGTGAATTAATATGAATAATATGAATAATGTTAAATCCGTACCACAATGTTTTCCGAAATGTACTATACAGGTCATAAATAAATAATTCCATATATCATATACAGTACTGAGCTTGGTCCGCATTGCCGGCAGTAGGTCGAACCCGTTTCCAGTGAGAGTTGGACTCCGCCAGGGCTGCCCTTTGTCACCGATTCTGTTCATAACTTTTATGGACACAATTTCTAGGCTCAGCCAGGGTGTTGAGGGGGTCTGGCTTGGTGGACTCAGGATTGGGTCACTGCTTTTTGCAGACGATGTTGTCCTGTTTGCTTCATCAGGCCGTGATCTTCAGCTCTCTCTGGATCGGTTCGCAGCTGAGTGTGAAGCTGCTGGGATGGGAATCAGCACCTCCAAATCCGAAGCCATGGTCCTCAGCCGGAAAAGGGTGGAGTGCCCTCTCAGGGTTGGTAGCGAGATCCTGCCCCAAGTGGAGGAGTTCAAGTATCTCGGGGTCTTATTCACGAGTGAGGGAAGAATGGAGCGTGAGATCGACAGGCGGATTGGTGCGGCGTCCGCAGTGATGCGGGGCTCTGCATCGGTCTGTCGTGGTGAAAAAGGAGCTGAGCCATAAGGCAAAGCTCTCAATTACCAGTCGATCTATGTTCCTACCCTCACCTATGGTCATGAGCTATGGGTAGTGACCGAAAGAACGAGATTGCGAATACAAGCGGCTGAAATGAGTTTTCTCTGCAGGGTGTCTGGGCTCTCCCTTAAAGATAGGGTGAGAAGCTCAGTCATCCGGGAGGGGCTCAGAGTAGAGCCGCTGCTCCTCCACATCGAGAGGAGTCAGATGAGGTGGCTTGGGCATCTGATCAGGATGCCTCCTGGACGCCTCCCTGGTGAGGTGTTCCAGGCACGTCCAACTGGGAGGAGGCCCCGGGGAAGACCCAGGACACGCTGGAGGGACTATGTCTCCCGGCTGGCCTGGGAACGTCTTGGGATTCCCCCGAAAGAGCTAGAAGAAGTGGCCAGGGAGAGGGAAGTCTGGGCATCTCTGCTCAAGCTGCTGCCCCTGCGACCCGACCTCGGATAAGCGGAAGAGGATGGACGGATGGATGCATCGATATACAGTACTGTGCAAAAGTTTTAGGCAGGTGTGAAAAAATGCTGTAAACAAAGAATGCTTTCAGAAATATAAATAATGATTGCTTATTGTTATCAATTTACAAAATGCAAAGTGAGCGAACAAAAGAAAAATCTAAATCAAATCAATATTTGGTGTTACTACCTTTTGCCTTCAAACCAGCATCAATTCTTATAGGTCCACTTGCACAAAGTCAGGGATTTTGTAGGATTCTAGTCAGGTGTATGATCAACCAATTATACCAAACAGGTG
This sequence comes from Erpetoichthys calabaricus, assembly GCF_900747795.2. Taxonomy (NCBI): domain Eukaryota; kingdom Metazoa; phylum Chordata; class Cladistia; order Polypteriformes; family Polypteridae; genus Erpetoichthys; species Erpetoichthys calabaricus. The sequence continues at coordinate 44,106,434 of NC_041407.2, forward strand.
CTAATGATCATCAATGTCACACGTAGGTTGAAACACAATCATTAACTGAAACAGAAACAGCTGTGTAGGAGGCTTAAAACTGAGTGAGGAACAACCAAACTCTGCTACCAAGGTGAGGTTGTGGAAGACAGTTTCATGTCATGGCAAGACTGAGCACAGCAACAAGACACAAAATAGTTATACTGCATTAGCAAGGTCTCTCCCAGACAAAGATTTCAAAGCAGACTGGGGTTTCAAGATGTGCTGTTCAAGCTCTTTTGAAGAAGCACAAAGAAATGGGTAACGTTGAGGATCGTAGATGCAGTGGTCGGCCAAGGAAACTTAGTGCAGCAGATGAAAGACACATCAAGCTTATTACCCTTCGAAATTGGAAGATGTCCAGCAGTGCCATCAGCTCAGAACTGGCAGAAACCAGTGGGACCCAGGTACACCCATCTACTGTCTGGAGAAGTCTGGCCAGAAGTGGTCTTCATGGAAGAGTTGCAGCCAAAAAGCCATACCTTCGACTTGGAAACAAGGCCAAGCGACTAAAGTATGCACGAAAACATAGGAACTGGGGTGCAGAAAAATGGTAGCAGGTGCTCTGGACTGATGAGTCAAAATTTGAAATATTTGGCTGTAGCAGAAGGCAGTTTGTTCGTCGAAGGGCTGGAGAGCGGTACAATAATGAGTGTCTGCAGGCAACAGTGAAGCATGGTGGAGGTTCCTTGAACGTTTGGGGCTGCATTTCTGCAAATGGAGTTGGAGATTTGGTCAGGATTAATGGTGTTCTCAATGCTGAGAAATACAGGCAGATACTTATCCATCATGCAATACCATCAGGGAGGCGTATGATTGGCCCCAAATTTATTCTGCAGCAGAACAACGATCCCAAACATACAGCCAAAGTCATTAAAAACTATCTTCAGCGTAAAGAAGAACAAGAAGTCCTGGAAGTGATGGTATGGCCCCCACAGAGCCCTGATCTCAACATCATCGAGTGTGTCTGGGATTACATAAAGAGACAGAAGGATGTGAGGAAACCTACATCCACAGAAGATCTGGGGTTAGTTCTCCAAGATGTTTGGAACAACCTACCAGCTGAGTTCCTTCAAAAACTGCATGCAAGTGTACCTAGAAGAATTGATGCTATTTTGAAGGCAAAGGGGGGTCACACCAGATATTGATTTGATTTAGATTTCTCTTTTGTTCATTCACTGCATTTTGTTGATTGATGAAAATAAATGATTAACACTTCCATTTCTGAAAGCATTCTTTGTTTACAGCATTTTTTCACACCTGTCTAAAACTTTTGCACAGTACTGTATACCTATGTCTCTGGTTTTTTTTTTTTTGACATCATAGACCATAAGATGCATACTAATTCAGCGTGAGCAGGAACACTCAATTAAACTGAATAAAAAAAAATCAAGTGACGGTGAGATACGAAGAAGGCAGATTCACCAGCGTTTGTGTGTCAGTTTTTATCCCTCCAGATCAGAGAATGTCCAGTTCCATTGCCTCAAAACACCACTCACATCTACAGTTATTCCCAGTTTCAAATAAAAACTAACAGCGTCAAATCCCTAGGGCAGTAGTATGTATCGTGATCGTGACTGAGAGAATAAAAGTGAAAAAAAAAGGTAACTTTTATAAGTACTATAAATGTACACCAGCTGTTACAGACACAAACCAAATGTATGTGTGTACTGTATAATATTAACAATAAGAGCAGCTCACTACTGAAAACAGCAAATACAGGAGGCAGACGGGATTGATCCGGGGACTCTTGATTACAAGTCAGCAAATCTTATCGCTACGCCACAGAAGCTGTTGTATTGTCCTTGAACTTTTTGTGAAAGTGTTTATTTGATCTTTGGACGTCAGGCTTCACACATTATATAGTTTAATGCCAACATTTTGTCATTTACTACTAAAATATGACAAACGTTTCTGTTTTAACAATGTGTTTACACAGATTATTATAGAAACTGAACACACATGAAATGCTTGTGTTCCAAATAACAATCTATTATTTCCACTCTAAAACTCCAGCAGTTCACTCCCAGATAATCAATCAAGGCATGAGCTGGGAGAACTTTGTGCACGTTCTGTGGCGGTGGGGGATGGAATAGCAGGCTGCTTGCTCCTTGTCTTAATCGGCACATTTACGGGACAAAAGACGCTGAGGGAGAGGTGCGAATGGATTTAAGGTGGGCCGGATGTACAAGTTTTTTCGTTGGCTCTGGTAATTCTAGTGTTAACAACTACTCTGCAGATTCATTTCAGCTTGAGCTAAAATTTGCAACTTTTCCATTTCCTGGCTCTTTGAAGATTCTTGATTGCTTCCCATTTCCTTTCAGTGTCTTGCCTGCTCCCTACTCATTATACATTGTTCCCCCTGTGTTAGTGTCTAGTTTTTCTAACATTCTCCTGAAGTTTTCTGGAGTCCCAGAGCTTGTCGTTTACTCTTGTATAGTACTTGTAATACATAAATGGCCATTGCAGAGACCAACTCAAAAAGTCAGATACTTTGCTGTTGAGGCAACTAAGAAAAGTGTGTGCTACTAAAGAACTAATAATAGATCAAGTTAAAATCAAGTGTGTTTTAACACGTGGGCTTTTCTTATGAACATAAGATGTAGAAGGATAAAATGCTAGAGAGCCTCCTTTCCACCTACCATAAGAGCTATGGGATGTTCAGTCATTTCCCATATTTTGATATCATTGTTGGAAACAATATATTGCTGCTTGAAAATTATTAGCCAATGTTTACTATTGAGGCTATTAACACTAGAATTACCAGAGCCAACGAAAAAACTTGTAAATCTGGCCCACCTTTAAATCTATTCGCACCTCTCCATCAGCATCTTTTGTCTTGTAAATGTGTCGATAAGCCCAAGCAGCAAGCACCCTGCTATACCATCCCCCCGCCACCTCAGAAAGGGCAAGAAGTTCTCCCAGTTCCTGCTTTGATTGATTATATGGGAGTGAGCTACCCAGATTGTAAGGGGAAATAATGTGATGTGTGTTCTGTGTCTACAACAACCTATGTAAACACATCGTTAAAACAGAAACATTTTTCATGTTTTAGTAATAAATGACAAAATGTAGACATGAACTGTATAATGTGTGAAGGCTGATGATCAAATATCAATATGATTCTGGGTAGCTCCCGTTGGCTCTGGTAATTCTAGTGTTAAGAGCCCAGCTATTGTTACATGAACTTTAAAGATGCCATCCTAAAATAAGAAAGATTGGCAGGGCAGTGTTGTGATATGTTATGTAACTGTCAAGAGTTCCAGGCAGAGTGGGCTAGGCTTTCCCCCTGTATTTGTTTTCAAGTAGTAGACAATGCCTAAAATCTACAAATATTCCTTGGTTGCTCACCATAATACATCATGACCTAATTCACAGACCTCATATGCTAATAAGGCAGTCTGGTAAATATAGTGTACACTTTTTTGCTTTGAACACAAATGGCAGCTGCTTGGTGCCATAATATACTGTGTGATACCTGTGTAACTGTACTCAAGGTCTAGAGAAGTGTTCCTTAAACTATGATTTGTGACCCAAATTAAGTCACAGACATGCTTGTGATTGGTCGATACATGGTTGTGTAGAATAATTACCTGAGATTGTCCAAGCATGGATTCTGTGGTGGGTGATGCAAAAGTGAAAGAAAAAATACAACCTGAATGATTCAAATCAGTGTCTATAAAGTAAATTTTGGTTCAGTGTACCGTAGACAGATATGTGTGTGTAATTTATAGTCTACTTTTCTTAATTCAAATAAGGTGTCCCTTAAAATTATACACGTTCATGGCAATGCATTCCTGTTCCTCTTCTTTGTTGGGGTGCATGTTAGGTAGAACTGCACTTCGCCCTCAGCCTAATATTTTGGTGTTGCTTGAAACCTGCCTATACCTTCTCTGTCAAAACACTAATGCTGCATTCTCATTTTTTATATTATAAGCTGTGCATTATCCATCCATTTTAAAAAGCAGTATATTGTCTGCATCACACCAACAGAGATGCTTTCTTTTATAATGTGGCTTGATGGCATTTTTTAGTAAGTGCCATTAGTAAAAATCAAAACAACAGAATTCGCCCTTGGTATTGCTCTTCTATCCACCTGAAGTTGTTTTAAGCTAATTATGAGATACAAGCTAAACAACAACAAAGTTCCTAAAAGCCCCTATGTCACATCTGCTTACATGCATATATACTGTTAGTTTATGTGAGCTGAAACATAGATAATAAAACTTGGTTTCTAATGTTTACTTTACAATTGTATATTCTACCCATACTGCATGCCTCATTTGCAAATCCCTGTACTCATACATTGTTTATTCCTGTTGATTTTTTTAGCTGATGGTTCAAATGAAGAACAGATCTAATGGACCCCTTTTCTAAAGTAGTCTCAAACTTGATCCACAATGTCTTCTAAAACTTGTACCTCTCTCTATCCTTTACATAATGCTTAGACTCTGCAGGTTCTCTGCCTATCCCCGCTGTCTCTGACAGTATGATGTTATTGACCTTATCACCTACATGTCAAAACTTCCTGTCCTGTACTTGCATTACTTCTGTTTACACAATAAAAAGTAATGCTTGTTTCCCCTTATGAGCTCTCAGATATAATCAGTCTTGGTCATAGACTTTGTTTACTTAAAAGTTACTGTAAAATCTGAATAAAACACTCAAATCAAATATTATAAGTCTTATTTAATAAACTAGAAAAACTTATATTTTGTCCTTATTACTGTGCAGCATAAGGATGTGATGATTTTCAAGGTGTTTTTGGGGTTGAGTCAATAAGGTTAGGGAAATATACTGTATAGTGTCGTGGCAGTGTTGTATGCAAATACATTGTCAGTGACCATGGACAACTGATTGGAAACTCCTCACATGTTCACCATTACAATATAAGTTGAACCCAAATCTGTAACTGAGGTGCATAGGAAATTCTGCATTAAGTTTAAAATGCTTGACAAAAAAGAAGGCCTCCTTGTCACACTATTTCAGTTTGATAAATTTTAGTTGACTGGTAGCGTGGAGCACATGTTTGTGGGACCACAGAGAACTGCAAGAAAATATCAAATTGAAATGTAACCTAAATTCTTTAGCAGGATGTATCTTATCACATGTGTCAATACAAATTGCACATCTTTAGGAATAATTTAGCTATGTAACTCAATTTTTTTAACTGAAATTAATTGAATTGTTAAATGAAAACTTGAATATGCTGAACAATACATTGTTAATGGTGGAGCTCATTTGAATAATGTTATTAAAATTAAAAGACTAGTTGCCTCATGTATAACGGCGTGCATAGAATTCACATTAAAACATGGTGTACATACAAAGTGTAATTGTGCATACACAACAAAAAAAAAAATCAGATGCACAAAACCGTGTGTAAGCCAACTTCCCTGCACATCTGCTCCATAAATCCTGGTCATGAAATGTAATACACGTACAAGTGCCTGCTGCCCCACCACGATTTCACCCAGAATTATGCCCCTTTCAATATGCAAATCAATATAAATAGCCCCTTATGGTTAGCATTTTCTAAAAAGACAATGGCAAAAGCACAAAAACTTCAGCGAATGCGAAGTGGAGGTCCTATTCAGTGAAGTGGAGGTAAGGAAAAACATACTTTTTGGTGGCTTATGCAGTGGAATAAGCAACAAAAGGGAATTGATGGAGTGGCATTCAAAAGTCAAGTTCAGAAAGAAGTGGTTGTATGTCAAAGTCAAGGTGAAAAGGTGAGTTGTAGCCCACTTTCAGAGTGTCATACAGAAGAGTATTAGGGCACAGAGAAAAGAAAAAAAAATTAGGGACACAATGAGAAAAAAGGTTGAAATGTAGAGTTTAATCCCAAAATTTCCACTTTCAATCTTGTAGTTTATTTTGTCATTAAAGTAGAAGGTCATGAACTTCATCTTAAAATCGATGCTTTTACTAGAGTTTCTCAAATCCCATCGTAACTAAAGTAGCACATTAAATGCTTCATATTCTATGTGTTCTATGTGTGTGAATCACTACATGCTTCTTAAACAAGCTTTCTCTTTCGTAGATCGAAGTGTGCAGGCAGAGATCACCACACACAATACATTGCATTTATGATATTACATCTCTTTGAACATTTTAAAATAGTAAGATGTATACTTGATATCATTTTCATGATGAAATGCATTAAAGCATGTATTAAACATGGGGGCACGGTGGTGCAGTGGTAGAGATGATCTGGCGCCCCGTTCAAGGATTGATCCTGCCTTCCCCCGTCCAACAAGATGCTTGCTGGGACACACGTGACCCTGAATGGAATAATTTAACAGCAGTACTGTCTCTGTCAAACGTACCAATTCCTGTCCTTCCATTTTCTTTCTCCATATAACCAATCACCACACAATGAGCTCTGTAATAAATTTAAAACCAGCTGTAAGATTAAAACACTGATTCTTCAATTTTTTTATGGAACACTGAAAAATCTTCATTATATATATTTAATTATTCTATCCATCCATGGTCACGCCAGTCTCAGCAAACATCAGGCAGGAACAATGACTGGATGGAGAGCCATCTCATCGCTACTGCTGCACCACTGCACTCTCACGTGTTTAATTAACAGTATATATTATTTAAATGAAGTTAAGCATTTATCTCTAAAATGTAATATGTATACTTTGATGGATTTCATCATAAAAATTATATCTTTTATACATCCTAGTATTCTAACAGCACACAGATCCAAGAGGGTAGCTCTTGGAAATCTAAATTGACTTAGAAGCCAGTCGTTATCATCTGTAAATATGCACTCTCTTCTATTGATTTCGACTGAATTTCTTTATTGTCATTATATGGTACAATGAAATTCTATATGCAAATTCTCCATAAACTTATTTTCCTATAAAATAACAATAATAATAATACAATAAAAACAATAATGAAAAATATACAATATGAAATCATAAGTGCAATAAAGTTGTACATACAGTGAAGTTAGTGCAAATGGTTCATAAAATGGCTCAAGTTGTGCAATGTTACAGTTGTTGTGCAAGTTTACAGTGAAGTAATTGTAATTATAAGTACAAACAGTTCTACAAGCAATTGATGGGCTGATTGAGTGCGTTTATAACTCTTGGGATGAAACTGTTTCTGAGCCTTGAGGTCTGTGCAGGAAAGGCTATGAAGCGTTTGCCAGATTGGATGAGTTCAAATAAACTGCGGCATGTCTGACTGGAATCCATGCAGATCCTGGTGGTTTTCTTTAGGCAACATGTGCTTTAAATGTCCCCCAGGGTTGGAAGCTGTTTCCCAATAAATCTCTGAGCTCTCGACACAACACGCCATAGAGCTTTGTGATCAGTTGCTGTGTAGCTATGATATGACACACACATACAATGGGTTAAAATACTCTGAGTGGTGCACTGAGAGTAACAACGCTAAAGCAGCTATGGTATTTGGAATAGTTTGTTCATTCTGTGCACCATTATATTGTTACAGAATGATTACAATTAAGTAAATTAAACTGGTAAACGATATGCAATTAATTTTGCTGTATTTGATAAATCCCAAGTCACTGATGCAAATCTGAAAAAAGGGAAATTACACAGAAACAAAAGCACTCATTTGATGCCCGGTGCCACCAATTTACAAAACTGAGCAGAAAAGTTCATACGCAAGAAAGGAGGCTACCGTGAGAATGTACGTGGGTTTATGCCAAGTTTTGTTTTTATACATCGCTAAGTGAGCTTGGAAACGGGCATATGAAGCATTTTTATGTATACACACCATTTATACATGAGGCCTCAGGCTAATAAACTACATGAATTATTATGTTTGACTATTTATTTCTTATCCAGTGCCATGAGTCAAGTGACTATGTAACCATTTATAAAAATCACCACATCTCATGGCACTCACATTTCAAAGAAAAATACATTTTTTCAGCTTTACTGAAGAGTATACTAAACATATACGCTGACAGTGATTTGCCTCAGGAATCCAGGCTCATTCAAATAATAATTATTGTTTTATTATCAACTTGGAAAATACCCGTGCTTTGTACGGCAAAGTACTGCTTTAAAATTTTTATTAAGAAGAAAAGTAAACCTTTTTAAACTGAGGGAAAATATACCAATAATTATTTGTTAAGGATCTCTTTGTATACCACATTGTCAGTTCAGCTCTCCGGTTGTCTTATGACCAAGCTATGCGCTGAGCTTACTCTTGAGCATGCAACGTATACCTGTAGTTGGCCATGAGAAAAGAAATCTTGCCTGAAATCAATGCCAACCTTTTGTAGGGTCTGTCCCTGGGACTTATTAATTGTCATTGTGAAGCAGAGCCTTACTGGAATTTGGAGGCGTTTGAATTGAAATGGGTTTCATCGATAACTTTGCATCCAGCTTTTGAGAGTTTAAACATTCATAAACATCAAAGTGTTCACTACTCAAATCGTCACCTGTGAATCTATGATGTTTAAGAGGCATTGGCGGTTGTCCAAAGGTGTAAAATATTTGGCCATTTTGGTACACTTGAAAGCGACAACCGAACAATTCTGCGGCAGCCATCAACTCACTTGCAGAACCATAGGTAAAGGGCTTAAGCATTTCACTCTTATAGTGCTCCTGTTTAGTATAATTATCTCCTGTACTGTCATCATTCCACACCTTGAACCTGTCCCAGTCATTCAATACATAAGACACAATGTTCCTCCGGATATCAAGAGTGAGCCTGATATGGCCGTGCAATATGTAATACAGAGAATGGAAAAGGCAGTCACCATCTCCGGGCATGGAAACCACTCAGTAAGTGACAGTTCTTTGATCGATGGTGATCACCTCGATAGACATGTTAATGGGGGTACGGTTGGAACAATAAAGGAAATGGGTACCTGAACAATGTAAACTAAGTCTAAAATACCTACACAATAACTATTATCGTAATAAACCAACAATAAAACAGCGGAGAAGCCATGGATTAAATAAAAAGGCTGCAGTTATCAGCAGGGAGACATGAATACCGTGGCGAAGCAAGAAAGGGAATGAAGAGACCGGAGCGACGGATGCCCTTATATAGGCAGGCAGCCAACTACGTGGGAGGCGTGGGGATGGGGGACCCAACGCCGCCTCACATGACGACTGAGCTGCAGGCTATGGACGTATATATGTACGTAAGTAGGATTCAGTTAGCGTTGGGAACCCGCGTACCAAATTTCTTGAAGATGGGCCCATAAGTAACAAAGACCGTTGGAAATTTCAATATGGCGGCCGACAGTGGTGTCATACCGAAATAAGTACTTACATCAGTTTCGGTTAGCGCAGGGAAGCCACCTACCAAATTTCGTGAAGATGGGGCCATAAATAAGAAAGTTTAACATGGCAGACGTTGTCGACCATTATGACCGTTACGCGTAGAATTTCGAAATGAAACCTGCTTAACTTTTGTAAGTAAGTTGTAAGGAATGAGCCTGCCAAATTTCAGCCTTCTACCTACATGGGAAGTTGGAGAATTAGTGATGAGTCAGTCAATGAGTCAGTGAGGGCTTTGCCTTTTCTTAGTATAGATGTTAACTTTTCACTTTTCTCTTTTAGTAATTTTCATGTGAGAAATATGCTCGAATGGAAACAAAAACCTTTTCTGTTTTTTATTATAAGGCCAATGTTATTTGCCTATCATTATGGTACTCATTATGGTAATCATTATGGTATCATTATGATCCTCTGCTTGAGTCCCAGCATGATGCCAATTTTCTTATTTGAGATTCCAGAGTAAAAAGTTTAAAATCAGACACTTAGCTGATTTGTGCCCCAGTACTGACCAAAATCATCTTCTTAACCCACTTACCCAGAGCAGGGTCACATGGACGCTATCCTAGCAAAGATCAGGTGCAAAACATGAACATGCAGTCCACATTCAACCATGTCATAATAAAGTAACCCTTATAGCAATTACACATGGTCTAAGTCTTAAGAAGAGCCTAAAACTTTACTTATCTGTGGTGAAGATTTGCTTTTTGTCAAATGGCACCTGTTTAGATTAAAGGAAGGTGCTCTCAAGGCATTTCTTCACATAATGCATTGTGGAATTTGAAAGAAACCTTTGAGTCATGTAGTCGAAGTAGAGACCATAACAGATATATAAATGGCATACAGTATATGGGGAAAGCTTAGCCACTCCTTAACTAAATGAGTTTAAAGGATTGACTGGTCAGCTGCCGTGCTTTAGGGTCCTGGGTACTTTAGGTACATTACTTAGGTATCTTCCCCATATCTCACAATCCCTTTCATTATTTTATTTGTTAAAAGGATGAAAACAATAAATTGTATTAGAATATACTCAAAATTAGTACTGTTATTATCCTTAGTTCACAGTAATGAGACCAGGGTTTGCGCCCTGGGTGCTCCCCATGTAAAGTATGCCTGTGTCTACGTGGATTTCCTGGGTGCTGTGTTTTGTTTCTGCAGTCCAAAGACAATAAGGTTTGTTGAATTTTCATTGCTAAATTAGCCCAAATGTGTGTGTGTGTGTGTGTGTGTGTGTGTGTGTTTGCCCTGTGCTAGATTTGCACTCTGTCCAGGTGTTATTCCTGCCTTATGATTGCTATGAAAGACACTCATTTCCTCACAACCCAGCCCTGGATAAGTGGGTTAGGAAAATGGATTTATTGATTATCAGTGATATTTTAATACCAGATTTTGATAAAGATTGCCAATTCATTTTATTCTGATGTTAGTTTGGCGACTGAATATATGTCCTGAATATATGAAAATGCATAGTAATGAGGAAAAAAAAATCAGCATTTAGAAAAGAGAAATTAAATATAACTAATTAAATTAAAAATGCTATACTTGTTACTTTGCACTACTCTATTCTAAAATGATATTTAATACACATATTATCCAGGCTCTTTGAATTAACAAAAATATGCAGAATCATTTTGTGAAAGTGTGTTTTTCTAATTTTAAAGTGAAATGTACTCCTGCCTAATGTACATGTATATTGTTTTATACTATGGTTCTCACAAAAGTTTTATTTACTGAGCTCTTATTCATTAAATCCCGCCAGCAGATTCCACTAGAGGGTACCATATGGCAGCTGGGAGCTGAAACTGTATTTGTCTAGAAAAGCAGCATGTTTAATCAGCAGCTCTTATGTCAACAGGGTGTGGTTATTTGTAGAAATACAGAATTCATTTATGTCTGTCCCATGGGAAAGTTTTGCATTACCAAAATAGTTGTAGAAAATAGCATTGTGTTTTCCACAAGTAGGGTTTTTGCTTTTTTCTGCTGGACCCTGTCTGTCCATAAAGTAGACATGTGTCCTTGAGCATTTGAAAAACAAATCAGAAATGGGAAAAGTGAATTCCATGGTCTAAGTAAAATTAAAATTCTAATGACTTGTGAAACATATACTGAATATACTTTTCCCAGTGTAGAATCATATTGAATCAGCATATTGTCTTACAGCATTGGGTGCAAGGCAAGAATCAACCCCGGACAAGATAGCATATTTAGTATAAACATTAGGCTTTCTTTCTACACTTGCATACATGTTATATTTAGATCAATATCAATAATATTATTTCTACTACAGAATGATCAAAGCTTTTAGTGAATAAAAAATGTACTACCATCAGTAGAACCAAGACCATTACATCAGTTGCTTTCCTTTTTACTGTATTTCTAGTTGAATCTTTTTCATTTTGTTTATGGCAGCCTTCAGAATTAGATGACTGATAATAGACTTGGTTGCCAATGTCACACTTGTGTGTGACACATCAGCAGAGCTTTTCAGACACTTAAACAGATGCAGTATTAACTTTTGTGAGCCTATTACACTACAGCCATGGCACCCTTATCAGACAGCAGAGATGTTAGCTACCAAGTCAAACTTTTTTTCCCATAGCTTAGCCTTCTGATCCCTTTTGTGAGAGAGCCAGACACACACACACACACACACGCACACACACGAGACAGACACACACACACACACACACACACACATGCGCCAGAGAGAGAGAGAGAGAGAGAGAGAGAGAGAGAGAGAGAGAGAGAGAGAGAGAGAGAGAGAGAGAGAGAGAGAGAGAGAGAGAGAGAGAGAGAGAGAGAGAGAGGGCTGGCCGCATAAGGTTAAAAAATGCACCAGGCTTGTTTTTAAAGAGACTGATTTGAGCATTGTTTTAACCTCGTTGTATTTAATGAAGACTTTTTTCTATTGGATTTTAACCTCCACTTCACTTCTGTTTACAGTGATCAGTTTGTAGCGTGCTTTGTTGTAATGTTTATTAAATTATGGATTTTTCAAATGTTCATTTTTTTCCCTGTGCTTAAAACTCATTAAAAAAGTGTTTTTAGCAAGCGGTTTGTAGCACTATAGCGTGAACTCTTGCAATGTTAGTTTTCTCTGTTGTTCAAGGTTTTCTCAGTGTTATTCAATGTTTTTACATTTAGTTTACTATTACGCTGTGCATTCTATGGTGTAATTAACTATATTTGTGCTTAAAAATCTTTTAAAAAAAATATATTTACATACAGTTTGTATGGTCTGGAATGGATTAATTGTATTTACATACAGTCCTATAGGAGAAATTACTTCAGGTCACGACCAAATTGGGTTACGACCAGAGTTTTGGAACAAATTACGGTCGTGACTCGAGGTTCCACTGTACCGGCTTTAAGGTATACAGCTTTTGGCTGTTATTCAGGTAGCCATTTCATTTGTTAGTTGAGAATAGCTATTGTGCCTGAACAGAGTAATAGTTTAATGAATTTTCTTCTATTTTTAAAAGCCTACATTTTTCAGTTTTTTCAACTTTCCTTGAGTCAGTCTTAAGATTGACCAATTCCAGACAACTGGCAACTCTATGTGCTTTATTTATTTGATGTTTTGCTTGACATTTTCAGACAATCTTTTGGACATTCAGAAAGAATGTCAATGAAGCTAATTAAATTGTATCATCCACCATTAAGGAGGATCCTGAAAATATAATTTGGTTGGTAAGCTTGTCTTAATATATAAACACATTGACTATGTTTTTGAAAAACTGTACAACAGCGTTACTTTGTTGGAGATAACTTCAGTGCAGGTAAATGCAAATAATATTCTTTTCATTTTGGCTATTTATAATACAAAATTATCATTGTTGCACCAAACATTGTCCTTTGAGAACTTATTGGATGAGACAGATTTGAAATTATTATTATTAGATAAGATTAACTTTATTAATCCCGGGGAAATTCAATATTCTACTTCTTCTCAATAATAATAATAATATTAATAGTAAATCTCAAATTAATTCACCTAGCCCCTTGCTTTGTCTAATTATAGCCTCTTAAGTTTCTAAGTTATATTTTTAATATCCAAATATCCCAACATTTTCTAACAAAATATTTAATATTTTAGAATTATTTGTTATCATTTTGGCTACTATCTTATTGCCTTCTTTGTCACTCGTTGTAAGGGCAGTTCATCTAGCTGGGCTCTCTATTAGGCTCTATGCATCTCCTGCACATAGCAATGAATCCAGTAATGTTGCCACATTCACTATTTAATATTTTTGTCACTTCACATGAGATGGTGCCTCAGAAGATTGATCTGTAATAAAAACTTGGGGTGTGTGTAGCTAATACTTTATAATCAAAGCTAATTGTGTACATGTGTGTATACAAAGTGGGTACTGTTGAGTTGCAACAGCACTTTTTCCCACAATCTCAAGAACATGCTGAAAAAGACACACCCAATTCCTTCCAATCAGGAGATTACAATACCTTTTTTAAAATAATTTTCTGCCATAGTTTGTGGGAAAACTTTATAAATAATTTTAATTACTTCACTTGACCTTTATAGTTATTTATATGAAAACTAATGACTTAGACTAGTGTGATATTATGAGATGTCTAGTCCTGTCTTCCATATTTTTCTACTGTTTTTCAGGAACTTGGATATGAACATACATAGTGTTTAAGTCACTAGGGAAGCAGATGAGAAAGCAGCTCAAAAGTTTGCTAAAAGTCTGGATGAAGTAATTAAGGAAGGAGAGTATCAACCAGAGTAGCTTTTTAACATGGATGAAACTGGATTATTTTGGAAAAGGATGCCAGAATGCACATACATTCACAAAGAAGCTAAAAAAATGTCTGATTTTATTGTATTTATAGATAGGCTGACTTTACTCCTTGGCTGGAACATTGCGTGGTTTAACCTGAAGTTTTTTCTAATTTATCATTCTGAAAACCCATATGTGTTCAGGAATGTGAACAAGCACATGCTGCCCATTGTGAAATGAATAGCCTTGACACACAAATAAGGTTTGGGACAGCCACCCGTATGCTTAAGTCCTGGCTACAAAAGGCAAATATGAAGCAAATATGAAGTTGTATACAAATCTGACTACAAAACAGAACTGAGTTAATGCAGGAAGTGGTCTGGTTTTTAAGGCAGGTTGGCGGAAGTAATGTCATGGGGACCGGAACCAGAAGTGACATTTTCAGGGCTGGAACCAGAAGTGATGTCATGGGGACCGGAACCAGAAAGTGATGTCTTTGGAATCAGGCAGAATTTTCTGTGTCTGGTCTGCAGGGATAAAAGAGAACGTGGGTTCGACCCATTGTGTAAGGCCATCCACTGTAACGGTGCATGGTCCGTTACCAGGATGAATTCGTGGCCTAAGAGGTAGTACCTCAGCTGAGTAATCACCCATTTAATTGCCAAAGCCTCAGGCTTCATGGCCGCATACATGGTTTCCCGGTCCAACAGTTTCTGACTAAGGAACATGACGGGGTGTTCAGCACCATTGACGCTTTGGCTCAGCATGTCTCCAAGACCTGTGTCTGAAGTGTCCATCTAGAGGATGAAAGGCAAGGAGAAATCAGGAGCTTTCAAGACTGGAGCTGATGTAAGGGCCTGCTTTAAGTCACTAAATGCAGCTTCTGTTTTAGCATCCCATACCTCTTCCTTGTGAGATTAGTCAAGGACACCGCTATTTCTGAGAATCAGGGTACAAACTGGCGATAGTAGCCTGCTAATCCAAGAAAGGCATGAACCTACCTCTTCGTCTTCGGATGGGGCCATTTCAGTATGGCATCAACTTTAGAACACTGTGGTCGTACCGTACCCTGGCCCACCAGGTAGCCTAAATATTTGGCTTTGATTAATCCAAAGAAACATTTCTTTGGGTTAATTCAAAGACTAGCTTCTCCTAACGACCATAATAATTGTACCTGCTGAAGGTATTCCTTCCAAGTACTGGAATAAATGATTACATCATCCAGGTAGGCAGCACTATACAAGTTACGAAGACGGAGCACTTTATCCACCAGACGTTAGAAAGTTGCGGTAGTCTCATGTAACTCAAATGGAAGGATACGATACTGCCAGTGTCCGCTAGGGGTGCCTTATTGCAGTGTTCTCCTTTGTGGAGTCTGTTAAAGGAACCTGCCAGTACCCCTTTATCATGTCAAGTGTGGTCAAGGAATTTGGCTTGTTCTAGCCGTTCAAGGAGGTCGTCCACTCGCGTCATCGGATATGCATCGAATTTGGAGACCTAGTTAAGCCAAGTCATGGCAGAACTTCCAACTCCCATCAGCCTTTCCGACCAAGATGATAGGACTGGGCCAGGGACTATGACTTTCCTCTGTCACCTAGTTCCAGCATCAGCTTAAAATATAGCTCCACTTCTGCTATTTTTGCCTTGGGAAGTCTGAATGAACATTCTTGGACTATCACGCTGGATTCTGTCACTATGTTATGCGCAGTCAGTGAAGTTATTTCGGGTTTTTCACTCAATTTCTCTGGTACCAACAAGATGACTGTTTCCAGCTCTCGTCATTGACGGTCGGTCAAATTAGGGCCCAAGTTAAGGTCTAATTTATGAGCGAAGAGTGAACGGGGCTGTTCAGAGGAGGGATCAGGATCACGGTTTCAGCAGATTCACATGGTATAACCGTTTGCTAAGCTGACAATTTGATTGTTTTACCAAATAATCGACAAGCCCCTTCCTCTCCTTAACCTCATAAGTGCCTTCCCAATGGGCCAGTAATTTAGAGTGTGAGGTAGGACCAAGTACCATGTTCCGATCTCCCAGGCAGAACTCCCGTAGGGACGTGCCCTGGTCATAGCAACAGACCTGAGCTACTTACACCTTTTCCAAGTAAGTTTTTAGAATAGGTCAGATTTTAGCGAATCTATTGCTTAACTGTGCGATATACTCTAACTAGCAAAATACCTGCGCTTTGTAGCGGGGAAGTAGTGTGTTAAAGAAGTTTTGAAAAAGAAAAGGAAACATTTTAAAAATAACGTAACATGATTGTCAATGTAATTGTCGTAGGCCTATTTTAGTATAGAGAGTAAATGTGATGATTGTAAAGACAACAACAACAACATTTATTTATATAGCACATTTTCATACAAATAATGTAGCTCAAAGTACTTTACATGATGAAGAAAGAGAAAAAAAAAGACAAAATAAGAATTAAAATAAGAGAACACTAACATAGAATAAAAGTAAGGTCCTATGGCCAGGGAGAACAGAAAAAACAAAAAAACTCCAGATGGCTGGAGAAAAAATAAAATCTGCAGGGGTTCCAGGCCATCAGACCGCCCAGCCCCCTGTAGGCATTCTATCTAACATAAATGACATCAATCAGTCCTCATTGTATTCAGGGTTTTCATGGAAGGACTTGATGATGACGGTCATGTGGACTTCTGGTCTTTAATCCAGAGTTTAATTTATTATTGTAAATGTTATGTATGAGAAATAC
This sequence comes from Erpetoichthys calabaricus, assembly GCF_900747795.2. Lineage (NCBI taxonomy): Eukaryota > Metazoa > Chordata > Cladistia > Polypteriformes > Polypteridae > Erpetoichthys > Erpetoichthys calabaricus. Next base: position 44,123,185 of record NC_041407.2, read on the forward strand.
ACATTTTTAGGTTGTAAGGATCTCTTTGTAAACGACATTTGTAGTTCTGTCCTTGGGCTGTAAAATGACCAACCTGTCTGCTTGAGCATGCAACGTACAGTTGGCCATGTGAGAAGCAATCTTGTGTCAAGTCAATGTCGACCTTTTTTAGAATCTGGCCCTGTAACTTATTTATTGTCATAGCAAAGCAGACCCTTACTGGAAACTGGAGGTGTTTGAATTGGAATGGGAGGTCAGAGGGTATGAGAGTGATGCGAGGAATAAATACAGTCTTCCCTGAGCCAGTTCCAGTGAAGACAGTTGCCTCAATGAGGTTCTTGTGCAGAGATTTGATGTGAAGCCTGGTGCCGTTACAAAGTTTTGGTGGTTGATAACTTTGTGTCCACGTTGTTAGAGTTGAAACATTCATAAACATCAAAGTGTCCACTACCCAAATCGCTACCCATGAATCTAAGATATTTAACAGGAATTCCCGGTTGTCCAAAGGTGAAAAAATATTTCCCCATTTCTATACACTTGAAAACGAAAATGAAACAATTCCTCAGCAGCTATCAGTTCACATGCAGAACCATAGGTTGAAGGCTTGGGAGCAAATGAGGATCAAATTCCCAGTGCATTATTCTCCTCACCTCCCAACCCGAGGCACCTCCGCCTTTATCAAAGGAATTTCCCTTTGTGGGGTTCAGCTGAGCAGTTCCTTTTCTCGAGAGCCCATAATAAGTCCCTAATGTATTCCCTTCTGAGCCCAGCTCTAGTCTGTAGGCAACTTGTCCACATGCCCAGGGATCTAGGCTAGACCCCTGGGTCAAAGCACGCCCCAGGTTCCCCCCACCCACATCACTGACCTCAACCGGCAACTCAGGAATCTGTACTTTACCACCTGATCCCTTACGGGCTGAAGGTCTTGAAGGTGTGTCAAGGCTTCTTTCTGGTCCGGCTTCTGATTCCATAAGGTAGCCAACATCCTGCTGACTACGCCACTGTTAAATGAATAGCCTTGACACACAAAAAGCTTTGGGGCAGCCACCTGTATACTTAAGTCCTGGCTGCAAAAAGGCAAATAAGAAGCACAGCTGTATACTGAGTTGAGTCCAAAACAGAACTGAGTTAATGCAAGAAGTGGTCTGGTTTTTAAGGCAGGTCGGCAGATGTTATGTCATGGGGACCGGAACTGGAAGTGGTGTCTTCAGGACCGGAACCTGAAGTGAAGTCTTTGGAATCAGGCAGAATTTACCGTACAGAAAGGTTTACTGCACACCGCCGCTCCCTGGCCTGGCATGGAATTTCCTGCTTTTGGTCCTTCTAGCTGCCTCCCATGCGCACGTGTGTGACACCGTATACTTTCGTTCAAACGGAGAAGCCTGGATTACTCAAGCATTGTTTAAAGACTGGTTCCTGAATTGTTTTATACCTCAAGCTCATGAATATTGCTTGGAGAGAGGAATTCCTTTAAAAAAAATGAAATTGACCCTAGATAATGCACTTGGCCATCCACCTTATCTAGAATACCTCCATCCAGAAGTGAAAGTTGTTTATTTGTCACCAAACACAACTCCGCTCATTCAGCCTATGGACCAAGGTGTGATTGCCACATTTAAGGTGCATTATCTCCAAACCATTTTCACCCAAGCTATAGACACAACAGGTGCCAACCAAGAACTGTCTTTGTGAAAGTTTTGGAATCAGTACAATATTTTAAAATGTATCAAAAATACTGCCACCATATGGGAAGCTGTGACAAAGAAATGCATGAATGAAATCTGCAAAAAGTGTTTTAAGCATTATGTTAATATTTTTGATGAATTTGATAGTGAACATGAACTTGAAATAATTATGGAAAACATAGTAATACTGGCAAAGGAACTTTCTTTGGAGTGTAAATTGGAAAATGTTGAGGAGTTTCTAGGCCAAGAATCTAGAGAACTGAATGAATGAATGAAGAACTTGTAGCTTTGGAAGAAGAAAGAATGGCTGAAGAAGAAACGATAGAAGAAGAGAAGAAAGAAGACAAGGAAGAACCAGAAAGGAAATTCATCACTAAGCCGTTATCTGAAGGTTTTTCTGAACTAAATAAACATCTCAGACATTTTGGAAATGGACCCAAATATCGAATGATTTGCAATGGTTGAACGAAGAGTTCAAGATGCTTTTTGCCAATATCATGAAAGTTTACAAACAGAAAAAGAAACAAACAATTCAGACAAAGGTCAGCACATTTATGAAAAAAACAACCCTGACTACCTCAAGTGGTGACATTGATGATTCATAGAAATTTTCTATTTAGTTTTGTAAAGTATTTTCTATTTTTATATGTTTTGCAAATATTATACCAATTTTGGCATGAGCAGCATTGATTTACCTAAACCTATTACTGGTAAACATAAGAAAAATAAAACAGTAAAAATATCTAACAATAAACATATCTTTGCAATGTATAAAGAAAGTTAATAAAAACGTAAAAACAGTTAACTAAGAAAATGGCTGAATATCTATGTGATGTATAGAGAAAGATGATAAAAAGGTTATAACAATACTGTACTTTAATGAACTAAGAAAATGGTTATACTATATGGTGTGACAAACCATTAGGGGGTGTGCCTGCCACCCAACCTGACACAGACAAACACAGGAGGCACACTTATAAAAACACGAGTGCTTTTATTTTGCTTCACTCGTTGAGAACGTCTTATCCGATCCCATGAGCCCACAACACAGTCCCAATGCACAAGCACAATATTCCTCTTTTCCTTATCTTTCTCTCTTTTCTCCTCCACTCCTCTTCGGCAAGCTTCATCCACCTTCCACCCAACTCTGGTTCACCAAGTACTGTCCGCTGGCCCCTTATATAAGGCACCTGGAAGTGCTTCAGGTGCTCATTGCCCCACTTCCGGCAGCACTTCTGCTTTTGGCAGAAGAACCACCCACATGGACTCAGGAACAGCTGCAGCACCACCTGGCAGCACCTCTGGATCCCAAAAGAGCTATAGACAACTCCATCTCCCATGAAGCCCTGCGGGAGTCTGAGGCACTGCTGCAACCTGTGGGCACTGCCATCTATAGTCTTGGTTGAGGTAATGCTCTGACCGGGCTTGCTCCCCCGATTCTTCCAGCGAAGAGGTGTCCCAGCCAGGTAAGAATCCCGGCCATCTGTGACAATGGTTATAATAAGAAAAAGGTTATACTAAAACTAATTTATAAAAAAAAGATAGAAGATCTAAATAGTGTGCTAAAAATGATGATAAAAAGGATATAAAACAAACAATATGACTTAGGGATCTTTTTATACAGTACTATACGTATGGTCATTTCTGAATACATATACTGCTCCATGTTACGTCCAGATTGCCTTACGACCAGCCGGTTGGAACCGAACATGGTTGTAAATCGATGACAGTCTGTATTTTTTTTTTTACATTTAAATGATTTATTCTTGGTGGGGCAGTGGTAGTGCTGCTGCCTCGCAGTTAGGAGACCTGGGTTCGCTTCCCAGGTCCTCCCTGTGTGGAGTTTGCATGTTCTCCCCGTGTCTGTGTGGGTTTCCTCTCACAGTCCAAAGACATGCAGGTTAGGTGTATTTGCGATCCTACATTGTCCTTACTGTGTGTGTGCCCTGCTGTGGGCTGGTGCCCTGCCCGGGGTTTGTTTCCTGCCTTGCACCCTGTGTTGGCTGGGATTGGCTCCAGCATACCCCAGTGACCCTGTAGTTAGGATATAGCGGGTTGGATAATGGATGGATGGATGATTTATTCTCAGTGTTTTATAATAACTTATTTTGAAATGTATTTATAATACTACAAGAAAATATTTTTGAACACCATTATGTCACAGATGTGGCATGTTAACTTAACACATAGTGATGTTATCTTGCATCTCCAGGGTTTGGCTTTATTTCGTGGCTGGGTCACTATTTGTTTAGAGTTTAATCTTTCTATGTAATTTTGTATTTTTTATCAATAGTACAATTGTATTCCACATAACTAAATAAAGCAAAATACAAAAGAGGAATCCCAAGTCCTGGTGAGAAAGTCAGGAACCAGGAAGTCAACACAGAAAAATAACTTTTCCAAATGAGGTGGAAGGCCACTTTCTTTTACCTTGATGAATATACCACAGAATGGTCATGACTAGGTTTTGCACAAATATTGGAAAGTTCGTCTTAACATATAGTAGCAAATCTCACAAGAATGAAATGTTACCAAGTAGTATTGTAGAAAGTAGGCCCTTTTTTTGTTCTTTATTTCATTTTACAGTATATAATTTCTTGTATTAGGAATTTGTTAGTTTTCGCATACCCCTTGGAGTCAGAGCACAGGGTCAGCCATTGTACAACACCCCTGGAGCAATTGCAAGTTAAGGGACTTGCTCAAGGACCCGGCAGAGTAAGATCTCATTTGGCAGTAACATGGATTTGAACTGGCAACCTTCCAGATACCATCCCAGATCCTTAGCCTCAGAGCCACCATTCCTTTAGGGTCCTTCAAAACTCAACTTGATGTAATTTTGCAAAAATTAGGTGAATAAGACTGATGAGCTTGTCATAGTGAATGGCCAGTTCTCATCAGAATTATTCCAATGCTCAGGCACATGGAGGTTACCACAGGACATTGACAACGATGGGGGAAATGTCTGAATACTACAGCATAAATGAGTAATCATTAAAAGTTTGGATAGGATGCATGCTGCCTTATCTTGTATTTGTGGTGCTGTATTGTTTCTCCGTAGTATTTATAAAGCAGCAGAAAATTGAATCAATTTCATGCTTAAATGATTAAGTGAGCTGCCATCCTGTTACTCTTATCCTTTTACTCCATAATGTCAGATGCCTTCAATTATTTAGGTAATAACAAAAAAGTACAAATAACAGTAATTATTTTACCATTAAAATATTTATTTTAATTGCATTAGAGTTCCATCCATCCATCCATTTTCCAACCCGCTGAATCCGAACACAGGGTCACGGGGGTCTGCTGGAGCCAATCCCAGCCAACACAGGGCACAAGGCAGGAAACAATCCTGGGCAGGGTGCCAACCCACCGCAGGACACACACAAACACACCCACAAACCAAGCACACACTAGGGCCAATTTAGAATCGCCAATCCACCTAACCGGCATGTCTTTGGACTGTGGGAGGAAACCGGAGCCCCCGGAGGAAACCCACGCAGACACGGGGAGAACATGCAAACTCCATGCAGGGAGGACCCGGGAATCGAACCCAGGTCCCCAGATCTCCCAACTGCAAGGCAGCAGCGCTACCCACTGCGCCACCGTTTTTTTACACAAATGCTTACCCCATTGTGTATGAGATTTATTCCTTTCATATCACTAAACAGGCAAGTACCCCCGTGACCCTGTGTTCGGATTCAGCGGGTTGGAAAATGGATGGATGGATGGATAGTTCAGATGAACTGGTGAATATAAATCCACTGTAAGAGATTCCCGGTCTGTTTATTTGTGAACGCCCTGCAATGGACAGGCACCCTTCTAAAAAGGATGAGTGCTTTCAACATTACCAAAAAAATACACTGCGTCAAAACTGGGGACAAGCACTTGGGCTAGTAGACTTTTTTTAATTTGCACTCTAGGAACATTTGTCCATTTCTGTAGAAAATGTATCTCATAATATTAATAATTCATTACATTTATATAGCACTTTTCTCAGTACTCAAAGCGCTATCCACACAGGGAGGAACCGGGAAGCGAACTCACAATCTTCCACAGTCTCCTTACTGCAAAGCAGCAGCACTACCACTGCGCCACTTCTCTTCACTATTCAGTAATCCTTTGTATTTGCTCTTTGCACCACTGTTTGATGCACAGCTTGTGCACTGTAACAACAGTCCTTATGAAATGCTCACACCCAAGTGACTAACATTTTGAATCCATTTCTATCGAGTTTCTTCCTATTTACCTTTCATAGTTTAAACTACATTCTCAGATATTATAATCCAGATGTCAGAATTCTAACCACAGTTGCTCTTGCTGATGATATCATCCCTTTAGAGCTCCACACCTATATTACTTTAAACAATATCTCTCGGGGAACATTAACAAGCTGGGCTTTGTTAATGAAGAGCAAAACTTATCCCAGCAATCACTTCTTTTCTTTAGTATAGTGTTTAAACCTTTTTGATTAGTAAAATGAAATTGCAACAAGCTTAGTTTTTTAAATATTAGAAGTTATCCTTTGATTAGGAGAACTTTTGAGATGGAAACTACTAGACAAAGTGGCACTTTGAAAGAATTCACATTTTTAGAAACACTTTTACTTGCTCACATAAAACATTGTGAAATGGCTAATAAAAATAGCTTTCTAAAATATGCTATTAACAACAATAGCAATGTCTTGTATTTTTAAATCAATTTAATCTTATCTCAATAGAAAATTGTATCAATATCTATCAAAAATATCTTCATTTCACTGTGTGTGTGCAAACGTTTGACTCATATGGTATATTCAATGTTTCTTTTATTTGATTATGGAAACATGTTTAATTGAGTAAGAAGAACCCATTCATTTTCCAACCTGCTTATTCCAAACATTGGCTGGTGTACAGTATATGACTACAGAACAGTCTAGGATGCAGCAACACGCAATTATGCAAGCATGAACATTAGCATGTGAATTTTCTTCAGCTAAACACAGCCCCATGACTCATCCTTTTCTGTCCTAACACCACAGATAAAGGCGTGACTGTGTTTAAGATTTCCTTCAAAGATTGCTAAAACTTTGCTTGATGCAAGGAAGCCAAAGCTGTAAATTTTGGAACAAAAAAACTGCAAATGTTAAAATCAGATACTATCACATTTTGATGAACCGTAGATTTTCATACAAAGGCAAAACGTGACTTCCTTCAAAAAAATAAATATCTGATGTACCAGGCAAGTTCAGGTTCAAGTTCAAAATGTTATCATATGTACAGAGTACAATGAAATTCTTACATGCATGTCTGAACAGTATACAACAAGTCATGAGTCTCTGGTGCCATTATCAGCAAGTATTACTAGTCAAACATGGCCCTCACCTTGAAATCTCCAGATTCTTCCTGTCCTAAATGGCACTTTACAAAGTGAACTGACAGGCAAAAGTAAAAACATGTTCATTTGAAAAAAAGTCAATATATAGCTGAACTTCATAAACATGTTTTTCTATGATATGTGAGTAAGTGAGCTTTGTGAGGGACTGTTTAGAGGATCTTAGAAAAACATGGTTTGGATTTCAAAATGCTGTTATCTCTTTAATAATTGAACATATCTAACCTTTCATTTTTGGGAAATATGTAGAAAATCTCACAGTTTAATATATTTCCATACTAGGCTTTAAACTGAGTACCATTTGTAATTCTCTAGCTTGAAGCCTTGTTTGATCTCTCACCTAATGACTCACACTCAATAGGGGGCTTTATACAAATGGGTAAGTGGGTGGAAGTCTTTCAGTCTTCATTCAGCTTTGTGGTTTTTCACGATGTGGTTTCATATTGTTTGTGTGCATCTCTGCTTTCATCTGGAGAGGTAATGGAGGGATAACTTATGTCATCTCACACACTAGGTTTGTCAAAGTAATACGAGTATAACAGAGGCACTACTAATGCTCATGAAGAGTCACTGAAATGTTACATTTGCTAAGGAAAGGCATAAACTGTGTAAATATTAATTGTTTTCATAAACAGTTAAAAAATGGTTAGTTTTTCACTATTTATTGTTAGTTTTGGAGCAACACAGAAATCCCCATATTTTACTGTGGAAAATTATAAGCATTATTCCTAATGTGTTAGTCTAAAAATAATACACATTAAAATTATACAATATATTACAAATCAGAACATAGAGAACTTTACACAAATGTGGGTTCAGAGTCTTTGACCTTTAAACATGTACATATTCTTGTTAATATGTACTATAGAATGCAACGCTAGTTGCCATTTTCTTGGTATCCTCATTTTCTAACTGCAATAAGACATTATGGCTGTGCAGTCAAAGGCATTAAGCAGAATTAACTGACATTAATCAATGTAAATTAATGAGAGGAGAAATAAAAGAGCAACAAATGGAGTGCAGTGAAGTACAGACCCATCAGATTGCTTTACTACTTAAGCTTCAGAGCAGGGAAATAAAGTGAGAGGGAGGGAGGGAGTGAGCGAGCGAGCGAGCGAGAGAGAGAGAGAGAGACAGAGAGAGAGAGAGAGAGAGAGAGAGAGAGAGAGAGAGAGAGAGAGAGAGAGAGTCTGTTACTGGCACACACCCACCATTCATAGGCTGGCCATAACAGAGCAGGTACAGTATCTTTGAACACATGCAGCAATGTAGAAGCCATATGGGTCTGTTAACTTCTAAGACTCTGGGATTTGGAGCAGGAGCTCGATATGGGGAATGCGCACCACAAGAAGGCACCACGAAATGGGAAACCCAAGTCCTTCTGGCATTTTGGACGTGCAGAGAAAGTTAAAGCAGGTAGCGTGCTTCCTTTCTACAGTTGTCTAGCATTGCATGTACTGTATATTTATTCCAGAGGCTGTGGAATTGTGCGAGCTCTGGAAGTGTTCACAGGAGTGATGCTTATGTAGGCTCAAGGTTTACAGAGCAACTTATTAAATAGAACTCTGTTATTTGTTATCACACTATTCAAATAAGTAATGTGGGCACGGCTAATGAACTGTGTCTTATAACCAGAGGTCTGGTGCTAAAAGAAAGAAGACGTGGAACGGCAGGATGTTAGTATGCCTCCTCTCTGGATATTGATTACTGTGCCTAATCTGCTGATGGTTTGTGAGGCTCCTTAGGGAGCAGCAAGGTGAACTTGAGATAAGGACGTGGTGTATTTGTCAGGAGCTCTGTATCCAGTAAAGCTGTTCAGGCTTTTTCCTTTTCTTTTTTAAACATTGACTAAAGCAGTCAGACAGGTTTCCCTAGGTACTGTGTTTGTTAGGGAATGTCTGCTTTAGCATTCTGCCTTAAGCTTTGTGTACTCGCTGAAACTTGTTTTCTCTTTATCACTGTCTGAGGAAGAATTCTGGCTTCAAAATCTTATTTTTATTGCTTTCATATAAACCAGACGCTAGCCCATCTGCAACTATTTTGATTTGATAATCTAGCATGTTTATATTTGTAGGAATGTAAAGAAAACAACTCCACAAAAATGCAGCATATGTGGATAATGCAAAGAGAAAGAGAAAGGAAGCCCACAAAGTGGATATACACATGCAGTATTCTTGAGTTCTCTTTGTAATTTTAATACAGTTGTTTTGAATAGTATTTATCTCTGACAGCTAGATGTACACACTCCATCAAAATATTATCATACTTTATAATTGTTTGGCCAACCCAGTAATCGTAACTTTGAAGTTGAAATATAAAGTATGTTGACCACAAAATACACGTCTGGTTGAAGGTTGATGTGTGTTGAAAATAGAAAGCACATTTAAAGCCACTAGCACTTTTGGCAATAAGACTCTGTTACAATATTCGAACCCCTGTCCTGTCAGATCTAGGCAAATATAGTTAATGACTAAGAATAGCCTTTGGAAACCCTAATATCAGAGCATAAGGAGACATCTACTGCTGCCATTTGTCATTCTGACAGACAATTGCTTCTAGTTTCTGAATGAATGAGTAAACTATCATTCAGTGATCATCAACAAAATGAGGTGTAACAATTCCTCCTTCATACAGTAGGTACCAAGTCATGTCATCCAATTTGTGTGCTTAAAACAATGCAGATCCTTTATGTTTCTTGCTTCCTCATTAGTGGATGTTTTGCAGAGGCAGATTTTAATTCTTTAAATGCCTCATAACAGTTTCATCACTACTTGTTGATGCCAATCCACAGATATCTTTGGGGATTTTGTTAAATGTGGAGGTGTCAAATTGGGTAATATCTTTCTGCACCATTTTTGAAATAAGCTGATGCTCTGTTTCCATGTTATGTCATGTTTCACAGGAGAAGCGTTACTAAGGATTCTATGGGTATACCTTCCAGGGAATGGGATGTTAGAGTCACACTTACTACAATATACAGTACAGAAAGTCTGCTTTCATTAGATAAAAAATGGCATTTTACAGAACCTCAAAGGACATTTAAATATTCAATGCAGCAGAAGATGACAAGATAAAGGAAACAGTGATTGTTGCCCTTTTGCAGTTCTTGGACCACTGTCTGACTTCTGGCTCATGGGGCTTCCTCACAGCTCTAGACAACTAGTTTCAATTCCTTGTGGAATTCCTTGTTCTTTCCCTCTGTGAATACAAGAGTTTTCTCTGGCTATTGCGTTTTTTTTCCCACTGGCAAGACATGTGTTAATTGGTAACATATTATTATTTCTGTGTGTGGCTGTACCCTGGATAAACTATTACCTGTTTTGCTGTGGGTTCCTTTTGATGTACCTGAAGTTGGCATATTAGGCTCTAGCATCCCATGTAAGTGGAATTCAGGGAACAAATTCAGAAAATAAATGAATAATTGAACATTCTCAAATGAGTGCTTTTACTGATGGTTGCTTAATTGGCAATCATGCTTCTTTCTTTACTCTAGGGATTAATCTGTACTGAGTTCAGACGAAACACAAGTCTTTTCCAACATCATGTCTGGGGCTATTTTGTGACTACAGTCGTAACCTTGTCCTTTTGTTCAAATGATATAATTATGATCCCGTTAACAGGAAGCAATACTGGTAATTACCGAGTGGTTAAATGGGTTTTCTTCCAAGCACTGAGTCCCTTTTTGGTAAACAGAGATATAATTTTATTTTATAGAAGCAGTGTGTTCAAAGGATGTTTCAAAGTCCTAATGTATTTTAACAGCACTCAAAGAAGTCTAATTATTTTACAACTTTTTGTGACGGCAGATGACTGAAAATGAGTAGAAAAGTGAGTTAATATAAAACCTAAAACCAGCACCATCCACACATATACTTTAACACTCCCTAGTATATTCAGCATTACATTAAAGGGAGATGCTAATATTCTTCATTCACTATGAGATTCATTACAAAGACAACAAGGAAAACATAATTAATGTAGTAGAGATGCTAGAGCTAACACAGAACACTGAGACAACAAAAATGAGAAAGGCTTAAGGGGGTTGTACATTCTACAGCTTTTAGTCAGAGGAGATGCTAAATTTAATCACTGCGTTTGTTGGATCTTGTCACCTTAAGGATGTAGATTATATGACCAGAAACTGGAACAGTTGACCACTTATACAACTTCAAGCTGGTTTATCAGCTCAGTTTTAAGTTTCCAATGTGTTGTGAGCTTGCCCCATTCTGATAGGCAATTATGTATTGCCTGTCATTCTATGTATGGTGATTTAACTGCAATCTCATTTTCCTATCCTTCAGATAGGTTAGCCTCTCGTTGTTTGTGAAACATAAACTTTCATTCTTTCCTTGCAGATGAATTGCTGTTACATTGTATTTCTGGCTAACTCTCAGAGACACAAAGGCCCACCCATATGACTTAAGACAAAATAAAACGTGTTCAATTATTTTAGGAAAAGTTGTAAACCGGCTTGACTGAGTTTCTGGGATACCATACTATACAACTGACAGTCACAGGAACCCAATGCAACTGCCTCAGACACAATAACTTTATATAAATAAAGGCTACAACTGAAACTCACTGGAAAAGTCATGAAATGTGACAGCGGCTTTAGTAGATGTGGATTACAATTACCACAATTACTAAAAAGCAATATGAATAACTCTACCAGCAACTTTACCAGAAGTATACTATGCTATATAACCCTTTTGTGTCTCTCACCAGGGGCCTCATGTAAAATGCCATGTGTAGAATTCACACTATAACATGGCGTACGCACAAAAAAAATCTAGATGCATAAATCTGTGTGTACGCTAACTTCCACGTTCTTCCACTACATAAATCCCGCTCAGCGTGAAAAGTAACGCACGTGCACGCGCCTGCTGTCCCGCCCCAACTCCTCCCAGAATTACGTCTCTTTGAATATGCAGATCAATATAAATAGCCCTTAAGCTCAGCCTTCTGTGAAAAGACAATGGCAAAAGCACGGGGGAAAAGAGAAGAATTTCATGGAATACCAAGTGTGAGGCAAGGAAAAACTTACTATTTGTTGGTTTAAACAGTGATACAATCAACAAAAGGAAGTTGATCGAGTGACAGAGTATCAGAGAAACTCGAAAGTTCAAGTTCACAAAGTCGCACAGTGCCCAAAATAAAAAATAAACATTCAGATATCAAAGTCGCTGTGAAAAGGCGAGTCATAGCCCACCGTCTGAGTGTCATATGAAAGCTTATTAAGGTACAGAGAAAAGAAATAAAAATAGGGACACAGAAAAAAGAGAAAAAAGCTCGAAATGCCAACTTTAATCTCGAAATTTCCACTTCAATCATGTAGTTTATTTTGTCATTAAAGTAGAACATCATAAACTTCATCTTTAAATCATTTAATTTACTAGTTTCTCAAATACCATCATAACTAAAGTAGCACGTTAAATGCTTTGTTTTGTATGTGTTCTTCTATGTGCTGTATGTGTGAATCACTACGTGCTTCTTAAACGGACTTTCTCTTCCTCCGACAGGACACAGAATTCATTACATTCGTAATATTACAGCTCTCTGAATAATTAAAATACTGAGATGTGTATTTCATATAACTTTCATGATGATAGGAATTAAAGCATGTTATTAAACATGGGAACACGGTGGCGTAGTGATAGTGAGCAGCAGGCGCCTTGTCCACAGATTGTTCCTGCCTCCCACAAGATGCTTGCTGCGTGACCTTCGATGAAATAATTTATTGCAGCAGTACTGTCTCTCTCACACGTACTAACCCCCAATTCCTGTCCTTCCTTTTCTTTCTCCAAGTAACAATCACCACACAATCAGCTCTGTAATAGATGTTAAGCCATCTGTAAGCTTAGAACGCAAATTCTTCAAAACTTTTAAGGAACATTGAAATATCTTCGTAGTACATGTTTAATTATTCTGTCCATCTATCTTTCCAGCGTCACACTAGTCACAGCAAGAATACAGCGCGAGGCAGGAATAATTGGGGCGCCAGCTCGTCGCTAGCACTGTGACACCGTGTCCTCACATGTTTAATTGTTAATAATATAGATTATTTAAATGACGTTAACATTTTATCTGTATAAAATAATGAACATATTTTGCTGTATTTCATCTTAAAAATGATATTGTCATCATATGTAACTACACGCTTTATAAAGTGGTGCAGGTTGTGCAATATTATAACTGTATTGCAAGTTTGCAGTGAGGTGATTGTACTTGTAAGTATAAACAGTTCTATAAGGAGCACTTGATGGATTGATTGAGTGTGTTTGTTGTTCTTGGGATGAAACTTTTTCTGAACCGCGAGGTCCGTACAGGAAAGGCTCTGAAGCATTTGTCGGTTGAGAGCAGTTCAAATTGCGAAGGGCTAAGGCAGCGTGTGCTTGATTCTGTATACCGATAATTCTCTTTTCGATCAGCTGCTCTGAGCGGTGCAGTGAGAGTAATATGGAAAAACATGATCCACTGTGGCAACCCCTAATGGGAGCAGCTGAAAGTAGAAGAAGAAGGTGCAGTGAGAGTAACAATGGTAAAGCAGCTACGGTATTTGGAATAGTTTGGCCATTCTGTGGACCATTACATTGTTACAGGTTAATTACAATCAGATGCCTTAAACTAATGAACAATATGCGATTAATTTCAGTGTATATGATAAAGCCGCATCAGGGATGTGGATCTAAAAAGAAAGGGAAACCATACTGGAGCAAAAGCACTGGTTTGATGCTGGGTGCCGCCAGTTTGCAAAACCGAGCCGAGAATTAGCGTATGTCAGGGTTGGAGCTACCGTGAAAATGTGCGTGGCTTTACGCCAAGTTTAGGTTTTATACATTGCGATTTGAGCATGGAAACGGACTTACGCAACATTTTTGTGCGTACGCACCGTTTAAACATGAGGCCTCAGGTCTTAATATCCTATCTGAAATTTTCACTGATACAGCTTTCACTCTGCACAATAGTATCAAACACTCCCTTCTTCCCTCCCATGCCCTTTTCTGCTACACACTCTCTCTTCCACCATTGCTTCAATCTTTGATCAGCTCTTCTTCAAACGACTTAAGGGTTTTTAAGCATTACTTCTAGAACTTGTAGGAACAAGCTCTGGGGTCATGTATGGCTTGTGGTGCTACCAGGACTATCCTTCTAGAACACACCAAGTACCTTGCCTATCTGTTTCTGCTTTCCTTTTAAATGGCCAGGCAGCTCCTGAATTACCTGTCCATTATGATATGCTGCTGGGAACCATGTATAAAATAGTGGATATCTTTGCTGCCATCTACTGTTATGGACAAAATTTAAATTCTTGCAACCCTTAAGATTACAAATTAACCTATAAGCATTAATGGGCCTCTCAATTACAATGACGTTGTGACCTGGGTTCGGTCCTACCTTGGTTCCAATGCTTTCAGACCAGGACTGTGATCCTTAGATGAATTTGAGAATGTTATTTTTGCCATTACTGTGAGATTAGATAGTCTACAGCTGAAAGATTCTGCCTCTTTTTCTAATTATTATTTATCCATTAAATTGTAAAAAAGTGTGATAACTGTGTACTGTTAGGGTATGAGCATGAGTCGACTCTGAAGAAGGAGTGAAATCGTCATTTTATGTATGTATTGAAAACCTTTTAAAATCTGCATTAAACATAATTGGGAGCCAACATAAACACTTAATAACTTAACTTATACAATTATATTTCTTACTGTGGTGAATATAGATTTTGAGTGCTTAAATTCCAGTTCATTTTGTTGTTAGATTTTTTTAAATTGTTTATATTTTATTATTCTTATGTCACAGCAGCATTATTTTAGATTGTTGTATAAACAGTGACAATGACTAATGCCAGATGGCTTAGAATGTGATATAATGTTGGTCTGGTTAGTGATGTTATCTCACCACTGTTATAAAAGATGGGGTCCACAGTACTCTGAATTCACATTTTCATATATGTGTACTTCAAAATGCATATTACTATTTCAATTAGAGCTAGTATGGGGCAAATACACTTGTAAGTGTTAAGCTCTGGTAAGTAAACTGAGCAAGTGCAAGGGTGCAGCATAAGAAACTAATAGACAAGTGGATGGAATAACATTTAGCAGAAGGCTGGGTTCAAGGTTAGTGGACCAGCTGCTATCAACACACCATGAAGACTCAATACAGTGGAACCTCTAGATACGAGTTTAATTCGTTCCAGCACTGAGCTTGTATAGCGAATTTCTCGTATCTAGAACAAACGTCCCCATTGAAAATAATGGAAATCCAGTTAATAGCCGCGAGCTATACCCACAGCCTGGCACGTGGCTCGTTACGTGAGCCAATGCTCGTATTTAGATCTGAATTTTTCGCTCATACTTTCCTCGTATTTTGAATTTCTCGTATACAGAGGTAATCGTATCTCGAGGTTCCACTGTATTTGCAATAGATTGCAAAACCAGAAATTCAAAATTAAAGTCATAGTCAAAAATACAAAGCAGAGATTCCTAACACTAGGATGTTCAGGAAAGCACGTTTTGGCTTTCACTATAATAAGAGAGAGGTGAAACAAGGAAACCAATTCAAAGCTTGGACTCCATGTAAAATCATGTTAACATAATGAGAACATAAACAACCTTGTTCTGCCGAAAGGGGGAAAAGTGTCAGAATGAAAGGGTTGAGAATAACAGGTCAGAAGATTAAACATAAGTAATTAACATACCAAGTCAAAATCAAAAAAACAAGTCTATCCTTTTTGAAAACCAGAACGGGAACCAGTTTGAGTCATTAACACAACTGCTAGCTCGTTTACCAGGAAACCTACTGTACTTTCCACAAAAATTCCAGAGAGTATCCCCAATATTAGACAATGAGTCACTTCTGGCACTACCTTATGGTAGTACCACTATATGGTCATGCGATGATTATATTTAAATTCACAAGGCTAAAACAAAACTACAATAGGAAAACAAAGATTCACAGAAATTCTATGTAGTTCAAAACCACAGAAAAAATATGTGAATATTTAAATTTTTATTGTTCTGAAGTGATGTCACAACAGCACTATTTTAGATTGTTGTTTAAGCATTGCCACTTAAAACACTAAAAATACTTGGAACCAACCTTTAGTCTCTTGTGGTTTCTGGTATTAGTAGAAAGGTGACTTGAGTGTCAAAGATAATATCTAAATTGTATATTTATTCCGCTATATAAACATTTAACCACTTCTACTTAAGGTATGTCCTTATTTTCTTGTTAATTTCTTGTTATGTCCACCCAGTCTGCTTTATGAATTTTTGTTTTAAAGTTAAGGACAAAGAATTTTAATTTGTCTATAGTTAACATCATTAAAATGTTATATTAAATTATTTACTGTAAATGCTGGCATGGTTACACTTATTGATGTTTTTCTGCATTTGCAATCTTTCTTAACTTTTTGTAGTTAAAAATAGACTGAGTAAGGAAGGAAGGAGGTATAGTTCTTTAAAATGTGGAGCTCAGACTGGCTCCAGTTGTAACGCTAGAAGAGAAATTAACATGTCTAGAGCAGAGACAGTTATTTTAGAATTCTTTTTTTACATTGAAAGAAGAACTGTGTTGGAATAGATGAAAATCTGGTGAAAGAAGTTGTAAAAAATAAATATTGACAGTTAAATGACAGAAACCAAAATCAATCATGCTAAATGAAATAGATGGGCAGGATTTAAAAGAAGATAATAATTGAATGGCATTAAAGATCTGAACAAGTTTATGTCCTGAATGTATCTTTGGGCAGGGCATTAATAGTAATGAATATCAGCTAAACTTACAACTCTGTGAAGCTGGAAAAAAAATCACATGTCATAGCTTCAGAAGTTTTCTTGAATGAGGCTTCTTTGTCTTTGATTTAGCTTAAAAATGCAGTCAAATTCATATTTAATTGTTCAGTACTTGCCTTATCAGAAAGATTCCAAATTAAGCTGACTTTTTTTTTAGCAGTCTTTGTCTTAAGTTTACAACTTTACACTTTTAAAGCTTCCACCCTTTATATACTGTAGTTCATTTAACAGGTTAATTTGTTAACTCTGAATTTATGATAAATTAATACAAACTTATGCACAACAGTTGTCTATTTTTGTAGTCCATAATGCTTAGATCCTTAATATACATTTTACAAAGATGTCAGTTCTTCGGTCAGCTCTAGGCACTGTATCTGTTCCCCTAGAGCTTCTTTTACTTACGGCTCTTAGATGCATAATCTTTTACCCAAGAGGGTGTTCACAGTCACATTTTCAATTTTACTGACTTTTCAGATTATTAGGTTAGGTTAGGTTAGGTTAGGTTTCTTTATTTAGTCATGTTTACACAGGAAAACATGAAAATTTATTAAACAGCTGTTAAGTGATACTTGAGTTCCTTTCTATTGAAAATCGGTAAGACAGTAATTTGGATAAAAGCACGATTATGGAAGGAAAAATCATCTAACTTCATATTTCTTTGATTATTTAAATTCAACTAGATTTGGAAGCATGCACATTTTTTATTATTCTCTGCATCCTGTTATTCTGAAGACACACTTACATTCTGAGCCATGGCTTGCACACTATAGATAGAAGCCAATATCTGTATAAAAAATTACAGTACCCTTCAGAAACATGTGCTCACAAAATTGGCTAGGCCATAGAAATTCAAGCTACATTTTGCTTGAGAACTCTGTATAAACCTCATCACAGCTTTTATTTAATAGTGAACAGGCACAGTATTATTAATAAAATAATAATTTTAATTGTTGCTCTTCAACCTTTAAATGTTAACTCCATCAATGACTTTCGGTCTCTCTTCTTTATACTTACACACTATCTGGAATTATTTGAAGTCATTAGAAAGCACTTAAAGGCATAACGATGAAGTTTCAAATTTTATTTGTCATTTTAGTCCACTGACATTATATTCTAATATGTTTGCACATTAACTACTTCCATTTAAATTTTTCTCAACCACAGCCATGATATTAATTTTTGGAGGAAATTCATATTGGTTTATTGGTAACCATAATGTGTAACAACGTAGGCTCAGAAGAGTGTTGCAGAAATCTGAACTGCAGTTTCTGTGTTCTCTGTGTCTACTGGGGTTTTTCTCTCCTACTGTGGTTACCCTTTCATTCCAGGAATGCATTCCTTGCAATGAACTGGCACTCAATGAAGAGCTGACTCCTTCCAGGAGAGGATCTTGTATCAACAATTAATATAAACTGGATACCCAGAACCATAAACTGGGTTAAGTGTGCTAATAAATGGAGAGATAATTTTACATATAGGTAAAATTATATATACTGCCGAGCCTATAAAAGATGTTATACCTCTGTAAATACAAAAGAAAACTTTTTTTAACAATATATAAAAATGATTTTCTCTATTAAGATCCAACCTTATGTCTTCACGTACACTTATTTGCACTAATGTAAGGCTACAACTTGTCCAACTGATCCATCTTAGAGAAGTGAGACAGAATAGGACTAGGATGAGGAACTTTAGATGAGATAAAGCAATAAGCAGACTGTTACATGCTAATTTATAGGCAACAAAATGTAGATTGAAAAATATGGCATCTAACTGCTTCGGTTTCTTAAAGTCACAATGTGAACTGTGAACACAGAAACCTGGAGTGGAATGATTGCCACAAGAAATGGGTGCAGTAACAACCAACTTGCCTGGAAAAAAATAATTGAGAGCTGACAACCTTCCTCTTTATTTTATTTATTTATTTTGTGTATGTGACCATAGCAGTTGCTGTGATCTTAAAATATCCCCTGGGTCAAATTATTCACATTAAGTTTAGTATTGCTTAACTTCAGAGAAGAAATTGTTGTACATACAGTTCACCATTGTGTGATGCAAATGCAAATATTCCACAGACGACTTTACTTGGGTGTCATCGCTCTCATGCAGTGCAGGAGAAAACTAATGTAAAAAGTATGACTTTTTTTCAATATTTTTTATTGATTTTAATTAGAAGCAAATAACATTCCATACAATCAAGTAAAGCTTAACAAACCATTCTACCCCCACCCAAGTAAAAAGTATGCTTTAAATAAATCAATTAGTCTGAGATGAGGGATTCTTGAATGCAGGCCATCTAACTGGAAGAACTGATTTTTTGATTTATAAGCTTTATTTTCTATAATAAGATAAACATTTTCCAAAGGTTATTCACCCAAAGCTGAAAAAAGGATCTCACAATAACATTTTTATCAAGGTATTTCAATTTTCAATAGGCAGGTTTTTCTTGTAGGGTAATGAGAATTCTTTATAATGCAGTTAATCTTGAAAAATTGCTAAAAATGTGTGATTCACGTGTGCAGAACTGAGATATTTTTGTTTCAAACAGTTTACTAGTGAGATGTAGGAAAGACTGATGGTTGAGCGATTTCTCTTATAACACTCTACTCAAGAATTCACACTGGAAGTAAACATTTTCTTCTTTATCAGACACATAAAAGGTATTTAAATAATTTTAAATGTGACAAAATAAGTGAGAGTTGTTGACCCAGTACATATTTCCGCACTTTTATTGCCCCTAATTGAAATTCCCAGGCTTATCTAGGTCTGGCAAAAATTCTGAGTCTTTGAGCCTTATTTGTTCTTTGTGTTTATTTTAGACTGAGAGGAGCACAGAAACAGAATTGAAGGATTTTCTACTTTCATCAAGAAAACTCTATGAAATAGGCAAGTTATTAAAAGGAAAGCAAAAAAAGTTATATCATTAATGTTTACGCATCACTGACTAGCTGCAGTAATGTTCTTCCAGTTTTCAACACTGTGTACCATTGAAAACAAAAGCTGAGAAAGAACTAAGATAACAGGCTGAGAATTTAATTCACTACATTATTCATTGTCATAACTGCTTGGCATTTAATTGATACCTACCTAGGGGCTAGGAGGAACAAGCTGCCCACTTCGTCTCCCTCAATGTGTTTAAGAAGCCTTTGAAGACTTTCTTGTTCTGTGAATTTCTGTCTGATTGATAATGGTTTTGATAAGCTGTTCTGACTAAGGACGTGTAACTAGCTTGCACTTTTTTTCTGAACCCTTAACTTGTGATGATCAATTTTATAACCTTGTGCTGTAACAAAACAGTCCTCCAGACTAATGTTTACTCAATTATGTTGACCTTTCTTGTAAATGACTTTGAATAAAATTGCCTTCCATGTCTATAAATGTAAATGTAATTGTTCCACCATCTTCCACCACTACAGTAAGTTAATTTTTAATGGCCTGTGTGAACATTCTAAGATGAAACAAATTTGCTTGGTAATATTTCTCACAATTTTAATTATATCTGGAGTGCCTCCAGATGTGTTACATCTAATTGTTTGAGGCCAATATGATTTTACTGTAATATATGAGATAAATTCAGCTAACTGTAAAAGAGGATGTCATATTTTTGAAATTTGTATTGAAGAAATTGCAGTGCCAGTACCTGACTGGTAGCCATGTACTTTAAGACAGCATGAAACAGCCATTTATATTAACTTAATCTGGTATGTAAAATATAAGAGGAAGACAAATAAAGGATGTAAAGAAAAGTGTTAGGAAATATCGATATATTTTATATACTAGTACATGCATTTAAAAAGCAGATATTTAAATCCACCATCTACTGCATCTACTTCCCTAAATTTCTTCCTCCATTCCAGAATTATGGAAGGTGGCAAAAGGCAGGCATTTACAACAAGTAGTGAAAACAGGGGATTAACCCTATAAAAGCAAGCAAATATTAAAACTGAAAAAAACAATTTTTATAAATGTAAAAACTTACCATATATAATGGTAATGTATAATAATTTATTTGTAAGACTGAAGTTTATAGTTTCGATTGTACTGATGGAGAGCACTTTTAAACATAATGTAACAAAAACTTTCAAATCATTACAGCAGTAATGTTCTATTCTCAAAAAAAAAAAAACCTCCTTGTTTCCATATGAATGATAAATGCTCATTTCAAGTTGCGCAGACATATGATTTAAAACTCTAAGGTTGGCTGGTCCAATTCCTGCCTGTAGCTCCTTGAGAAATTTGCCACAGATAAATGTGTTAAGGAAATACATCATATAATGAAATAACATTCTCTAACTCTTTAAATCCAGTTGCTGGAGCATGTACTGACAGCACTTGGAGCAAGGCAGGAAACAGGCCCTAAAGAAGCACTAGGCCATCACAGAGACACATCATAATAATAAGGCTCCAAAGGGACATTTAAGTTGGTCTTATTCGTTTGATGATATTTTTAACCCAAACAATTGAAAGAAAATGCTTTTTTTTCTCAAAAGCGTCTGCTACTCTATTGGGTGATGTCAATCACATAGATTTCCCTAGAGCACTACAATCCATTCCAGTTAAAGCACCAGAGTGTGAGTTCATGTACTATATATACATGCTTGTGTGACAATGATGCACACAGTAATGGCAACTACTTGATAAAACACATGCAGACATGAACATTAGATACTGTAAATAAAACAGTATTTTATTTTATTTCACACTGTTTTATTTATCACTGTATGAATATCCTGCAAGCTGTGCTACACTAAAATGGGGTTTAGCAGCATCTGGAGCTAATAGAATACAGTAGCACATAGCAATCTGAACTGTTAG
This sequence comes from Erpetoichthys calabaricus, assembly GCF_900747795.2. Lineage (NCBI taxonomy): Eukaryota > Metazoa > Chordata > Cladistia > Polypteriformes > Polypteridae > Erpetoichthys > Erpetoichthys calabaricus. The sequence continues at coordinate 44,144,831 of NC_041407.2, forward strand.
GGGTCAGTACTGAACTTTTTTGGAACTTCGGGAACTATGTTTACAAAATACAAGTTTTTAAGCTAATTGGTAGAACGGAAAGGACATCTCCTTAGAAAACAGTGAAAAGATAGAAAATAATTCAACTATAAAGAGACACACACAAAGAATTGCATAGCTAATTGTAAAAACAGGCACATTGCTCTTGGAGAGTAAATCAGACAAAAGAAATAAAACTTCAAATCCCTCTATAGGTGGGCCCTTGGGTGTATAAACGATAAACACAAATTGGCGTTGGGCAATTTTGCTTCAAGCACCCATCTTAGGATAACACACTAGCAGTTCCAGCCCTTTACTTAATGTAAATTATGTGAATTAATAGCTCTTTCTGCCTCCGCAAACAGTGATTCATCCAGAATCTGAGTAATGAACTGTTCTTTAATGTTCAGGTATGCATTTATAAAAACTGCCATTTTTTTCTGTGTTCCAACATTAATTTTTACTGGCAAGTACAGAGCATGTCAGAATGTATTATTCAGGCCAGTCTGAGGTCTATATTCTGCTTATTCAACTTTGATTAATTATTTGGTTATTCCTTATTCAATTCCACTTACTTTTTAGATAATGTGGCATCAGCCTAATTTCCATAGGGTTCAAGTTCAATTTATAGTATATAAAATACAATTGAAATAAAAAATAAACACACCATTAATGATATACATTAAAATACACACACACACGCATGAACTTTTCTAATTTTAGATAGATAGATAGATAGATAGATAGATAGATAGATAGATAGATAGATAGATAGATAGATAGATAGATAGATAGATAGATAGATAGATAGATAGATAGATAGATAGATAGATAGATAGATAGATAGATAGATAGATAGATCCTATATCAATCTCAGGGAAAACAATTTCATAGGAGTCCCTCTTGAACTATGAAACTGAACTATGATTTAGGCAGATGTCCATGATTTTGATGGAACAGTGTATATGTCAATGATGATGCTAATGTCAAAGAACATTATGTAAATGATGAATTGGGACTTACTAACAAACAATAACATTAACTGACACAATTCTTAAAAAAGGAGATAAGACCTCAGTACAACAAGAGTGCCCTATGTTTGATCCCGTAGATTTTGTAAGGATATGGTCTCTGTGGAAAAAGCTTTCCTCTTACAATATTTTGTGTTCTCTGTGACCAGTCCTCTGTAAAATAAATGTTATCATCTCATCTTTAGGCAGAGATGTGCTTTGAAGACTGTTGACTTTAATGTTTTCCTTTTGACTGCACTCGTCTTTTTTCTTTTACTTTCTTTTTTCAGTGCACATTGGTTGTCATAAGGAGCTTTGAACTCATTGATGATAATGACTCTCTGTTCAAACACATTTCACCCTTGACATCACCTTGCCCCACAGACTATCCCAAATGACTATGCATTTTGCTGCGTCAGGGTTATAAATGTGGCTTCCACTTTTCTGCTTCCTTGCCTATGATATCCATGTGTTTTGTGTCTCCCATAGCAAAGCACCTAATTATAAGAGCAGCCTATCTAATAATATCCTTCAGGGTAGATTTGCATGGTATCTGTTCTTTTAATTGCAGGCATTAAATGGGTAGGTATTAATCTTTGTTTCACTTGACTTTGCTTAAAAAGGTCTGTTTAAAGAGATTCATATACTAAGATGCAGAAAAAAACAAAATGCTATCAAAAACGGTGATATTTAGCAGTGGGTAAGATGAGCCATTTATGTTGGAAGAAGCTGATTCTCTGAAAACCTCTGCAACCTTGAATATTGAGGCCTGTGTTAAAAGGTGGGTGTTTTTGCCTGAAGCAAGTTGTCCTCTAAAAAGAAATTCCATTTAGGTTAATGTTGTCAGTCCAAGCTAATGAAGGCTGGTTCTGACATAAAAGCAAATTGTAACCCCCAGAAAGTATCCTCTTTATTTAGGCCTTTATTGCCCCCAATTCTGTCATGCATATGTGCATATTGTTTATGGATGATTCAATAAAAAACAAGAAAAAACTAGATAAATATTTAATGGATTTTAGCACTGATGGTATAGAAGGCAGCAAGACCATCTTAAAGTTGTTGAACCACTTGATCACTGTATAGAATTTATACTACATGCACTATCCATATTCACATAGTGGATGCTATTCCACTAGCAATACAAGCGGCTGAAATGAGTTTCCTCCATAGGGTGTCTGCGCTTTCCCTTAAAGATAGGGTGAGAAGCTCAGTCATCCGGGAGGGGCTCAGAGTAGAGCCGCTGCTCCTCCACATTGAGAGGAGTCAGATGAGGTGGCTCGGGCATCTGATCAGGATGCCTCCTGGACGCCTCCCTGGTGAGGTGTTCAGGGCACGTCCAACCGGGAGGAGGCCCAGGCGAAGACCCAGGACACGCTGGAGGGACTATGTCTCTCAGCTGGCCTGGGAACGCCTTGGGATTCCCCCCGGAATAGCTAGAAGAAGTGGCCGGGGAGAGGGAGGTCTGGGCACCTCTGCTCAAGCTGCTGCCCCCACGACCTGACCTCGGATAAGCGGAAGAGAATGGATGGATGGATGGATGCTATTCCCATGTTGAGTATATGGTATGATTTTAAGAAAGGAAGGGGCAAAATATTCAGGTTCAAGATTTTTCATTTGTCATTCCAGCCATATCTAAAACACGGTGGGACTAAATTACATTACTCAAGACCAGAAATGTGCAAAAAGGGAAAGGGAAACAAAGAAAAAAGGTAAACCAAGACAGTACTAAATTCACAGAGTTCAACCAATACTTATGTAGAATCCCCAGTACTTATGTATCATCACATCAATGTTTATCTTTCCACACTTTATACATCAGTAGTAGATTTATTATTTAATTTGTTGTAAATGTTCAGAAGGCTTAGAGCTATGAAAGCATGTCACCTAAGTGCAGAAATAAAGCTCCTTTAAGAAAATGTTATTACTCCCTTACTTACAATGATGAGAGTGAATGTCACTGAATAATTAAAACTTCAGCAAATTCAGTCTTCTTGGGAGCCATTCTGTGCACATAGTACTTGTCTGAGGGTGAATGGGACCTGAAAAGGTTTAAGACAGCAGTGTTTTGGCAGCTACAGTTCTGCCTCGGTTCTGCACCATTTAATGCCTGATTCTCAGCCACCGAGGGAGTTATTGCTTTAAACAAAACTGTTGTCTAAGCTTCAGGACTGTGGTAATATGCTATAATTAAGCTGAACATCAGTTAAGTTTGAAGTACAGTTTACCACTTAAAGTTGCTTGGATTCCCCTTTTAAATGAAACTGACATCAGCATGCTAGGACATGTCCTGAAAACAGTGATTCAAGTATATAATTGCTGTGTTTCTGGGACGAGGTCATTCTATTTACCTTCATTGCAAAATAGTGATTTACAGCAAACAGTAACAGTGCTGAATTTCTGTACTGACACGAATCTTTCCTGAACTCTTGGAGCAGAGCACAGGAGGCAGATACATTCAGAACAGCTAAGACACAACAACACTATCGTCAAAGCTTGCAATGTATAGGATGGCTTAACTAAGGTGATCTGCAATGGTGTAAGTTCATGAAGTGTAACATTTGTAGGTCAGGATTGATGAATCCATTCACAATTCTGTTCTTGGTTATTACTATTTTGCTGTATTCACACACAGTATATTGTGTACAGTAGTTGGAAGATGGTGGCGCAGTGGGTAGTGCTGCTGCCTCGCAGTTGGGAGACCTGGGGACCTGAGTTCACTTCCTAGGTCCTCCCTGCGTGGAGTTTGCATGTTCTCCCCGTGTCTGCGTGGGTTTGCTCCGGTTTCCTCCCACAGTCCAAAGACATGCTGGTTAGGTGGATTGGCGATTCTAAATTGGCCCTAGTGTATGTTTGGTTTGTGTGTGTCCTGCGGTGGGTTGGCACCCTGCCCGGGATTGGTTCCTGCCTTGTGCCCTGTGTTGGCTGGGATTGGCTCCAGCAGACCCCCGTGACCCTGTGTTCGGATTCAGCAGGTTGGAAAATGGATGGATGGATAGTCGGAAGGATTTGTAAAAAAACAAAAAACAACACTTCAAAGCAATTAAACACTTTTATTTCTACCAAAAATATTTTGTTGAATGAAGCCCAATAATACTTTATTGCACTTGGCACATTTTGAACCTCCATGTGTAACATGATGCCTTTTCTTTTTAATACAAAGCACCTCAAGGTTCCTTATATCTTCTCCAACATCACATGTATCACACTGATTTAAATTCTGGCTACTCATTCATCCTATTGAACTTAAATTAAAAATATATAATGTACTTCACCCTAAGGCAAATCCTGACAAAGGTGCACTTTGCCCCAAGCCAGCTTGAATTTTACTTACATTTATTAAACTGTGAAGTGTTAAAAAGCACCAAATCACTTTTTCAGGCTGGTGAACATGCTTCTAATTGAAAATACTTGTGTTCTTTACCCATCATCTTACTACAGGATGCAATAAGACTCCTAGTTAGAGAGCACGTTAATTTTGATGTCTGAAGTTGCTGAAGTTTGTTGCCTTTAAAGGGCGCCAGATTAAATGACTGGGAATCACAGAGGAAACTGATTACATGATTCCCTCACAGCTTTCAAGCAGTTTTAAATCTACTACTGCAACATAAAAGTACTGTGAGGTTGCATAAGGATGGTAGCTAATCAATGAGAAGCAAAACAGTTTCCATAGTATTACTGTGTCCCTCAGTTGGACACTGGTTTCTATACCTAATTAAAAGACACATACAGTTTGACTGTTTGCATTGTCCTGGTATGGATGATTATATAGGAAAGAGTGAGCGACTTTGTCCTGTGATGAAATGGCATCTCATTCTTGCTTTTGGGATATGTTTCAGCTTCCCAAGATTATATACAAAAATCATAGGCTGAGAAAATACATAAAGGATTGAACAGATGGAATATTCTTATTAAAATAATGGAAACGTTTTAATGAGAATAGGTCATTTAGCCCAGCAAAACTTGCTAATCCTATCCACCTAATTCCTCCAAAGTAAACTTTAAGTGGAGTTTTGAATGTCCCTTAAATTCTACTCACAATATTTGGTAATTTATTCCATGTATCTGTGGTTCTCTGTGTGAAGAAAAACTTTCTAATATTTGTGCAAAATTTACCTTAACAAGTTTCCGTATGTGTTCCCAATTTTGATGCATTTTTTTCTTAAATTTCTAAGTCTATTTTCAGACAATTTGTTTCCATCTATGGATTGTTTGGGTTTCTGAATTCATTCTTGGCATTTGTTTCTGGATTAAACAAATGTAGTTAAAATAAATTGAGTCTTACCATGCTACTGTACCACCATGATTTCTCTTCTACATGTGTCCCCATTGTGAAACAGTTTTGTGTATTGCTGCTGAGGCCATCAGTCGCTGTATAAAATTTCAGAGCTGTGCACTTGCTGATTATCCAAGATTATGGACTCTTCTAAAAGCTTTGCGAGTTTGTTTTTAATCTGTTAGCTTTCCAGAAAATTATTATTTTCCTTTCTCCTTTCAACAAAAACTTTGTTTTACTATTTTTGTTTGGTTATTTGGTGTATTTGACCTTTTGATCTTCGTCTTTTATTACAAGACATCATCTTCAGATCCCAGTCCTATTCCAAACTGTCTTTAAGTTAATCTTGGCAGTAAAAATACATTGTAAAAAATAATCTGTCTTTTGTAATAACATTGACAGGTGTTTACACATTTCTTTTATTTTGCTCTGTTGGGTTCCATTTATTTTGTAATCATTAGTGGAATCTATAGTAAAAATATAAACCACTGACTTTTTGCTGAGAGGGTGCTATTTTAGTTTGACATACACAAACAGAGCATATTAATTTTTTTCCTAGAATGAGATAAAAAAATGAAGTTGTGTTGGATTAAAATGTTCATAGTTTTGTAGGTTGTCGCATCACAGTTAACCAGTGTGTCTATTTTTACATTTATAACTATTACGTTATTACTCATAAATTGTCAACAAGTTATCAATAATTTGATATTATTTAGATTCACAATCTTTATATACTTAATTCTATCTTGAAATGCATTTGATTTACTATAGGTGACTTATGACTAAGCAGCTGTGCCTTTATCTGCTAATATTAAGGGTCTGTAATACCTCCCAAGTTGCTTTTTCATTTTATCATTCATGTTGCAGGCTTTTATTATTTTGTTATTTTGTAACCCAACAGATTTTGAAACACATTTATGCCAATTCAAGATTGTAGGGAGCACTAGGTGTGAGGCAGAAAGACACCCAGGATAGGGTGGCAGTCCACTGCAGGTCACTCTCAAACACTAACACTAACAATCAGCCTCAAAAGCACAAATTAAATGTAATCTTTGAAAATGTGGGAGGAAATCTAAATTATTTGGAAGAAAAAGTATGAGGTTTCCTCCCACAGTCCAAAGACATGCAGGTTAGGTGGACTGGCAATTCTAAATTGTCCCTAGTGTGTGCTTGGTGTGTGTGGGTGTGTTTGTGTGTGTCCTGTGGTGGGTTGGTACCCTGCCCAGGATTGGTTCCTGCCTTGTGCCCTGTGTTGGCTGGGATTGGCTCCAGCAGACCCCCGTGACCCTGTGTTCGGATTCAGCGGGTTGGAAAATGGATGGATAGATGGATGAAAAAGTATGAGGACAATAAGTGTATTGTTAAAGATGGAATATGTATCAATAATGAGCTGAGAAAGACTCGAATAATGTAATGTTGGAAGCAGGTTTAGAAAAATCTATGAATAGGTGATAAGGATACATTAAATATATATATTTTAAATGTATGATAATACTAATTTTTTTATTGCATATTTTTAATTAGGGGTGGTTTTAGATGGCTGTTGACTTTATTGCTATTCTGAGGTTTAAATATATAGATTTATTTATTTTACAAATTTTGTTTTTTAGGCACACTTAGTTGGTTTCAAAAAAGACTATGAATAAAACACATATTGTGCTTGTAGAAGCATCAGATGTGCACATTTCCTGTGTTGAGCTTTCTGTGATATCAGCTTATCAGGGACTTCCTAACCTCACATCTTGTCTCAAAATATAGATCTTGTAAGTTGCGGGCAACAGTACTTGCTTGATATACTTAAAATATTTCATCCTTGATGAGATCAAAAAAGTTGAAACATCTTCACATTTAAGAACTGTTTGCCCCCAATATCATCATTTCCTACAGGATATTTTCTGTTTTACTTTGACCATACAATCAATAGATTCTCATTTTTTTATCTAAAAATTACATCATTCAGGGAACAGGTGTCTGCAAATAAGACAAAAAAAAATAGAACAAATAGTATATTCTTTATTCTGTTAACCTACAAGAAAGTCTGCTACAGAAAGAATAGATTACAGCACTAGGAGCTAGTATGGACCAGGAGATGAAAGTTTACATCAGAAAAACGTGAATGGGTGAAAACCTGTGAGAAAGATTAAGGTGTGGCAAAGCCCAATAAGCAATCAAACAGTCAAAATCTACAATCCAAGCAAAGTTCTGAATAGCAAAAGGTTCAAAATGAAGAGGTACAGCAGAAAAAGGATATGATTTATATCCACAAATTTAGATACTGATACATGTGTGGAGCTGGCTTAAATAATATTACTCTGATAACACACCTGTTAATGATAGCCAATGTGTCATGGTGTTGAATTCAAAAAATGGCAGCATACGCTAAGAAAACAAGATAGAACAAGTGTTCTCACTTGTAGGAATTAGAAAATATATAAATATATGGTTTATATATATATAAACCATTACTTTGCTCTGTGTTTATTCTGTGCTGTGGAATTCTATTGCTAAACCAACTAACCGAATCTGTAGTGGGGAAGACATGTAAGACCAGTATAAATTTGACAAATGGGAAGCCTGGATATGAGAGAGAAGTCAGATTACTGTAAATGCAGGTGATTGTAAATTTCTCTTTAGGAGAGAATTTTCTGAAATACTGTAATTGAACAATTCATGTGGATGTGCCGAAGACCAGAAATCAGACTCTGTATGATCATACAAGACTATGGTGTTAAAATAATTGTACTGAAATAAGTCATTGGATAAAAGAGCTTATTTGTAGAAGTATAAGACATCCTATAATGTTAACCCTTACATATTATAGAAGTCTGCGGTGGGTTGGCACCCTGCCCAGGATTGGTTCCCTGCCTTGTGCCCTGTGTTGGCTAGGATTGGCTCCAGCAGACCCCCGTGACCCTGTGTTCGGATTCAGCGGGTTGGAAAATGGATGGATGGATATTATAGAAGTAGAGAATTATAACTAAAGTATGTCAGCACCATAGTCTCAAGTTAATTTGGATATTTGAATTTGATTCTAATAATGTTACTTTACTATTTTATCTTTTGATACAAAAGGAAAAAGTTAACTTGAGCGAATTAGTTCTGCTATATTCTCTTTGACATGTTTATTTGCACTCTTTCTATTAATTCAGTCCTCCTATCCAGCCATCAATTTAGTAAACTACTTAATGTAACTTTTATGGCACAGCCAGACACATCTGTATTGAATTAAAGGCAGAAGCCAGCCTTGGACAGGATGCTAGTCCATAGCAGCACACACTCATCACACCTTTCCACAATCATTGGTTTGTATAAACTGATTAATCAATCAAGCACATCTTGAAGATATGGAAAGAAAACCTGAAGCCAGGAGAAGAACCTATTCAGGCACACACAGAGAGAAAACATGATAACTCAATACAGACATGACCAGGCTGGAATCAAATCCTGCCTCCTGAGGTTTTGAAGCAATAGTACTACATTATTGTGCCACCAATCTGTCCTCATTCAGTTTATTTAATTTTAACCTGAATTATGCTTACAAAGCATTTTTCACAGTAAAAGGGTAGGAACTATTAATAGATTGAATGTTAGAAGTAATATTGTGAAATGGGTCCTAAACTTAAATTATAGCTTCTAGTGCTTATAGTGGTATGGCAATTTTTTTTTTCTGACACTCTTAGATGCATACCGGCAGTGTCTTCTAGCTTACCGGCTGTCATCATGATTATCCATTGCACTCTGTCAACCTCCACCAACCACATGTGGCACTGATAACTCCAAAGGGTACTCCTTCCCCCGATCAGGAATCCCCCACACTGCCAACACCCTCCAAACCCAACCCACATTTTTCATCGTGGATCCCACAGTGTCGGCCTTAGATCACGGCGCCTGAATTTCTCGGGTGGGTTGAGCACAGGAATTGTGTTGTGACGCTCAAAGCTACTTCTCCACGTTCCTTGCTCTTCACATTAATACATCCATTCAACACATAGGGTACACTTATGCATATCCACTTCAAGCACTAGCCAATATAGAAACTTAACAAAAGAATTATACAGTAATTCATATTAATAGTAACAATGCACATTGGTTAAAATTTCGAATCACTTGGAGGCTGGCAATAGAATAATATGAATGATTTGTTTGCAACATTAAGCATTTTAATTAAAATAAATGCCTAAACTAGTCAATATCTGCATTCTCTTATATGGGTAAAGCAGTTCCTAGATTACTCAATAATTCAAGTACAAAAAATGGGCCAGTTTCAAAGAGGACACATCAATTTTTAGCAGATTCAGACAAATTAAAATTTACGTTCTCTTACTTAATGTCAACAGTTTGAAAGTTGTTTTCTTTTTTTTCAAGGGTCAAGAAAAATAATTATGTTTCATCTTATTAATACAGTTAAAATTCAATTTCTAGTTCAAGTCTATTGTCATGTGTGTAGTGCATAGAATAAAGAAATTCTTATTTTCATGGCTAAATCGGTGCCGCAACCAAACTCTAATACTTAGCGCGATGAGAGTAGTCACAAAATCAACCAGAATGTTCAAGCAAATTATAGAAAAAACCCGATCTAAATCTGTTAAGTAGTTCTCTCATGAAAACAGACATACAGATAGACAGACGTATATATATATATATATATATATATATATATATATATATATATATATATATATATATATATATATGTAATCTGACGTCTGTCTGTCTGTATGTCTGTTTTTATACCCAAGTATGAGCTGCCATTACATCACTAGCATACACACACACACACACATACCTGTACAAGGAACAATCATGTAGTTTCTGTGTGATTAGTTGTTTAGGAGTCTTAGGACTTATGCATATCAACTGTCTGTGCAATATGCAGTTACTGCTGATTACCCTGTACTATGTAGAAGAATAAAGGAGGGACAAAAACAAGACTGCTTGTGTCTTTAATATCACTGTTAGCCATTATAAGGCAGTTTAATATAGACAGTATGTCCTATACAGACGATGGCTCTTTGCCAGTAATATTTTATGACAACTTTTCCAGTCTCTGCAATGCTTCTTGGTCTTGGGGTGAACTGGTGCCTTACATGTTATATCCAAAAGCAAATGAAACAAGAGTATGACTAGTCTGGAATAAAAAATCATAAAGAAATAACAAAGCAAGGGTTAGTACCAGGAGATCAAAAAATAACCACTTACCAAAGGTGAGCACTACAAGACCAAAACAAAGTCAAAAAGGAAAGTTCAAAATCAGTATAAAAAAATAAAACACAAATTTAAGAAAATAAACAGCAAAGAAGAATTTTGGAAACCAAGTAGTGGGATAAGGAAGTGAACCTAGAATAACCCTTTTATCCAGTTGTGTTATGACTGACAGGCTTACGACCTCTGAAATCCTATCAAAATAGTACACCTAAAACGAAAAACAAAATGGTGATAGAATACAAGTCAAATTGAAAATGAAATTTAAAATAAAACTAAATGATTTTATTAGATTCCTCAATGTCAGAACTCCTACAATGATATACAGCTCAATACTTTCTCCATTAAATAACCTGTAAATAATTTACCCAAGTCCCAGGGTTCTAATTTTACCAGGGTGTATTGCAGCTAAGAGGCCAGACTGCACTGTCCAACTGTAGAAGTTGCTTAGCAGAGCTGAAAGTATTTGTGTTTTCTAAGTAAATAAAAGTATTGCTGTGTCTTCTTGGCTGTAGCAAAGATAAGTTAAATTATGTGTTATATTACGTTCCATTAAAGATATAGTTGGACAAAGCTTTGCACCGCTGGGTTGTGAATGATGCTATATCTAAAATCAGACAAAAGTGACAAAATTTTTACTTAGAGTGACCACTGGTATGTCGTCTTTACTCTCCATTATGTTAAGCAGTTTCGATGTGTACAGCTTTGTGTATTTGCTTCTAAAACTCTGCATTAATTTCCATGAAAATATTGCGTAGAACATTTTCATTTATTTTCTTTAGGAGAAGTTATTATTTTTATTTGCTCATGTACAGGGCTAATATGTATTAATTGAGTATGCATACGGAGATGTGGAAGTTTTATGAATTTAATTCAGTATTCAGTTAAATTTATACAAATAACATCCACAGTGTTTATAAAGGAGTTTATACAAAACAATAAAGGTTTTCAAAAGTGCCACCTGGAATGAAGAGAATGAGGAGAATTGCATTGAAATAATCTTGTAAGTTTAAACCATAAAAACTATAGCTTAAACTATACAGTACTACTTTGGTAAGTCAGGAGACACGGGTGAAAAGAACATGTGTGAAAGTTAAATCTGTGGTAAATATACAGTAGGCACATCAACATAGGAGAATAATAAGGAAAAACAAACATAGAGTTAGTAATAGTCTAAAGGTTAATTACCTTAAGGCTAGAAAAAATAAAATAACCTTAAGTTGTATATACTTGCATGTCAGTGTGTCATTATAGCAACAAGACAAATACAGTTTAATCCAAGAGATATAAATATAACTTTAGTTAGTTTACTTTATTTGGAAAAGTGAGGAAATATCAAAAAACTGGAGGTGAGGCTGCTTATGTGAGCAACACCATAATACAGATGCAGACACATGGATAGATGGATGTGAAACGAAGGGTGTAAGGATAGAGGAATGACCCTGGTAGGATGATTAGGATTAATGGCAGTGTCAATTAACAAGCGTAGTAATAATATTGAAAAAGTCACTTCAGATGAGAATGTCATGATTGACTGTAAAAGCCAAATGTATACAGAGTAAATAGAGTTCTACATGATCACTAATTTTAAAAGATGTAATGGTTGTTTTAACTATTTATGTCAAAGTACCAACAAATGAAAGTCTTTACAATCTGTAAATATCAATGCAGAATTCAGAACTTATAACTTGTATTCCAGACATCCTAATGTTTTTTGGTAGAGTAAACCAATTTTTATTATAATTTTTATTTTATTTTAGAAAAGCAGAACATTACAACAGCAAATCAAACATTCAAACTCAAATCAAAACAATCAAACTCAATCAAACAAATGATAATAACATAACATAACAAGAAAACAATATGAGATTTAAGCCTGACACAAAGAGTGTAACATTCTAAAGTTATAAAAATTGATTAAAGAATGAAAAATTTGAAGTAATGTGACAAAGTCTTGTACAATTGTAAATGTACTGGGGTATGATTGTACAGGGAGATTCACTCGAAAGAAACCCTTTATATTCTGTACAAAACAATGTGCAATGTGCTCCTCAGTATCTGGAGCTTTGAACAAGCCGGGATGCCCCTACATTGGTGCAATGAGGTAGGTATCAGACAGCCGTTGCGATGTTTAACCTCCGTTTGCAACTTCTGGGTGCTTACTGCTGGTACCCCTTCACTCAGTCACTCGACTTCTCATCAGGATGGTGGTGTACAGTATTGAGCAGCGCGTCTTCATGGTGCAAACCTATTGGGTCACCAATTCATTTAAGCGATGTCAGAATCAACTGGAGCAATATGTCACACATCGGCAAGGAGCATGGCAAAAAAATTGAGTCCTTCTTTGGCATCAGGGTAATTTCAAAGGGGCTTTGGCCACCACAGCCGCCGGATCTGACACCACCAGACTTCTTCCTTTGCGATATGCTCAACTGAAAAGTCTGTCGGAACACCATGAAAGACTTGAAGGAAAACATCCAACGTGAAATTGCAGCTATTCCCTCTGAGACGCTTGCCAATACGTTCAGAAACATGGCGTGCCGCGCTGAAATATGCCTGGCAGAAAACAGACACTACTTCCAACATCGCATGTAATGCAGTCGATTACACATACGTCAAGGTATATAGCGTATTTTTTTGGTTCAGATTGCTTCATCACAACGAGAGTTACAACAAAATATTCGGGGCGTCTTTCGAGTGAATCTCCCTGTATATATAGTGAACATGAAAGATAACTGATGTATATATAAAATATACTTGATACAATGCAGTATTATTTTCAAACAAAAATTTGTTTGTATACACAGTAAAAAAAGAAGTGTTGAAATAACTTCAAAAAATTAAGGCAACTGTTTGCTTGGACCTTTTTGAGTTTATTCAACTTCATCCACTTTTGAGTAAAATCAATGTATATACAAACAGTTACATCTACCTAAACAAAGTAAGTACCAGCAAAGCAAAGATATATTCCTTTTAACTTAATTTTTTTCGATTTGATCAACTTAAATTATTCTAGTTGACTTGGCTTAAAATTTGTAGGAAGCATAACTAAAAATACGTTACTTACATTTTCTCAATTTAATTGAGTTGGTTTAACATAATTCTTAAAGATAAGATAACTCAAAAAGGTCCATGCAAACTGTTGCCTTAATTTTATTGCTTACATATTACTTAAAAATAAAGACAATTATCAAATGCAAATTGACAGTTTTATTCAGATTAGAATCCTCCAAAATTGCTGATTAAGTTTTTTTTTTTAATAAAACTAGAAAGTTTACAAAAATAGCATATTTTGCACATCAAATGCATACCATTCCCCATAAACAATATTCACATCATGTAAACACCTTTTTGATATAATTTATATAAACTTTACATACATAACAGTTTTTGATAGAACATGTGGAATTTTAAGTTGCTCAATTTTTATTCTTATACAATGAACATGCATACCATTTTGCATATGCATTTCACATACACAGCAATTTAACATAATTTGGCCAAATCTATATTGATAATGTATTTCAACTAAACTTTATGTAAAACATTGGATAGAGAAACTTAATAGTTTAACATACAAAAAATAAATAATAAAAACCACATATACATCTATATCTTTTTTCTTCTGTTCACTCTTTCTAACCAAAATGCAGTTTACAAAAATTATTCAACATCAAGATATTAAACTAATAGCATACATTAACTTTTTACCCACTATTATTAAATTAATGTGAACTTGAATGCATTTATAAGGAAACACAGCAAAATAACTCGACAATGCACATGTCAATTATACTTGAATATAAGTGAATAAAAACCTTTTATGTACAACATATTTGTTTTTCTCAGAACAGGCTCACTGTGTTTAAACCTGTCGTGAAGATTTTTGCCCCTTAAAAGATAAACAACACTTTACCAGTGTGAGGTATGTGCCAGCTTCAAAATACATTTGAAATCCTATTCGTGTCACCAGCAATAACATACTAAGATTTCTGAGCCAGGATAGGTATTAACATCTCCAACAATAAGTAACAGTCCAAGACTAAACAAAATGATGACTTGGTGGTAACACAATATATAAAGCAAAACATGTTACATTTCTTTTTTAACTGCAGAAGAGTCACTAATCTCAAATCAAAACAATTCTTGCATTATCAAAGACAATTGTTTCTGCTTAAAGAAAGTATTTAATGTGAAATTCTCTGTATGCATATGTTCTTCAAAGTCGGAAAACATACTAACTTTGTATTAACACTTTGTTTTCTGAAAATTCTAATTTTAATAATGCAGAACATGTTTTGAAAGCAGCACATGGCTTATGCCAGCAAGTGTTTTTTTTAGTGAGAGTACCTTTGGTGAAAGTTTTTGAGCATCAAGCTCCAAGAAGAGTTTTTGAAACATTTCAAATGTATACTTTAATTCTTTAGGATACTGTAGATTTAATGCATATATGAACCCTAAAAGAGTGGCACAGACCTGTGACACACTGTTGAGACCCGTCAGTAATTCTTCTGCCCCTTCCTTGTTGATGATGTAGATGTTCAAAATATAGTGTAAAACATCAGGACAATCGACATCCTGGAAAAATCACAAATAGTAAAAAAAAAGATAAGCTTATTTTAACAGTATACTTAAAAAGACATTCCTTGTATACCTTAAAAGCTTGATAAAGCAATGTAAACATATGCTGTGTATTACTAAAAAGAGTAACTCGAGTAACAAACATTTTTCATAAATAAACTTCAGGCAACACTTCAAAGCTTCAGTTAACAATTTGTAATACAATCAATTTCATAGTCATACAAGTGGAAAAAACAGGTAAAAGAATATTACAGAACTTTTTTTGGACAGCGAATACACCTAAATGCCAATGAAGCCTTCATGTTCACATGTCCATTCTAAACAGCAGTTACTAAAATATTCTGCCAGCTTTTCAGTCAAATATCACAAAGTGCACATTTAGCTTACTAGGTGCTCTTTGATTAGGCCACTTTCCCCCATATACTCCATTAAGCAGCGAATGACGACATCTCTTCTCTTCTCTATTGCATTTTCACCCTATAAAACAGTATGCATCTTTATTAAAAAAATCCTCCACCACAGGTTACAAGTACATTATATCCAATTTCCAGAATCTGCTTTGTTTTTACCTTGTGTAGACAATCCATAATGCCACTTATATTTTTGCCTGAAGCACCTCCTCTGACATTAAAAATTGACAATAGCTTTGTTGTGTATTTGTCAAGAAAAGACATACATTTTGGCTCTAGTTGCAAAGTAGTTATCCTCTGGAATTCTTCTTTAATTTTACATTTCCATCTCATGATGACCTGTTGGGGTAAACAGAGTGTTTTTATCTATTAAGCTTATAAAAGCAACACAAATCTATTTAAAATTTAGGTCTGTCTGTACTAATTGTGACTACAAAAACATTTATCAAGCATGTATGACTACTCCAAAGAACATTGTTATTAGGATTAGAAACAGCTGGGAGATAGTTGCATACTTAACTCTTGAAAATGTGTGTTTGTATTATGGTTGCAATTTATGTTTTGATACTTACACTGTTTTGGCTGATCTCTAAAATTATAACATTCTCCATGCCTCTTCAAAAAGTTGTAAAAATACACTATGCCCTATGCATTAGATAGTTCTATAGTTCTTTTCCTTCCTTTTTATCTACACTGACAATTATTTCAGATGTGCACCCAGAAAACTTCCAAAATGCTTAACACTAGAATTACCAGAGTCTACGAAAAAACTCGTAGATCCGGCCCACCTTAAAACCGTTCTCACCTCTTTTTTGTCTTCTAAATGTGCCGATTAAGAGGAGCAGCGAGCAGCCGGCTATTCCACCCCCCACCGTCGCCGAACGTTCACTAAGTTTTCCCAGCTCATGGCTTGTTTGATTATCTGGGAGTGACTGAACTGCTGGAGTTTTAGAATGAAAATAACAGATTGCTATTTAGAATACATGCATTTCATGCGTGTTCCGTTTCTACAGTAATCTGTGTAAACACATTGCTAAAACAGAAACTTTTTCATATTTTAGTAATAAATGTTACAAAATATAGGCATAAACTATAGAATCTGTGAAGCCTGAAGTCCAAACATCAAATAAACATTTTCACAAAAGGTTCAAGGATGGTACAACAGCTTCTGTGGCTTAACGCTACGGTTTGCTGACTTGGGGCACAGCTGCCCTACCGTGCTACAGAGACGTGAGTTCGATTCTCAGCTTTGAAGGAAGTGTTTTTTTTTTTTTTTCTCAAAGGGACATTGAATTTATAAATTGGTATGCACTGTAAATCATTATCTTTAAAATTATTTCTGTTGATTAATTCATGCTTTTTTACTTAGAGTCAGAACAGGAGCTTTTTCAGCTTATTCAGCTTCTGATCTGACTCAAACAGCGCCAGTATAACTTCACACCCGATCTGACGCTGTTCGTTTTCAAATAATATTGCATTACTTCGACGATGTTTTCTGATTGGTACTATTCGCGTCATAAAATGATTTCTTCAAAACGTCACATATATTTGTCTCTTTCTTTTTTTTAAAATGTGCGTTGTAGCACTCAGCAACTGGCCACCTGCATGTTCTCGCGCACACTGAATAAGACAGTGCTATATGCAATCATCAGATTCAAATGTTAACAGTCATATAGCACAGAATGGAAATCAGCAGTTCTTAGCATTGCACCACGCAAGCTGTCATATCAACCTCCTAATGTAACTTGCTTTCTTTTTTCTTCGGTTATAGTCTTGAATAAAAGTGCACTTGTTTTGTTATACTTTTACATCAACATATGTTCCTGTGTTTGAGCTACATGGGCATGCTCAAAAAATACACGTATAATGCCACGAAAAGTGCATGCAGACACTTCAGTTCACAAGCATTGGTACGACAATGCAGTCACAAGTACACTGCAGAGCTTTAGCGCGTCTTTATGTGAAAACAGCAGTATCAGATGGGGAGTGTCTGATGATTGCATATAGCGCTGAAGTTACTGCTCTTTACTATGCTTTCCTCTGCATGTCCTGGAGTACAAAAGAAACAGCATACAGCAACTCGTGGGGACTGGCAATACTGGGGGGAAAAAAACACGCGGTCGTATGTATCGTGATACACTGCAGAACTATAGAGCGTCTTTATGTGAAAACAGCAGTGTCAGGTGGGGGGCGTAGGGAAGTATCCTGAACGCGACTGAGACAATGAAAAGTGAATTTAAAAAAAAAATAAAGCTAACCTTTACAAATATCATAAATTACACCGGCTGTTACAGACTGAAATCAAATGTATCTTTTTATTCTAAAATAGTGAAAATAAGAACACTTCTCAAAATGGAGTTGTGCAGGATCAAACTTACGACCTTTGGATTCCCAGTCAGCAACTGATACTGTTGCGCCACGGAAGCAGTGATAGCTAATGCGTGTCAAAGTCGCACACTAAGGCGGCTTTTTTTGGCGGTGGCTTTTTTTTTTGTACCTTTTGTGAAAGTGTTTCTTTGATATTTGGACTTCAGGGTTCATACATTATATAGTTTATGCCTAGATTTTGTCATTTGCTACTAGAATATTGTAAACCGTTTCTGTTTTAACAATGTGTTTACACAGATTACTGTAGAGATGCAACACATATGAAATGCGTGTGTTCCAAATAACAATCTTATTATTTCTACTCTAAAACTCCACTTCACTCCCAGATAATCAATCAAGGCATTAGCTGGGAAAAGCTTGTTTACGTTCAAAGTCGTTGGGGGGATGGAATAGCCGGCTGCTGGCAGCTTGTCTTTATCAGTACATTTAGATGACAAAAGACGCTGGCAGAGAGGTGAGAAGGGTTTTAAGAAGCAATTTAACGTGGGCCAGATCTACGAGTTTTTTCGTAGGCTCTGGTAATTCTAGTGTTAAAAACATATTTTGGAGACACCAAACAGGCTCACTAGGCACACAGTCAGCATTTAAATATAAAAAAAAAAAAAAAAACAACCTGTATTATACGTCGTTGGTTCTAACTTTAAATCTTACCTTAAGTCTGCTGCAAATATAAGAATTGAAATTTTCAACCATTGGGAGTCAAACACACCTTTAAAAAAAAAAAAAGTTATTCTGAAAAATCCTCCGTTCTGATCCTCTGCAACCCGCAAAAAGTCAGTCGTTGGCGTTTGATCAACAATGCATATTGCCACAAACCAATGCTAACCCAGAACACTTTCATTATTTTACATATTACCAACCAACTAATGTTTACTGGATAACAAACAATATACTTACTGTATGACTAAACAAACATGTTGTTTGAGCCAGGCCCTAACGTTTCCAGAAGCAAGCAAACTAACTGACAATGCTTTTGCGCTTCTGCGAGAATAAAAAAAAAAAATAAGTAAGAAAATTTATTTAAAAAAATGTGTAATGTGCATATCTTGTACATGAAATATTAACTTGCTTTCACTGTGGCAGCCAGCTCCTTTCTAAACGAACGGCAATTTTGACGAATTTCATCACCAAATGGCGGTGTACAAGTGACATAAATTTGTTCAAGTGCGCAAATGCATGCATGCACATTGTTCTCTATGACTGAAAAACAGAACTACACTTGAATAAACAATGTTGATTTTACTAGTGATACCACAAACGTAGGAAAATTAAGTAAATTTTGTCGTACTACCTACACTGAGTTTATTCCTTAAAAATGTAAGTTAAACTAACACAAAACTGTATGTAGGAAAGAAAAATTACCTTTATTAAGTAAATTTATGTTTTTAGATTAGCATATTTTACTTTCACAAAGAAACACTTTTTACAGTGTAAGATGAATAAGAAGAAAATGAGTAAATTCAGAGGAAAATGCAACTGCAAATAGACGGAAGAAAAATAACAATAAAAGTAATAGTAAGGTAGGCTATATGAAAACATGATGGTAGCTGGTAAAACAGATATTACAAATATCAAGAGAAAATAAAGAATTAAGTTTATAATACGTCAAATGACCAACAGGTTCCTAATCTAATCAAATCTCCACAAGTCTACAGAACATTGATGTTGACTCCCTTTGTGCCTCCTGCCCTTGCTGTAAATCTTTCAAGTACATCATTAAAACAGTTTTCAAAAGAAAGTATTGGTAATAGTTTAAATTGTCAAAACAAAGGAACTGTAACAGTGACAAATATACTGTAAAAGTACACTGAAAAAAATAGTATGTCAGAGTAAAATAAAAAAACGTCGGTTGCACATAATAAAATTGTTTTGATCAAAAATAATTTAATTATGCTTAATGAACTAAATGAATATATTCTGAAACAAAGTGATATTTTTATATAAAATGAATGAAACTTCTTCATTCTCTGTTCAATTAATTATATTAAATGAACATGCCAAGAAAGCATAGGTTTTTAAAGTTTTTTATAAACTTTTTAAAAAATGCAGTTACTTAGCTATAACCTTTTTAGGTTGTCAATTATATTTGTTCCAGCATCATTTTATAATTCATGTTCAAAGTTATTAATAATAAATAAACAGGTTTGCTTATACCAAAACTAGCTTTATGTGGTAAAAACAATACAAACCAACAAAAACACAAAGGATTAGTATTCAAAAGCTGAAATGTACAGCAATTGTACAAGAACACTGCTTCTTTGGCTGTGTAAGAATGTCATGATCAATGTATAACTAAATATGAACAGAAAATGCACCTTGGATAGAGTGTTATATTAAAAATACATTTATTTATATTTATATAACTATATATATTATAGAATAAATGTTAAATATTAGTAAAATATAAAGTGTAAAAATTGCTGCTTGGCATCTTCTTTCACTATATATATATTTTTTTTAATTTTCAAATGAGCAAATTTGGCAACTGCATTGTATTGTATTCGGGAGTATTATTTATTTGTCTGTATTAATAGTATTTATCTGGTTGAGCAATGTTATGATAATACTAATGAACAACAATGCTAAAGTTGACCTGCCACAAAAGTTGGAACTTTTGTTTTTTTTGGTACGTAACATACCTGTACTAAGCAAGTAAATCTAGACAACTTAATAGTATATTTACTGACTTGTGATGGAAATTAGTAAGCATAGTTTGATAAAACATTAAAAGAGTAATACAAGGAAAAACAAAATGTGATTAAGTGTTTTAAATGCAATATCTCAATATTTCTCATGTGTGTGTGTTTTTTTTTTAACTTTTATTTCACTAACCTTATGCTCTTAACTGGTGACAATAACTCAAACCCACAACCTGCTGCTTCTTTGAAAGTCAAATGACTTTACTGCCAAGTTATCCAACCTCCGCTGATGATGAATCTGCTTGGTGCTTATTAATTTCTGGTGAGGACTAAATATAACTATTTTGACTTCTACCTAAATGACTGAAATTAGTATATTGTACATCCCGCAAGATTCATAAAATTAAAGACGATCGAGTTATGTTCAAAAGTGGAATATAAACAATACATGTAATATAAAGTAAATACATTTTTGTAAATGTAACAACCTGCCATTTCCCTTTTTTCAGTGTACATATTCTAATGGCACATCACCAGCTTTGGTTCACAAATGGATTCTAAAGCCATTCCACACTGATCATATCTAACAGTTGCTTGTTTATTTTACACCCAGAAAGTCTGCTCCACCAGTTTCTAAATTCTTGACTCTACATCTGCCTTAGACTGAATAAGACTACACTACACACATAAAGGGAAAGGCCTGTAAGGGAATATGGGGGAATGCTCATTCTGAGTCATGGCTAAAAATTGTTGACACCACAGTTCTGTGATGTAGTCATCTTTCTAGACATGGTCCAACTGACGAGGTGCAGGACAAAATCATAAGAGACATAATTAAATTTCCTATAAAGAAATTTTCTACATTGTAAATGAACATTAGAGCTCTAACCCTAACTTCTCCATTCCCTCAGCTGTGTTTTCTGACTTTCCAGATCATGAAAGTGACATGAAATGTACTGTATACATCAGCAGAGCTGTACAATAGACAAGGATAGTAAGAACAAAGCAAAATATGAAAAAACTATGAAGAGACGATCCAATGTTTCTCTGTTTAATCAAATATTGTTTAAGGTGTTTTCTTAAAATTCTTGTTTACTTAACCTTTGTATTACTCTCTTATCTCTCTCTTCCCATGTCCATGTGGGTTTTCTCCAGGTAGTTCTCAGTGTTCTCCTACATTCTAAGTAAGGTCATGTGATGACTCTAAATTGGGTCGGTATGTATATCCATTGTGATAGGCTTCCTCACTGCCCAAGGTTGCTTTCTGGGTTCTCCTGCATAATATTTTATTGCAGAAAATAAGTTTGCAATATGAATGTATGCATGAATGAATATATACACTTAAACTTTACCATTTTGAGATAACACATCATAATTACTAGTGAGCTGTTACTCTCCTTTACTTTTCTCCTCTTTCATTTTTTAAATCCCTATTTGTGTTTTGTTTTTATTTGAGTTATGCATTGGCTAAACCAAACAAACAGGAAAATACAAAATTATCACACTTTTAAATGAATGCATAGACTTGTCTCTGATTATATAATTAAAGTCCAGCAGCTATCCATATTACTAACCGAGAATAAACTGGATATGGACGCAGGTACACAGCGATGGGACCATGAGACGTACTGCGCAGGCGCCTACAGCGCGCGTCTCATAAACCACAAGCGAAGTCTTATCCACTGCGAACGAAGGAGTCACGGCCCAAAAACGAAAGAGCTCAACTAACGTGAATGAGAGATGAAGCAACAACGCGCCCATAGCTAACGACTAATGACACAGCCACACAAAAAAGAGGATTCTGCGCTGCACCCCAGAGTCAAACGGAAGAGGCTACGGAGGCCCCACAGGTCCACAAAGATAGTACGGAAGGCGCGGGAAAGTACAAAACACAGCCTCTGAATAGGTCATGAAGGAACAATGCGCCACGAACTCTCCGTATTAAACGTACGGCATCCTCACACGTCCAAACCATATAGCATATGTGAGTCACATTACAGTGATGCATTATTAACGGTACAACCACAGAAAACGCTCCGTATTAACAGTAAGTGCAATTATCCATATTACTAACGGTAGACAACGGATAACTAATGGAGTCACGGTCACGGCTCCAAAACTATCCAGCTCAACTAACGGAGCTACAAAAGCAAGCCCGCATGGAAAAAACAATAGACGTAGGCGCCTACAAAGCGCGTCTGAAACCGCGGAAGCAAATCTGTCTCGGCTCCAAAACCAAACAGCTCCGCATGAACAAATACAATGTACATAGACGCCTACAACGTGCGTCAGAAACTGCGGAAGCAAAGCAGGCACAGGTTCAAAACGAAAGACCACAACTGACGGAGATACAAACACG
Organism: Erpetoichthys calabaricus; assembly: GCF_900747795.2. Lineage (NCBI taxonomy): Eukaryota > Metazoa > Chordata > Cladistia > Polypteriformes > Polypteridae > Erpetoichthys > Erpetoichthys calabaricus. The sequence goes on from NC_041407.2 coordinate 44,167,711, forward strand.
AGCCCGTCTGGATATAATCAATGAACGCAGGTGCCTACAGCACGCGTCTGAAATGCCGCAAGCAATTCAGGCACATATCGCATACATTCATCAATGTATTTCGGGTTGCGCCGACAATAATCTCTTTCAAATCTATTTCGGGTTACCCAAGACCAGGGGTTGGCGAGCGAAGCGAGCAGGGGGCGGAGCCTCCTAGTTGTTATTATAGTGGTGAGGTCTGGTAGGAGTGATGGATGCATTCAACGTGGCGGCGGGATTACATCAGGGATCGGCTCTGAGCCCTTTGTTATTTGCAATGGTGATGGACAGGTTGATAGATGAGATTAGACAGGAGTCCCCGTGGACTATGATGTTTGCTGATGACATTGTGATTTGTAGTGAGAGTAGGAAGCAGGTTGAGGAGATCCTGGAGAGGTGGAGATATGCTCAACAGAGGAGAGGAATGAAGATCAGTAGGAACAAGACAGAATACATGAATGTAAATGAGAGGAAGGTCAGTGAAATGGTGAGGATGCAGGGAGTAGAGTTGGCAATGGTGGATGAGAAAAAGAGAGTGCAGGCAGGGTGGAGAAGAGTATCAGGAGTAATTTGTGACAGATAAATATCAGCAAGAGTGAAAGGGAAGGTCTACAGGATGGTAGTGAGACCAACTATGTTATATGGGTTGGAGACAGTGGCACTGACCAGAAAGCAGGAGACAGAGCTGGAGGTGGCAGAGTTAAAGATGCTAAGATTTGTATTGGGTGTGACGTGGATGGACAGGATTAGAAACAAGTACATTAGAGGGTTAGCTCAAGTTGGACAGTTGGGAGACAAAGTCAGAGAGGTGAGATTGTGTTGGTTTGGACATGTGCAGAGGAGAGATGCTGGGTATATTGGGAAAAGGACGTTAAAGATAGAGTTGCCAGGCGAGAGGAAAAGAGGAAGGCATAAGAAAAGGTTTATGGATGTGGTGAGAGAGGACATGCAGGTGATGGGTGTGACAGGAAGACAGGAAGATATAGAACAGGATAATCCACTGTGGCAACCCCTAATGGAAGCAGCCGAAAGAAGAAGAAGAACAAGCTATTGTGTTTCCCAAGCCCATGACTGGAAAACATCACACTTATATATCAGTGATGGATTTTGACATTAACACTAGAATTACCAGAGTCTACGAAAAAACTCGTAGATCTGGCCAACCTTAAAACCGTTCTCACTTCTCTTTTGTCTTCTAAATGTGCCGATTAAGATGAGCAGCAAAAAGCTCGCTGTTCCATCCCCCACCATCGCAAAATGTTCACTAAGTATTCCCAGCCTGGTCTGATTATCTGGGAGCCAGTATAAATCAAACCCAATCTGACGCTGTTCATTTTCAAATAATATTGCATTACTTCGACGATGTTTTCTGATTGGTACTATTCGCGTCATAAAATGATTTCTTCAAAACGTCACATGTATTTGTTTTGAGATAATGAATAGAGCTGCAAATTACAGGTGCTTGTTCAGTGTAATAGGAACCATAGCACAGAGAAGTGTGTACAATGCAACACAAGTACACATGTCGTAAATGTAGGAAAGGCACTCCTTGGGTGAGCTATAGCGCGTCTTTATGTGAAAACAGCAGTGTCAGATGGGGAGTGTCTGATGATTGCATATAGCGCTGAAGTTACTGCTCTTTACTATGCTTTCCTCTGCGTGTCCTGGAGTACAAAAGAAACAGCATACAGCAACATGTGGGGACTGGCAAGATTGGGGGAAAAAAAACATGCGGTCGTATGTATCATGATACACTGCAGAGCTATAGCACGTCTTTATGTGAAAACAGCAGTGTCAGATGGGTAGGGAAGGATCCTGAACGCAACTGACAGAAATGAGAATAAAAAAAAAACAAAAACAAAGCTAACCTTTACAAATATCATAAATTATACCGGCTGTTACAGACTGAAATCAAATGCATCTTTTTATTCTAAAATAGTAATAATAAGAGCAGTTCACTTCTCAAAAGGGAGTCGTGCAGGATCAAACTCATGATCTCTTGATTCCCAGTCAGCAACTGATACTGTTGCGTCACGGGGCCGTTGTAGTAAATGAATGTCAATGTTGCACACTAAGGCGGCTTTTTTTTTCTGCAGTTATATTTTTGAATAAAAGCGCACTTGTTCTGTTATATTTGCACCTTTCGTGAAAGTGTTTCTTTGATATTTGGACTTCAGGCTTCATACATTATATAGTTCATGCCTACATTTGGTCATTTACTACTAGAATATGAAATACGTTTCTGTTTAAAAAATGTGTTTACACAGATTACTGTAGAAAACGGAACACACATGAAATGCGTGTGTTCCAAATAACGATCTATTATTTCCACTCTAAAACTCCACTTCACTCCCAGATAATCAATCAAGGCATGAACTGGGCATGAATTCGTGCACGTTCTAAGTCGGTGGGGGGATGGAATAGTCGGTTGTTTGCAGCTTGTGTTTATTTGCACATTTAGAGGACAAAGGACGCTGGCAGAGAGGTGCAAATGGATTTAAGAAGCGATTTAAGGTGGGACGGATCTACAAGTTTTTTCGTAGGCTCTGGTAATTCTAGTGTTAAGGCACTTATTATTAAATAGCCTACAAAATATGTTTTGGTCAACAAGAGGTCATATTCAATTTTAAATTTAAATATAGTATTTCTAGAGTATATTTATACATATGAGAATCTGAAAGATTAGTCTTAACAATCTGTTCAAAGAATGCAAAAAAAGCTATTTTTGGGTATTTTTCTTAAAAAAAAAACACAGTGTGTTCTTTTTTCCTTTCATAGCCCTGATACTTAGATTCTTTCAAGATTACACAGTGTAGATACAAACATGTTTCTGTTTTGTTTCCTTGGAAACACATCAAGAATAACTTCTAAATACTGAAAAAAACAAAGGAATTAGTTGAGAATAACTGTTTTCAAAGCTGAATGAGCATAAAAGTAATTAGAATAAGAATTACATTTCAAATGTAAAATGATTTTTGAATGATTGTTTCCTATACTTTTACATTTTCTGTTTCTACAAAAAATAAATTGCATCTTATAAATGTTGCTGTTTGAAAATATTAACTGGAAAGATGCTGTGTAAAATAACCTGAATAAATGACCAAGAAATAACACTCAGAACTCCCTTTGTAAGTCTCACGTGGTTACAGAACACAGAAAATCCCTCTGTGTAAGAGGTCAGTGTGCTTAACAGGACATAGTCCATACTAACACAGACACATTTGAAAAAACATTGTTTTGTATTTATTTTGGCTTTCCAGCCACATATTTCATGCATTTTCAACCTCTAGAAATTAATCTTTTTGAAAACAGCCTCTAAAATGTTGTTAGAACACTTGAAAGTGTTGTTAGAACACATTTGAAACACCAGGTGTTGCATAATAATATGGATGGGCAACAGAGAGCTTTTCAAAAATGTTGACTTACGACTGCCATGTGATCAGGCACTGACTGTTCTGTTATGATAAAGCCCTTTGTCATCTCATATTTACTGTGACGATAGTCCTGTCCTAACTTCTCTACATCAGCTGACCTGAACTACACGTTGAAACACTTGAATATTTCACTATATCTTTTTTGGCAGGATTCCCACTTTTTACTTTAGATAGCATTTGTAATCTTTAAAGGTGGCTGTGTGTCGTCTGCCCAGTTTAGTGTTTTCTTCAGGTTTTCTTTGTTTTCCTTTTGCTTTTGGCAATTCAAGTTACATTCCATTTGCTTTGTAAACAAACGTCACAATAAGCTGACAAACCAAAGGTGCACAAGAAGAAAGACATATGTTGTCCATGTTTAAATATGGATGGAAAATTTTTGGAAAACAATCTTAAAACACTAGTATGGACAGAAAATGTTTGAAATTAAAAACACTGTTTGCAAATTGATTTTTGTCAATGTGGATATGTTTGGCTCCATCAAGTAATATGGTCTACTTCCTAAAGAAATGAACAGTAAACCATTACATTGTGAAATCATGGCCACCAAATGATTCATTGTGTGAACCTAGAATGTATCATTTAAGTCCAACAGGGCTTCACACAATATCCAAATAACTGCACTGTCACCTAGCTGCCTAAAATAAATGTGCTCAATTCTTTCATAGTCTCTTTTAATTTCAGCAAAACTGCAAAGTTGAATATATCAGTTAGTGACTGCCTTGAATTTTATTTACAATTATTAACATTTAAATTGGTGCAATAGGTACAAATTGGAAGGCCATTTTCTTCTTACTTTTTAAAATTCCTGCCAGTGATTGAAAATATATTTTGAAAAACTAGGGGGCTTAGCCTGCTGCTCGCTGTGCTCGCCAACTCCCCCAGCCTGTGCTACGTGCCAGCCCCTTTGTGTCTCTGCTGCTCATGTGTGTAGATTTCACTTTCACCAAACAACAAATCTTTTAATTCTCGCGCATACGCCTCTTCCTTGGGAAGGAAAATGATGGAAAACACAAATTAGATGATCTACAAGTCACCAACTTAAAGTTTAAATCCGAACAATATACTCAATCTCTTTTCGCTGTTCCGTTATTTTACGGAGTAATAATTTCCGTTTCTTTGCGCTAATGCGATCTTTACTCTCATTTTTTTGAGACTTTCAAATTTTAGTGCTTTCATTATCTTTAACCTGCTCTGCGTGTGTATCGCACCAACGTTTCTGAGTTCTTTAAGACATTCTACTTTGTCATCTACTCTTTATCTTTTATTTTCGGCCCCGTGCGTGGTTAAATCTCTTGGCACAAAGTCTCGTCTTACGGGACATGAAAGTATCTCTCTGAAAAGTCATGTCTTGTCCCAGGCTAAAAAGTCTTGTCTCATCCCAGGATTTTTTTATTATGTTAGAGAGAAATGTATAGGGCCTACATTTACATCTTGATTATCTTCAGTACATTTGACAGGCTCCATTAGATTCTAAAGAGTTACACTACTGTTGGTAACAATAGGCAGGCTATGAGCTTTCAACAGCACCCTTTTTAAGTATTGAATGTTGTCCATTTTCCTGAGACGTGGAATTTGATAAGGTGGGTGTTAAGATGGATGGCTGGCTGGCTGTCTGTTTTTCATGCTATATTTTTATTCTATAACAGTGGTTCCCAAACTCGGTCCTGAGGACCTGCTATGGCTGCAGGCAGGTTTTTGTTCCAACCAGATTCATAATCACTGATAACAACTTAAATCATTGATCTCATTTAATCAGCAGGTCTTTTTTTCTCTTTTCTTATTCTATATTCAGAAAAGCACAGCAGTATGATTTTTACATTTATAAGGCATTTACAAATATTTCTATTTTTGCTAAAGACTTAAATGCTTAACTCTCTTTTGTTGATTTCATAATATTTTTCCCTTTCTCTGTGCAGTTTACCCCCTTCATTGTATCTTAATTATGACAATTAAAAACAAGCGGAGCAAACACCTGAGCAAACAACACTGAATAATGAAAAGCTGTAACTATTTTAACATCAGAACCAATAATTAGTAAATAATGTATTAAACAATTAGAACATCTGGAAAAGTAGAATGAAAATCAAGATGAAAATATTGTTTAAAAGAACAAAAACTACATTATTCCAATATAACTATTTACTACATTTTTATGATTTTTTTAAACAAACTTCTAATTTCTACATTGTCCCCAAAACACAGAATCTGAAAAATAACATCTCACTTAATTAGGCCAGAAGTCCAATTTAAAACAGAAGTTAGTTGGAACGAAAACCTGCAGCCACGGAGGGGTCCCTAGGAAAGAGTTTGGGAACCACTCTTGCATAATATACTTTAAGGTGACTATTATGTTTTTGCAACTCATTTTTAGTAAATTCTTTTCATAAATTAACTCATATGTCTAGAACAAGTAAGATTTCCAATTTCCTTGTTATATACAACAACAGAGAAACTGTATTTGGACTAATGTAGGAGAAATTTAAGAAATAAATAAAGTACAAAGAAAAAAGGGTGCTGACAACTAGGGAATCCATTCCCGGGAAATCGGGAATCCCACATTTCATTCCCGGGAATCCCGGGCTCCCAGGCATCTCACATGTGACAGGTTTTAGAGTGACCGACACTTATTTTTAATAAAACTACTGCAATATGTTGACACAAATAAAAGACTAACCTTATCTACAAGCAGTTCATTCTGTCATAGAAGTACACGTATCTTTAGTTGTGGTAATAAGAGCATAGAATGCATAACGTTCTCACAGGTGGCGCAGTGATAGTGCTGCTGCTTTGCAGTAAGGAGACTGTGGCAGATTGTGGGTTTGGTTCCTCCCTGTGTGGATAGCACTTTGAGTACTGAGAAAAGAGCTATATAAATGTAATGAATTATTATTATTAACGTGTCGTCCATGCGAGAGCGCAGCTTCAGCCGCTAAGAAAGCACGCTCTGCCTCCACTGAAGTAGGCGGCACAATCATCAGATACTGATATACTTGTTCTAAACAACGCCCGCGCTTGCCGTTGCGCTGAAACACCGCCATTTCAGCTTTTACTGATGCATCCAGTTTCTTGTCATCATTCTGTGATGGCAAGTTTCTTGGCACAGATAATGCGGATGCAACAGACTGACACATTGCAATTTCAAGTTGCTGTTCAAAGCTGTTGCCTGATGAAGTGCAAGCTGCAGCAATGACGCCACCTTAATTATTTTCAACTATAACTCTGTTATTTCTTGATCGATTTTTACACTTTTACACGCTATATATGTGAGATTGGCCTTCCCGTTTTCCCGGGAATTACAGCAGTTTCATTCCCGCATTCCCGGGATGTCCGGGAAATGTCTGGGAATCCCGGGCTCCCGGTAATTGGGAGCCTGGGAATGGATTCCCTACTGGCAACCCACCTTACAAGTTCATTTGAAGACAAATTTAATGTGACCATTTAGTCTAGCTTAAATAACTAGTCTGGATAGAGTGTCGTTGAGCTTAAAAAGTTAGAACTGGGAAAAAATGTGCAAATTCCCAAAGACAGGCCCCCAAATGTAAAGATTAAACCCATCCAACCCATAAGGATCCTTTCCTTAATAAGATTTTTACCTTAAATATGCTTATTTTTGAAAAGGAATTACATAGCCTTGAGAATTTCATTTCAAGTAGTTTTCATGGGAATAATGGAAAACTCAGCTTGTTGATTGGCAACAGATCTTTACATTTTTTTTTTCTCAAGGCCTTTGCCAAAAAGCCTCATCTGCATTAAATATGTGGCTGCCTGAAATTGGACTTTCCCAGTTCTGACAGAGCAGTGTTTCCAGTATCGATATAAAACATGCTTTTCTCCGTTAGTTGACTTGTTTAAATACAACCTTAAAATATTTAAGAAAGGTTGCAAGAAGGACAATAATAATGTGAAAAAAGATAACTGTTATCAGATTATAAAGGACATTTTTTGAAAGAACATTTAGTATTATTCAATGCCAATGCAAATGCTAATCCATGCAAACTCCTAATTTGTTCATTTTTGAGCAGTAGGGCAGTCAGTCATCATACACATGAGCACTATATGGTCATGGCAAATTAACCTGCTGCTTAATTGATTTCTTACTTGTAGAAAATACTAATATTTTGTAAAAGTTAAAGTATTGGATGATTAGTTCAATCATTGAATGTCAAGTGATACAGCCATTAATTTAAAAGAAAGCACACATCTGCAGAGTTACATAGAGACTGCAGTTATGGCTTCTGCTCTGTGTAGCTGTATAATTGATATGCCTCTGGGTTCCTTTTTTTAATTTTGAATTTAAATTGTAAATTTCTGTGCACTGTAGGATGCAAAGCACCTCATGATGGGCCACCATAGAAAATGTGATTTGACTGTGTGCACAGCTGTAAGCCAGCTGTCTTATTCTGTGTTAAAATGCGGTAAAGCCTGCCCTGTAAAACATCCTGTTTGGAGTAAACACAACATGTCTCCTTGTGGCATTGCTGCCATAGCAATGGTCTCTACCCAAGCTAGTGGCACCCATGCCAAAACCAAATCAGGGAATCATATGACTTTCAGCTTTTTGGAGAGATGCCACTGGGTGTGGTTGGTGACAGCTTTGTTGCATGAGGCTGGTAAGGAATAACATTAAAGCGTGTTGGATCAGGACAGTTGTGGAATTTGATGTCAGTTTAAACATGTCTCTTGAATGCAGAATTTGTCAGAAACCATGGTGATGTCAGTTTGAAATCACTTGCTGCAGTGCTGTTGCTGCCTACACCAGCGGTCTGGGATTTTTATCTGAATGGGCCAAGTGTTCTTTGCATATGTATAATATAAATATTCGTAGACTGATATTGGACTCTGTTGTCATCCATTTATCCATTTTCCTACAGAGTTAATCAAAATTCCTGTTCCACCAGATAACAGCGCAACACAGGAACAAATTCCATATGGGTTGTCATTGGGTACACTCAGGGCACAGATTCACACTCCCTTTTATCTTCCAGTTTAGATTTGACAGTTATCTTAGTACACTTTGGGATATGGAAGCAACACCAGAGTACCCAGAAAAAATCCTATACAAACAAGAATGGACTGCACCAACTGTACACAGTGACCTGGCTGGGATTTTAATATGGTCTTTTGGATTCGTGAGGAAAAAGCAATAACCATTGTTTGACCCTATAGGTCTTTCATCCATCCATCTGTCCATTTTCTCTTGTGCTTATCTAGATCAGGGTTATAGGGAGAGAGTATCCATCCTGCAATCACTGGGTGCAAGGTGAGACCCAGACCAATGCAGGGAGACAGTCCATGGCTGGTCACAATCTCATATATCCACACTATACTGACTACTGTTACATGATAAGGAGTCTACAATAAGCAAGGATTATATACTTCTTGTCACGACACTACTCAGTAGAAAAAGCACAGATATAACTTTTTTAAATTACTCAACCTATTGCAACTCCCCTGGCTACATCCTTACAGTGACTTAATACATTTGCAGACTGTTTCATATCACTTGGTTGAAGCTCTTTATGGAGACATATGACTCATCACACAATTTGGTGATGGGCAGACCGAAGTCACCCAAGAAACTTCCATAGTGCCCTACCATAGCAGAAAGAGATCAGCAAGGTATGGCAGTGCATGAAGATTACAGCTGCAAGGGCACAGGTGCCCCTGCAATACCTGGGGCCTCATGTATAAATGGTGGGTACGCACAAAAATGCTGCATACGCCTGTTTGCACGCTCACATCGTGATGTATAAAAACAAAACTTGGCATAAAGCCACACACATTCTCACGCCAGCTCAAACCATAGCATATGCAAGTTTTCGGCACAGTTTTGCAAACTGGCGGCATCCAGTGTCAAAGCAGTGCTACTCTTCTTGGGTGGGTTCCCTTTATTTTTTAGATTCACATCCCTGACGCAGCTTTATCAAATACACTGACATCAACCTTGTATCGTCTTTTAGTTTAAGGCATCTGATTGTAATCAACCTGCAACCATATAATGGTGCACAGAATGGCCAAACTATTCCAAATACTATAGCTGCTTTACTGTCAGTCACTGTCAGTGCACCACTGAGTATTTTAACACACTGTATCTGAGTGTGGAATCATAGCTCTACAGCAGCTGATCAGAAAGAGGATTATCGGGATACAGCATCTAGCACACGCTGCCTTGGCCATGCGCACAATCGATTTGAATTGCTCTCATATGGCAAACAATTTCATCCCAAGAAATATAAACGCACTCAGTCACTTCATGAAGTGCTCCTGGTAGAACTGTTGGTACTTACAAGTACAATTACCTCACTGTAAACTTGCATTACAGTTGTAATATTGCACAACCTGCGTCACTTATGCTTTCATATTGTATATTTTTCATTGTTTTTTATCTTATTATTATTATTATTATTTTTGTTGTTGTTATTTTATAGGAAAATAAGTTTATGGAGGATTTGCATATTGAATCATATTGTACCATACAATAACAATAAAGGAATTCAATTGATTTCAATAGAAGAGAGTGCATATTTACAGATGATGATGACTGGCTTCTAAGTCGATGCAGACATCCAGGCGTTATCTTCTTGGAGATCTTGATATCATTTTTCAGAGAAAATGCAGTAAAGTATATATATATATTACATTATACAGATACATTTTTAACTACATTTAAATAATGTATACTGTTATTAAACGTGTGGATACGGTGGACAGCGGTAGCGATGAACTGGTGCCCCGTTCAGGGATTGTTCCTGCCTCGCACTGTATGCTTGCTGGGGCTGGTGCAACCCTGGATGGATAGATGGATGGAATAATTATTACAATATTTCAATGTTGCTTAAAAGTTTTGAAGAATCAGTGTTCTAAGCTTACAGATGGCTTGACATTTATTAAAGAGCTGATTGCGTAGTGATTGGTTACTTGGAGAAAGAAAAGAAAGGACAGGAATTAGAGGTTAGTACATTTGAAAGAGACAGTACTGCTGCAATAAATTATTTCATCGAGGGTTGCGCACAGCGCAGAAAGCATCTTGCAGGAGGCAGGAACAATCTCTGGACGGGGTGCCAGCACATCGTTACCATTGCGCCACTGTGGCCCCATGTTTGATACATGCTTTAATTCATTTCTTCAGAAAATGATATCATGTATACATCTTTGTATTTAAATTGTTCAGAGAGCTGTAATATTATGAATGTAATGTATTCAGTGTTCTGTCAACATCAGAGAAAGCCTGTTTAAAAAGCAAGTAGCGATTCACACACATAGAGTACATAGAAGAACACACAGAATACAAAGCAATTTAATTTGCTGCTGTAGTAACGATGGGGTTTGAGAAACTAGTCTCTCTATTATAAAAAAAAATCTTGGAAGGAGACGAGACATGAATTTCTCAGAAAGACACTTTCACATCCCGTGAGACAAGTCTTTGTGCCAAGAGATTTAATCACGCCCGGGGCCGGAAATAAAAGACAAAGAGTAGATGACGAAGTAGAACACTGTAAAGAATTCAAAAACATCGATGCGGATAATGGAAGTATGAAAATTCGAAAGTCTCAAAAAATTGATAGTAAAGATCGTATTAGCGCAAACAAACGGAAATTATTACTCGGTGAAATAACGGAACATCAAAAAGAGATCAAATATATTGTTCTGATTTAAACTTTAAGTCAGAGACTTGAAGATCGTCTAATTCGCGTTGCCATCAGGGAATAAAAACAGCAGTGTTCCTTCCCAATGAAAATGGTGTTTCTGCGAGAATGAAAAGATTCCAAAAATGTTGGTGCGGTATACATGCAGAGCAGGTTAGAGATAATGGAAGTTCAAAAATTAGAAAGTCTCAAAAAAAAAATAATAAAGATCGCATTACCACAAACAAACGGAAATTATTACTTGGTGAAATAACGGAACAGCGAAAAGAGATTGAATATATTGTTTGGCTTTAAACTTTAAGTCGGAGACTTGTAGATCGTCTAATTAGTGTTGCCATCAGGGAAAAGTAATGTTTCTTCCCAATGAAGAGGCCTATCTGCGAGAATTAAAAGTTTTGTTGTTGGTTGAAAGTGAAATCCACATACTCGAGCAACAGGTGGGGTGGTTGGTGAAAGAAGCAAGCAGGGGGCAAAGCCCCCTAGTAAATTAAAACATTTTAAGATTACGTTTATGATGTTCTACTTTAATGACAAAATAAACTACGTGATTAAAGTGGAAATTTCAAGATTAAAGTTGAAATTTTTAGCTTTTTTTCCCACTGTGTCCCTATTTTTTTTATTTTCTCTGTACCATAATAAGCTTCCATATGACACTCAGACAGTAGGCTACGACACGCCTTTTCATGGCGACTTTGATAGCTGACCACTTCTTTTTTATTTTGGGCACTGTGCGACTTTCTGAATGTGAACTTTTGATCAACTTCCTTTTGTTGTTTATACAACTGCTTAAACCAACAAATAGTATGTTTTTCCTTGCCTCCACTTGGCATTCTCTGATATTCTTCTTTTTTGCCCTGTGCTTTTGCCATTGTCTTTTCACAGAACGCTGAACATAAGGGAATATTTATATTGTTTTGCATATTCAAAAAGGTGTAATTCTGGGAGGAGTCTGGGAGGGATGGCAGGCACGTGCACAAGCGTTACATTTCACGCAGTCCGGAATTTATGTAGCGGAAGTGCATGGAAGTTGGCTTACACATGGTTGAATGCATCTGAATTTTTTGTGCATACGCACATTTTGACTTTTGTCCGTACGTCATGTTTTAGTTGTGTATCCTACGCACGGTGTTATGTATGAGGCCCCTGGTGTTCTAAACACAAGAGGGGCATAAGAAAGAGGTTGACTGCTCGCAGCTAAGCTCATCTGAATAGGACACTATAGGGAAATGGAAAAAGATGAGATCATGTTGTCCGTTTAAGAAAGCAGGCACATTGGAGATTTGAGGGCTATATAAGGCTCAGGTGCATAAAGATACTGGAGACTGGAGGTGGAGTGATATTGCTTTAGCCTACTGTCTCTGACTGTGCAAATGATTTTGGGGCTTGACTGAATAGTTAAAGTACCCTCATTCCTAAGGCAAAATGCACTATAGAGCCAGGAAGACAAGGGAAGTGAAGACCAGAGGAAGGGAGAAAGAGATAGAATGAGAAGGAGAAGAAAATGGGAGATAAGAAGTGATGGTTGGTACCAGGGGGAGATAAGAAGAGAGTGCCAGATAAGGTACCTGAACTTTGGACAAGTGAATATGTCACCTCACTAAATACTCCAGAGATTTACACCTGTTAATATTTTCTGGAGGGCAGAGGGCATTTTAGTTTTTGTCTTTGCTATATTCCTTCTTTGTGAGATGTTTCATTGAGGATTTTACAATTTAAAGTAAACACAGAATTTATGAAATCTTTATAATTAAACTATTATGGTGTCCTGTGTTGTTATGCCTGTGAATAAGAGTAAAATTATAGATGTATCATTAGAAACCTGCCAATACCATTCTTTGTGCATGCCCCTTCAATGCCCGTCTGTAATGTTTTCCAAACTGAACTCCCTTGCCTCTCCAGCTTGCCTGGTTTAACATTTCTGAAATACACAAGCTGTGCAAATGAGAGCAACCAGGCACATCTCAGGACCTAAGGACATGGCGTACTTTGACAGACTCAGAGAATTAAACCTGTTTAGTCTCAAGCAGAGAAGACTACACGGGGACCTAGTTAAAGACTTCAAAATACTCAAAGACAAGGGGGCTTCGACCCCTGCTCGCTTTACTCGCCAACACCCCCCCACTGGCCTGCACTATGCGCCAGCCACTTCGTGTCTCTGCCGCACATGTTGTGAAAAGGGGGGCTGAACGCACCCCAAGGAGACGCGGTCGCTCCTCGGAAACCCCCTCTTATACGGTGATACAATGGGAAGCAAATACATTTTTTACCTCCTCTTTGCTTGATCAGCTGCTGGCTTGCTGCTGCTGCCATGCTGTGTGATCTGCATCTTGCGTGGCACTTTGAACATTTAAAAGCCTGTACAGCAGCTGTCCTTTTGTCTCACTGGCTTGTCTCTCTTCTCCCCCAGACATCCTTTGCTCCTGTTGGGGGTCCCACTCCCAAGACATGCCCCTATGAAGAGGAAGATTTTGTATTCTTTTAATTGAGAGACGGAACTGTCCCCTCCAACTACACACGGAGCTCGATTCAATACCTGAAAGAGACTTATGTTTGTTTAAAGTGTCTGAATAACGTTTCTGTCTCTAAAATCTCCAGTGTATCTGTGCAACTCTGTGACCCAAGTGTGACAGCGTATGTGGATTTCACTTTCACCAAACAACAAATCTTTTAATTCTCACAGATATGCCTCTTCACTGGGAAGAAAGACTACTTTTCTCTGATGGCAAAACGAATTAGACGATCTACAAGTCTCCGACTTAAAGTTTAAATCCGAACAATATATTCAATCTCTTTTCGCTGTTCCATTATTTCACCGAGTAATAATTTCTGTTTGTTTGTGCTAATGCGATCTTTACTATAATTTTTTGGAGACCTTTGAATTTTTGTACTTTCATTATATCTAACCTGCTCTTTGTGTGTACCGCGGCAAAATTTTTGAATTCTTTACGATGTTCTACTTTGTCATCTACTCTTTGTCTCGCGGGACATGAAAGCGTCTCTCTGAGAAAGTCTCATCTCGCCCCAAGATTTCCTAAAATTTTTTTATATAATAGAGGGATATTGATAAAGTAGATCCAGCAGAAATTTTTTGAGCTGAAGGATGAATCACACCAGTGGACATTTAAGACTATCAGGAGTAATTTCTTTACTCATAGAGTTGAGGGAATACGGAGCAAACTACCAGACATGTGGTTAAAGCAGAAACCTTGACAATCTTTAATAAGTATCTGGATGAGAGCTTAGCTATGAGCTAAACAAATGAGCTTGATGGACTGAATGATCAACTCTCATTTGTCAAATTTCTTACAGTGTGTTCGTATACTGTATACCTTGAATTCATCACTTGCTGATCATTTACTGTATTTTGTATTTACATGATGATCAGGAACCTGAAGGTTCAATAGCAAATCTGCCATAAGTTATTTATAACCAAGAACAATCTTCATTTTAACTGCTGGGAATTTCTTTTTTCTAATAAAAATGTTTATAATGATAATTTTAGATGTCCTCTAATGGCACCATTTCTTTCTTTGTTCTTGCCTGTTTTTTGAAATTGTGTACAATTTCAACAATTACAGTATACTTGCTAAGGATTTTATGTCATTCCATAAATGTAAAATAAAACAAATAGTCTTGCACATTTAATGTCTAATAAAATTTGAAGAGAATCCTGGCTGGAGAAATGCATTTGTAGAGTTGTAACATTTCACTGTGACTGTATGGAAGTTTCTTCGTGCACTATCAAACTCCTCCAGCACCTGAAGGTGCAGCGCAGTTAGGGTAATGACAAACTAAATTCTCGCAGTCTGAGTGAGTGAACAATGCAATAAATTGCCATTCCATCCATGGTTGGTTGTACCTACCTTTAACCTAGTGCTGCCCAAGAAGGGGTCTCTTCCACTTATGAGGCATTCAGGGAGGAAGAGGAGGGTCCAGGTGGACAGAATCCGGAAATGACGTCAGAGGTATAAAAGCTGACAATCTTCATTTCCACAGAGGGAGGAAAAGAGAGATCATTATTACACTGCGACATCTACTATCTTAGTGGAGAATTACCATTGTCCAAGCTGTTAAGCTGTCTCCCATGAGCATGCATACGACAAGGTCAATTAATGAACAACAGTTGTGAAACTTTTAAATATTTGCTATGAACACATATAAGCAACAATGAATAATAAATATATATATATATATATATATATATATATATATATATATATATATATATATATATATATATATATATATATATATATATATATATAACATCCATAAAAGTGGATGTTTATTGTGGTTTACACGCAATGGGTGTGGATTGGCATAAGGACGTAAGAAAAGCTGGTGTTGCTTAAAGTTAGTGCAGGAATACAGCAAAATCCATGGGAAAGTTAACTTTTGCAATTTTGTAATGTGAAGATGGAAACAGTGACTGTGATTCTGTGACAGATATTACACAACTTAGTTACTTTTTTTACTTTTCAGATCCTTTTTAAATTTATTTCAGTAAGACTATTCTTATGTACTGTACACGTACAGACCATATTACACGTTTACAAATGTAACTGAGATGAAATACAAAATAACAATCTAAAATACCATAAAATATGTGCGTATGAACATACATCTACACACACACATATACAGTATACTGTATATATACGTAAAATGTAAACTTGACTGACTGACTGAATCACTTGTTCACTTAGCAAAAAAAGCACTATTTCCTGTTTAATTTAAAAACTGAAAATTGTCTGGATTCTAAATTTAGGGGCTGTTTGTTTCAGCTCAGGACAATATTTAGGGGTAAAAACAACCCCTACAATACAAACACTAAATATCCCAAAATCTTAAAAATGGTTTGAGTGAATTGATTGAAATTTAGCAATGTTACAGAAAAAAGAAAATTAGCTGAACCATCTTGATTTTATTTGTCGATAAAAATACTATAGTGAGTGGGCTATTCTAACGTGCTATATTCTTTTTTCAGCACAACGCTGAAACAAAGCCCAGAGAGAAACAGTGCCATCTGGTTGTTTAAGGCTTGCTGGTTTAAGCAAATGAAGTCTGCAATGGGTGGGGTATATGAAGAGTAACACTGACTAATATTGTGGATGAAGAAGGGGGGTTCTCCTGAACAGGAAAAAGAGACAGGATGATGTGTGGAGAGAGGAGTGAGCTGTGAAGTTGAAGGAGAAAAGTTAAATGAAGTGCAAGGAAAATGGGGTTAATAATCGCTATAAAGCTCGAGTATGGTTGCCAGGGCACTTTGGCTGTGAGTATAAATGTTGCTTCATCAAAAAGTGAAGGAGAGAAAAGTAGAGGAGAAAGTGATGTTTTCATGTCAAAGAAAAGCCGGGAGCAATGTCATCCCTGGGTCATTTTAAATGCCAGCACAACTTATTTGAGAGGTCCCACAAAGACAGAGTAGTTGGGGGGGATGTTGGGCAGGTAAATATGCAGCCTGTAAATGCCATTGTTGTTTGTAATAATTTAAAACACAATTCAGTTTTAGAACTTTATTGTATTGCTATGTCTTTCGAGATAAAATCATATGGGTAAAATTAAAAACAAAAAAAAAAGCTTAAAACTGATAAAACTGATGAAAAACATGAAAACAACTGCTGTAGTGAACAACATAAACACAGAAAATTGTAAGCATAATAACAATAATAATAATAGCCTGCTATATAATAAAATGCTAAAGTCTCTGTGTGTGTGTGTGTCTGTGTCCAGTCCCTCTCAGCATTCTGATTGGTTAGTTTGAATTTGGTGTGATCGATCAGTTTGACTTTAGTGATACTTTCAAAAGAGTAAGTACAAGTGCGAGATACATGAGGAGCAGTAAAAGTGGAGGAGGCATGCTGAGAGTTCCCTTCAAAGATGAGAAGTATAAAGCCAGATTGGAGGTGAACAAGGCACCTCAAAATTACATAGTCTAAGAAGAAGGCTTATGGGAACCCATTCAAGAGAGCGAGTGCCAGTCAAGAGTGGTTCAAACACTTGAGGGTACCGAAGAAAGGTGCTGAAGGTACACGTAGGGTAAGATATATCAAATATTTTAAAATGTATTATATTAACTTGGCTAGTAATAATAATAATACTATAGTACCAGAAAGCAAACATATGACTAGTGTTATACCTGAAAACCAATTTTTGAATAATACAAACTAAAAACCTACATCTGATTCTAAGTTTAGTTCAGCTGGCTTGCTACTTATTGTGTGCAGTTAATATTGTTAGGTTAGATGCAAGGTAAGAGTTGCTACTTGCTGTACTTTCATTTCACTTTCCATAATTTTCAATTTTGTTCATTTATTTGAGGTTTATTTCAGTTCTTTTCGGTTTCAGTTTTTAGTTCCCCACTTTCTCTGAGGTAAAGTGTTGTTTCCATACTCTAGGCCTGTTTCAGTTTGTATATTTCTTTTGATCTAAACCCTCCAAACCTTTGTAAGAGTACACGATTACAGATCATTGAAGTCTGATTGAAACTAACATTTTAACATTTTTTAAACATTGCCTGATTTTAGTTATTTTTTAGTCTGTTACATCTTGTCTCTATATTCTCTGTATTGATCAGTAGTACATCACAAATTCTTGTTGCTACTATCTTATAACTGACTTCATCATTGGTTCAAAAGTAGAAAATAAATAAGATGTAAGCATATATATTATTTCCATATCAGTATTTTCATTTCTGCAATACTTTTACATATAAACTTTACCTTCTAATTGGCTATCGTCCTCTTTTTAAATTACTGTAAATGCTATTTTAAGCTGACATTCTTCTCAAATTGATTTCAGCCATTTCTAATTTCCATTTTATCTGTAAGCAATGCAGTTGAAGCTGTTGTCATTTTTCAATTTAGGGTGTTAGTGAGTGTGAGTTTGCTTGCAAGTGTAACCTAGAATAGACTGGTCCCATATCTAGGGTTGTTCCCCATCATGTGATGGAATATACACTGGCCAGTACACACTGGTAAATGGGCAGTAAATGGCTGTGTACTAATTCCCCCCACTCTGACCTCTAAGGGAACCACCCCCATCCAATGTACTTCTATCATTGCAATGCAAATTTCACATGGCAACTCTTCCTGCACTTTGATACAACATGTGTATCATGGCACACCCCCCAATACAATGAACAGCATCAGACTAGCAAATGCAAATCCCCCCATTAAGGAATCATGTCAGTTTTACAATGTATCAGGAGGAGAACCAACCAAAAACAGGGAGTACAGGCACTTATTTGCTTCCAACTCAAGCACTGGTCGTAACCTCCATTTCCTCTCAACTATCCTGCACATTTGCTTGACTCAGTATATCAGTGCCCTTCAAGTTACAGGTCTCACCTCTTCCAAATGGCTGCCTTATTTCCCATACACTTTACCCTCTACCAATATGTCTGTCAAGTATTAAATTTCTTGAAGTACTCAATTTTACCTGAGTAAGTGCATGGCTTAGCTCACCTGTTTGTTCTTTCCTGATGTCTTCATATTGCTATCTTAAATGTGCAGAAAATGTGGCATCTTATTCTTTCTGTCATATGTAGACCTAACTCAGCTGTGGCCACAAGCTTATCAGCATGTCTAGCAAGGTCTTCCAAAATGTTAACAACACATCATAAAAGATTTCCTGCAGCTGGTTCTTACCCAAGTAACCAGCATCTAAATAACAGATTCCTTGTTGCAGTGTTTGTATTTCTTTGTATTTCAGTTTAAGAGATGTCTGGCTAGGACTTGTCAGTGTCATGTATATCAGACCAAAGGCCTCAGGGTCACTGTACAGCTTCACAAGCAACTAGAAATGGCTAGACATGTTGGTCTTTGGAGGCATTGCACTTGGGTAGAGTGCACATCCGGCCTTGCACATATTCTTGACTGTGTCCCATCTGTATCTCACTTTCTGTATTATACGCTCCAGCTATACTACTGCTGGGTTAAGTACTATTTCTGTTAAGAAGGACATGTAGGTGGTTTATTCTGATTTTCTATTTCAGTCCTGGTCTGTGAGTTTCTTTGCAATTTTAGCAACTAAGATCAACTCTACTAGTAGTCTCTTATAAATACTGCTAATCTAAACCTTTAACATCAGGTGACCCTAAAGTGGCATCCATGCACTTACTACATCATTTACAAACAGTTCATTGCCTATTCCAACAGCATCAGGTGCAAAGCCAGATTCCACACTGGAAAAGATGCTAGTCCATCACTAAGCCGACTTAGTAACACACCCAAACTCACACAGGGCTAATTCAGAATCAACAATTTAAACTCCTTATCTTTGGGGTGAAACTCCAAAATATCCAGAGAGAAATACTGACATGAAATGAATTTGCAATCCAACTATGAGTGTGTTAGTAGGCCATGTGGTATATTTATACCTTGTCCACATTTGTTGCCTTTCTTGTCCTCTGTACAGCTGAAATAGGCCCTGCCCTACCACAATCCTAAATTGATTTAAGCTAGGAGGAGAAAGTGGAAAAAAACTCTAAAGGACTGGAAGTAAGACCCATGCAGATTGTTTTGTCTTGGTAGAGTAATATATTGCTCTACTTTCCCCTATTGTATTATTAATAAGTAGCCTTTGTCAGAATGCCTCAAATCTCACAGACTTACCACTGTTTATAAGGTATTGTAGTATATAACTTCTTCCCACCTTCCCTTCTACATCTATAACCTCAGGCAATTAGGTGTAGTAAAAGACAAGCAAGAGTTAAATTACAATTTAAACAATGTATTATTGGTAATATTCATAAATAATAACACTATGCAAAGTACATTTGAATATTGGCAACCATACAACCTGATTAAATGGTGATGTGTAGTTTCAGGCGGCACACAGACTTGTTAGTTACTTAAAAATGTCTCTAGTTCATTTGTGGTCAGCTTTCAGCCACATGTCTGTTCAATATGGCTGCCGAGCTGTGCTCTCCATTGTGTTGTCCTTTCAGTTCATCAGTTTGGTAAGAGATGCTTCTTCATCAGATGTTAGTAAAAGAGAGAGTGTGAGGTTAAGCAAGCAGATTTATAGATTCTCTGTCCAACCCCTAGAGCCAATAGGAAATCATGGTACTTAAAGGCTTCTGATACAAGCCAATTCCAAACAGTTATACTTCAGACCAATGGGGGAATATAACATCTTAACACCGGCCACTAGGGAATCCATTCCAGAGAATTCGGGAATCCTGCATTTCATTCCCGGGAATCCCGGGCTCAGGTGGTGCAGTGGTAGTGCTGCTGCTTTGCAGTAAGGAGACTGTGGAAGATTGTGGGTTCGGTTCCTCCCTGTGTGGATAGCACTTTGAGTACTGAGAAAAGTGCTATATAAATGTTATGAATTATTATTATTAACGTGTCCAGCGTGCGGTCATCCAGGCAAGAGCGCACCTTCGTGCAGAAGTACGCCAGCTGCTGAGAAAGTACGCTCTGCCTCCACTGAAGTAGGCGGCACAATCATCAGATACTGATACGCTTGTTCTAAACAATGCCCACGCTTGCCGTTGCTCTGAAACACCGCCATTTCAGCAGGTGATCGGGAGCCCGGAATGGATTCCCTACCTGCCACCCCTCAAGACCATATGTTAAGGTAAAGCTTGGCAGTTAGGCAGCCTGGCTTTCTTGCGGGGGTTGAAAGACTTTAGCAGAGAAACAATTGCTAAACTGGTTTAAGGCACTCCCCCCCTACCCCCCCCCCCCCCAACTCTGTCGTAAAATTCAAAGAGACCCATTCCTGGTGGGGGGGGGGTAAATATGAATGCTTCTTACTAATGTAACATTAAATTACATTGCTTTGCCTAACATACAAATAAAGATATACAAAATATGTATCAAGTTATATGCAAAATCTTACATCACAACACAGATAAAGGGGGAATATGCATATGCCATACAGAAAGACACCAGGCCTTGGATTCAGAATCAAGATGTTGAAGATGTCATGCAGTTTCACCAAACTCCATGCTATTGCCTCATGATTTAAATGTTTAGGTAACAATTCTTTGGCTATCACTTTGGGACAACAACTACATCTCTTAGTCACTTTCATCTCCTTAACAAGACCTTAACAAGAACTTTGTTTTTGTTGCATGCACTAAAGTCCCTATTCTATGGCAATGCCAATATTTGGTTGAAAAACTTATTATTGTACTTCTTTTGTATTAAAAATGTAATTAATTTTACAGATATTATTAATTTTGTAACATCTGACTGAAAACCAGTATCATTGCATAAGCCTCCAGAAGATTCTGACTTCATATGTGTGACCCCACTGTGCAGAATGTTTGAAACTTTTCCAACGCTGACAGTACCACTTGGCCAGAGAATGACTCATTACTGTCTGTGCTTCTGTCTGCTGCAGAGGGATGTCTCTTTCAGAATTCTGTAGATCTTTTTTAAATCAGCACTTCCATGGACACCTCCTTCAAGCACAGATAACTTTTTCACATACGTTTTCCACTCTCATTCTTCTGACAGAAGTTTGCATGCTTCTCTAAAGAAACATTTTTTTCACTCCTGTAGACATCCATTTATACCTGTCTTTTATTATTAATTAAATGTATGCAAATTATCACACATACATTTTTATTGTTTGGGTTTATACTCAGGAATGAAGGGAGCAGAGCACAGATTCACAAGAATAGATAAATGTTCTTAAAAAGAAAGGATATTCACTTTAAGATGAAAATGGAAGTAAAAACACAACCATGTAAAGGAAGAATTCCAGAAACATCTGTAAGTTGATAAACCATACTATCCAAGATGGACCAAGAAATACACTTTCCAGTATAGTGGCCACATATATTTGCCTTGATGTGTGGGATTTACAATTTGCATTTATAATTTGAAGATTCAGAGTCCAGAATTTAACAAAGAGGGTAGTAAACAGTTACAGGTTTCCTGGGACAACTGTGTGTTTGAGTGCGGGTGTGTCTTCAGGTAATTCACTGAATCCTGTGATCCATCTTCTGGGTGCCTTAGTGCATGCTGTGTTTGGCAGTGTTTGTGGAGACATGGCTAGGATTCCATCACAAGGACTAAGTTGCAACATGAACTCACCTGCAGATGCCGGGCTTCTTAAGATTCTAGGCGTGTACTATTTTGTTTTGCTGCTGGCAAATTATTTAAAGATTAAATAGAGACTCTGAGAAAGAAAAACAAAGGAATGAGGAAGGTATACTTATTTAAAAAGTGTCTAAAATGAGAATGTCAAAATAGTGCACATAATGTATATTTGCTAGAAAAACTTTTATTTTTTAGAATCTCTTCCTTGAGTCTTTGTTATGTTTTAAAAGTGAATTTTTGAGGTGGCTGCATAGCAGCTTGAATCTCAGAAGCAACCCCTGCACATTTGCGTCTTTAGCATGACCTGTGAATTTTTAATCAGCTCATTTGTGTCCCTTGGGTGATTGAGCTCCACTTACACATACCTTCTGTGACGATTGTTAGTTAGGGCATAGGCTGCAGAGTAGTATGTAGTAAATGGCTATTTAATAAATAAGTTATTGGAGTTTCATGTATGACCTTGACTTCCACTTCTTTTCATCATTTTGTAAATACTCTTAATTGTCTGTTTAGGGCTTGCATGTTCTTTCACATTTAAAATCCCATAATGTTCCATGTTTAAGAAAGATGCTGGGGAAAAGAGTTATAGAAAGTGTAGAGAATGTTTTTGAAGGTGTGGCACAAGTAACAACCAAGCTGTGTTGGAAACTGACCACTTGGGCTATCAATGTGATCTCTGGTGAATTTCCTTGGAAAACCAGATCCCGACGGTTCTGTCTGGGGATTGACACTTCCATTTTGTGGGGCATTTTGGGGAAAACCAGGGCCTCAAGTAATGCCCTCTAGTCACTGCCCTCTATAAGAAGGAAAACAGGGCCCATCCTAAGCTCATGTTTGCTGTAATTTAAAAAGTGTGTTAATCATGTCCATCATGGTGTCTAAATAAAACAGCAATTTTCTGTGTGAAAAAATGCCACCTGTTATCTTTTAAGCCTTTAAAACTGAAAGTTGTGAATGTGAAAGAAACATGTTTAGGACCAACTGGGCAGCATGCTCCTGTACTAAACATGGTAAATGAACCGGTTTCTTTGAAGCAGTAGCTAAATTAAAAAGTACAGTGCTCACTACCCTGCTTGTGATGGAATAGTACACAATAATTAGGATCTAATCTTCAGGCATTCTTTTAAAAATAACTTCATTGTTCATTGAGTCTTGGGCTCAGGTGCCTCGTCCTTCTCACAATCACACCATTGATCGTATAGGCTTAGTAGAAAAATGACCTTGACACTGGGCACGATCTGATCTGATCAAATAAACTTTCTCTCCTTCTATCATGTTAGAAAAATACTGTAAATGAAAGGAAGTGAAGAAAAAGAAACAAAAGACCTCTACCCTGAATGTCTTATCTGAGAACAAGCTTTGCAATGTTTGAGGCAGGATATTTACATAGTTCTTTCATGGAGTTATTTTTAGACAGATATAATAAGATTTAAGATCTTTTCTGCAGTAACAGCCTAGCTTCAGAGGTCAAGTACATAAAAGTAATATTTTTTGTAGAGGTGAATTATGACTGTGGCAATTGTCATTAATTCTCGCACTAGGATTTAGTTATTGCACTTTCTGAATTCAATGTAGCTTTTCTAAACAATACTGCACTTTATTCTTATCAGGTAAGTAAGCCGTGTCATTATGTTACAGAAGATGCTGCCATTTCAAGTGTCCCTGCTGCAGTGTTAACTTATGCGGCATGACACCGAGTGGTAAAGACAGGTAATGTACCCTGTAACTAACAGGTCATAATGGATTGCATCGCATCCTACTTCTGCTATTGAGTGGAATTGTTACCAAGTATAACTGTTGTTTTATTAATTGCCAGACATCTTACATCACAGACATTTGACCTCATTTAAAAGAATGTTGTGGTGGGAAAGTAATTGCAGTTTAGGTCTTAGCTGGCTTTCAGTAAGCTATGGTAACCCAGAATTAGTGTTAACTTGCTTTAGCATACAGAGGTTTCCATAACACCCCAGAAGTATGTTGTACTTGTGAATATAAAGAAATGAATTAATAGTTATTTGACTGCACAATTATATTATTTACTAAAACCATTGAAACCTGTGGACTAGAAGGTAGTGCCCCTCTGGGAAAATTTCAACAAAGTGCCCCTCCAAAGGTAAATATAATGCTTTCCTGGGAAACATGAAAAATATCAAAAGACAACAAAGAAACACAATAAACATTCAAGCCCAAGGTTGAAGCTCTCATTAACTAGAAAAAAAATTTAACTTTTGTTGTATCCATTTTTGTGGGAATGAAACAATGTCTTGAAAACAAAATTAAGGGTTACAATAAAGAGGTTTTTCATTAAGTCTGAGATAAATGCATTTGGAAATAAGATGTGTGTTACAAAATAAAAGGAAATGTCAAAAGCTCAAGTCTAAAGATGAGGTTATATTTATTAAATAAATTTTTGTTCATAGCAAGCTCACTCAAAAAGCTTTGCCTCTTTATTCAACATATTATATTATACACTTTGTTCATTTTCTGCTTTACAAGTCTAATTGGACTTTCACTATCTTCAAAGTCACAAAGAACCTAAGCCCATCATGGCAGCATCAGACACAAGGCAGGACTTCATTTTAACATCACAGGGTACTTACCATTCAATCATGCAGGCTAAGTTAGGCCTGCCAGTCTACCTAACCTGTACTTCTTTGGGATGTGGGACAACATGCAAACTGTACAAAGACAGTGAGTGAGCCAGGATTCAAACCAAATCCCCTTGAGAAGTGCAAAAAGGTAGCACTACCCATTATGGCGTTGTGCTTCGCGCTTATATAAATGATATATTTCTCAAAAAAAAAACTAAGAGACCTAATTTTTGAAATAGAAAATAATAGGTCCCTTAATTTTTTTGCTAAATGATTTTTTTTGAGTAATATCATCCTAGTTAATCCCACAAGTAAAAACTGCTTTTGTGCTTCTCTCAGAGGCAGACCAGGTGGATGCTGGCATATTTGTTTACATGAGTTGAACATACATGGAATGCTTGAGCAAAAGATATAACTGCAGTACCCTACCAATACCTCCTGAACAATACACTGCCTAGCTAAAACTGAGAATGCTCACATTACTTACAATCAGCTATATCTACTATTTAAGCTTGCATTGTTAAGAATGAACCTTCTGTCAATGTATAAATGGTTAGGTTTTTAAATTTTGGTTCAGCAAACCCATGGGTCAGCTGGTTTAGTTGTGAGCTGCTAATAACTGAATGCTATGACAAATCAAGAGTTTGTGCCCGCTCCCAATTCTTCATGTCATCTCCAGTTGCCTATGCTAGTCAGCTCACTTGGGTCACATGGAGTGCCTTTTATAGTACAAACTAAAGAAAACGAGAAGCCAACATTTGAACTTAGGAAATAGCTGGCTTAAAGCAGCAAATGAAAACTTAGTGGACAGCTGTGGCATAATGGCCCAGCTCTAAAATTCTTGGTTCAAATTACTCTCTGTCATGATAGCATGTTCAGGTTTACTCCTGGTGATTTGTTTTCCTCTTATTTCCCAAAGGTATGCTTTTTAGGATAATCAGTGGTGCTATGTGATTCTGCACTAAAATCACTGTATCAATATGCTGGCTTGAACTAAACCCATTCATTCTATCCACCATCCATTTTATAACCTACGTATTAATTTCAGGGTCATGGAAAGTTGGTGCATAACCCACCAGCCTTGTGCAGAATGTGGCATTCAACACTGGACAGTTTACTTGGCCATCACAGGGCATTCTTACACACACACAAACATAACTTATTGTAAAAGTTGGATTGATTCTTCTTAGCTGAGGGAAAACCAGGCTTGGGACATTTCATCTCATTTCATCTTTCCATCTGCTTATGCTGGTAAAGGTTGTGTTGGCTTGGAACATAACATGGGTAACTTTGGGTTATTTGGTTAAGATTTTTGAATTTTCAAGCCTAGTTTTTTAATGTGTAGTTTATTCTAGATTATTCATAAGTCTATAATGATTACTTCTTGCAATATCTTCCATAAATTAATAGTTAGAATTTCACACCAATAGATTCAGCATCTTAGGAAGATTGTGATGAAGATTTCTGCTGTAAAACAGAGAATGGAAAGCCTGTCCCACAAATCCCACATGATGAGTTTAAGTAAAGGAACTATATGCTCTCCCAAATGGACTGCTGCAAAGTTGCCGTGTGCCAGATGTTTCTGTGTTGACCCAGTGTTGCATCCTTACCCCTGATACATATTCATGCAATCTGAAGACAGAGAGGGAGCACAGTTCTCCTCAAGTGGCTGAATATCATGCCTATTGTGGCTCCCTTTTCCCATTCAGCAGTGAAGATCAGCCACACAGGGTTGCTTTGTGTTGCAGAAAGGGGCGGAATCAAGTCAATTGCCTTAGGAAATATTTACCAAGATCAACAATTGTCTCTGTGTCAATCCACCAAACAATATGAAAAGAGACCAGAAGTCTGAACAGAGTCCAACTTTCATTTTTACTCTTTCCACAGCAAAGGAAGTAGTAGCTGAGAATGTTAGAGTGAGATAAAACTTATGGCTACAGGCTCAGTATCAGCACACAGACAATCGAACTTGTTTAAAGAAAAGGCTTGGTGAACACATAGGTTGACATGCAGCCACTGATCTGAATCTGCTTTATTTCCAAAGTTTGGCAAATGCACCCAAGGTTGTAATTCAGAACAACTGAGCCACTAGGGCATAGCAATAATCTTGTAGAGTCAAAGAAGAAAAGGTTATTTTATATTTGACTAAGCAATTCTAAAAGCAGCCTGAATGAAATCTTTTTTTAAAAAAACACAGTATTTTCTGACGAACCCACATGATAAATAGCCTACTTTGACAATATTCAAAGAGCCATCTGCTTCAGATACATTGAAGAAAAAATGCAAATCCTGCAAAGCAGACGTTTCAATTCATCCCACACTTTACATCCCTGATCTCTGATCTCGTTCAAACAGTTTTCATTTTATGCAGTTTCTGAAGTCAGCAGCCAGTCATGGCCTTGATCTATACTGTGCTTCAATGGACATTTTTTCCATGTTCATCTCTGTTTGACTTAATCAATGAATAAGAGTTTTTACCGTTTAAAGGAATTTGTCAGTTTTCAGAGAACAAAGCTTTAATAAGCTTCCTTGTAAAGCTGTGGCTCTGTGAATAAAGCCCATCTTGTTCACTCTATTGTGTTCTAAGTTATGTATAAATCACAAGTACACAGCACACAGTTCAGTTTGTGCAGTTTTAGCTTGGGCAGATGAAGCAAAGTCACTTAAGTTCACTCATGGAGTCAGTAATGAGAACTGAAGTGATGATCTTTAGCTTTATAATAAGGCCCAATTCCTTTAACATTGGGCTGTGGCAAAAAGAGAATGAAAGCATCTGCCTAAACTAAAGAGAAAGCAGTGCTAACAGGCAGGAGAGTAGCATGCTGGACAAACAGATTTTGGGACTTGGGTTCAGTTTTCAGCTCACTCTTTGCTGTGTTCAAATGTTCTGCTCATTTCAAAGTGGGCTTCAAAAGGATACCCCTATTTTCATCTACATCATTAAAATAAACATTTTAAGAAATTAGTCCCACAGTGCATAAAAAGTGCATCTTGTAATTAACTTGTGTTCCTTGTAAAATTGGTTCAGACTAGTGCTATTTGAATAGGCTCTAACCCTGAAGTGGACAAAGCAGATTTAGAAAAGGATGAATCAACATTCATCATTGTTACCATTTAAAATAGTACAATGTAGAAACAAAAAAGGAGAAAGATTTTTTAAGTCCGTGAATTATAGAAAAAAACATGATATTACTAAGACCTGCTTAACCCAGTTCATGGACATAAGAGACCATTCAAGAAGCTTTGGACATGAGGCAGAAGCTGATGATAGAGAGGGTGGCAGTTCATTATGGGATCTGTCTTTCATTATCTCTCTGGTACAAATATTGAGCCCATTTACAATTATCCAAAATGCTAACCTGCTTTTCTTGTGAGACAAAAGGAGAGAGGGACAAACTCCATACTGTCAAAAACTCGTGTTTGAATCTCACACCTGGCTGTTGTCTGTTTGGAGTTCATACATTCTTCCTGCTTCTATGTGGATTTACCCTAGAGTACTATGGATTTCCTCCCACATCCTCATAGATGTACTGGTTAGTTTAACGGGTGAGCACATGAGTGGGCCCAGCAGTGGACTGATGCACCATCCAGGGCTGCTTCCTGTTTCCTGCCTTACAACCAGTGCTGCTGCGATAAGTCCTGACCCTCTTGACCCTGAAATTAATTAAGGAGGTTTAATAACAGTATGTTATCAAACACTTCCTGACCAACATATCAATCTGTTAAAGGGACCAGGTTCTGTCATTCATGTCTTATTGTTATAAAAAAAAACGTGAAGCAATTAAAAACTCAGGATTCAAATATTTAGCAGTAGTCAAAGGATGTAAATCTTAACGAGCTGGTGATCTAAATGCATGTTGCAGTACCATTAGTAATTGATTTTTAATTTAGATACAGTCTGGAATGAAAACCTGCAGCTACTGTGGCCCTTAAGACCAAAACCTCTGTACTAGACGACAATGCCTGTTTGAACAATGTTCTAACTTTGCCGGTATTTATTTGGAGTCCAGGCAACATACTGTTCACAGGCTAGTCAGTCTTTGTACATAGAAATACAAGTGGGGGTTGAACCTACAGTCTCATGCTTACCTGTACATCTCTGCAATTGGCAGGTCACCTACACTGATATACCGCAGATATACAGTTTTTGTACCGTTTATTCTTTTCTTTTCATTTTTGTAGGGCTATTATTTTTATTCTTTGCAGATTTCAGTTATTATTATTTCAAGTTATTAATCTGACACCAGTGACTGTGCCTTGTATTATAATAACTTCATTAACATTATTATCTGTATCATAAATAAGTCAAATATATTTTCTTAGATTGTGAAATTTGTATGAGACCATGTGAAAGGAGGCTATAGGTTATTGTAAGAATGTATGCATTTGTAAAGTGCATTTTTAATATATTTAGCAATATACCATAAAAACGCATAAAATAAGGCAGGCAACAACCTCTTCACCCCTCCCCCACTCCAGTGACTCCAAAGGCATAATTGCTGGCTCTACAAGATTATTTTACATTGCATCTACAAATTCCCTCCAGACTTGAAATGCACCTTTTTGATTGGATGCTGTATGTTCAATGTTAGAATGAAAAGGCTTTATTAATCCTAGTGACAGAGGTGATTTGTGTCCTGACTGAATGAAAAGAGGAAATGAGTGCGAGAGGGAGGGAGGGAGAGAGAGAGAGCACAAGCAAAATGTACACACATGGAAGTGTGTGTGTGCAGCTCAGTTAATGGGAGGGGAAATGAGGATGTGGGACTGTTGTCTCTGTGAGAAAAGCATTACCAACGGCTATGCTGGCAAGGAACAACTGCACACAGGAAGAGACAAGCTGACATCAGAGCACAGGCACCTGTGGCTTCTTCCCTACTTACTGCTCAGTTCTGTGGCTGTGGAAAGCTTTGTTCACTTTTGCTCTGTACATGCCAGGTGCTCTGTTAGTTAAGGAGAATCTACTAATGAACAAGTTCCTTTTGAGCACTGAGAGTTGAGTGCTGCGTGATGGGAGCTAGAGTAGTTGCCTGTGGACAACAGAGGGATGCACTGACAGAAGGATCCTGCGGCTGGGACAGCAAGGCTGAATAGTTCTTTGTTAATGCTTGTCGTGTTTTTTTAGTTTGTTTTCTTTAGTCGCCTACCTTTACTGAACACATTTATTCCGATATACTGGATTCTACACTTTTTTTCCCTCATCCCAAAGAAGCTATGGTGGTATTCTTAAGCAAAAATGTACGCTCTCTTTTTGCTGTTATTAAAAAAAAGAGTAAGTACACATCATTATATTTATCTGTTTACTCATTAGTTTATTTGGTTGGGCAAGAATAGTTGGTAAGCATATAATGTATCCTGGCTTATCCTAATTATCTGAATTTCATTTAGGTACTTTTGTGAATATGTGGAAAAAAATTATATAAGTCTGATCCATTATTATTAAAGATACAAAAAAAACTTCATGCTCTTACAGAAATGAGTAGTGGAAATTTAAAAGATTTTTTCTTATTAATTTAAACTGCAAAATGTTTATCGAAGTCTAATTCTAGTTCCAAAAAAATCATATTTGTCCACAAACCTTTGCTTTATGCCATCACTGTGAAATTCAATATGAATGAACTGTGTGGATCTTGCTATTGTCTTCAAATTCAAAAAGCTTCTTTGAGGGCTGTGATCTTTGCAAACAAAGGGTGGCCATGGTGACAGATCCCCAGGTAGAATTTATATTCATCAGGCTCAGCTCCAGTATCAGGGTTACAGAATGAGGCTCGGGCGCTGCAGTTCCTGAATATGCAGAGGGTTGGTTTATCATGTGAAACTGTATATAATCTTTGAAAAAACCTAAGAACTGGAGATGAAACTTTTCTTAAAATTAATTCTTCAACCTGAACATTGCTGGACACAGATGTATGATGGTTAAGGTTATATTTTGCAAAACTAGTTACCAAGAAGATAATATTTGGATCTTAATAATTATTAGTAAAATAAGACAATACAAATTAATGAACTGTGCTTGTTCTTGTGAAAACTGCCCTCATGTTTGGTGAGCACAGGTTATTCACGCCAGCACAGTTCACAATTTCTAGTCTCTACTATAAAATCACTAAGCCTTTCAACTTCAGCATTTGGAACCTTGCTCCATATATGTACAGTTCTTTGAAAAAGACATCATTTCAAATATTTGTGTACAATAAACAGTTAAACAGCTTCTATCTTTGCTGTCATGTACTTCTTGAAGGAATTGATTTTTAAAGTGCCAACTGTCATCTACTATATCAGCTCTCATCATAATTTAAAACACTTTTTTTCCTGAAGCTGCCATTTCCAGTTCTAGGATCAAGTGGAATCAGGGTCTCACCCAGCAGCTTTTGGCGTAAGACAGGAAACAAACACATAATGAGACACAGGGCACATCAGAGGGCACCCTGGACCACACAGCAAAACTCACCTGATCAAATAGGGCCTTTTTAGTCACAAATCGAACCTACTATGCAGTACCTGGAAACACTGAACTCTGCTTGAGTAGTCACCAGTCCAGCATTTAAACCAACCACTTTGAACTGAGGATAAATCAGTAAGAACTGTACCACAATGACACTCCACTGCTACCATCCATGCATCCAATTCCTTAATCTGCTTCATCAAAGTTTAGGTTCAAGAAAGGTCTGGGTCTATCTCAACGGCAGAATTGGGATTAAGGAAGAAGCTCTCCCTGGATAAAACTCCAATCCATTGCAGTGAACACTTGTGCATAACACAATAACCATGCATGCTAAGCTAGGTTATGGTCATGACAGACGCTTTACATAAGAGGTAAAAAATAGTTTTGTTTCTTCAGAATGCCATTTTAATTATATTTACTAAAAGTGAACTTTGGAAAACATCCAAATGACATGTCTTTAATTGTAAATGTACGGAATTTTTGAAGCAGTATATTAATGCATTCACAGCAGAACATTACCAAAGCTATTCAGCATCACTTTGGTATAGTGGCTTTAAAGTCTTACTGTGGGGCATCTATTTGTCTCTTATTTCAAGTCTTACAAAAAAAAAACTTTGTTATGGTCTTTCTCTCTAGCTGTAAATGACTAAGAGATGCACTGTACCAAGTCCCTAATCTAAACTATCACTGGTGATTTGTATGTTGTAAGATCAAACAAGGTATTTGTTAAGATCTTGTTATCATGGACCAAGGCAGTCCCATTCTAAAGTGTTAGTTTTTATTGTTTAGCATAAAACAAAATATCACCTTTCCACAATGTGCAATATATGCTGCTCTGTGTTTCATTTGTTTTCTGGTATATTCCTGTAGTACATTTTCAATACTGATCATTCATAAAAGGCCCAATACACCTGATTTTAGTGAAACTGTAAAATATTTTGGAAAAGTCATCTGGTTGAAAGTCAATAGGTTTATAATTTACTTTTTGATAGTGAACAAAGAGAAAATAACGTGGTCTGCAAATAGCTGTAAAAAGAAAATGCAAATCCAGGAATAGCACAGGCTTGGTATTTAGGTAAGGACATGAAGTCCTACACTTGAGGAATATGAATGTTTAAAAAACAAACTGCAAAACAGTAGAACAATGAGTGTGAAATTCAGTTCAATTTTCCACATCTATCTATCTATCTATCTATCTATCTATCTATCTATCTATCTATCTATCTATCTATCTATCTATCTATCTATCTATCTATCTATCTATCTATCTATCTATCTATCTATCTATCTATCTATCTATCTATCTATCTATCTATCTATCTATCTATCTATCTACCTACCATCTGATAGATATATCATTAATCCACTTTATAAACACATAATCCGAGCCTGTTCTTTAAATGAAACAAAAGCTTCATCGTGTTACAAAGATGCAAATAGATGTTCTTCTTGCATCAGCTCTTTGAGAGCACATCAGCATCACTTTCTCTTAAAGGGGAAGCACAATGTCCCCCTTCTTCCACAGTGACTGTGTAATGCATTCCAATGGCCAAACAAGACAGCATTGTTTTTCTATCAGCATTATGTGACCTGGGTGGCATGGTGGCGCAGTGGTAGCATTGCTGCCTCGCAGTTAAGAGACCTGGTCCTCCCTGCGTGGAGTTTGCATGTTCTCCCCATGTCTGCATGGGTTTTCTCCCACAGTCCAACGACATGCAGGTTAGGTACATTGGCGATCCTAAATTGTGCTTGGTGTGTGTGTGTGTGTGTGTCCTGCGGTGGGCTGGAGCCCTTCCTGGGGTTTGTTCCTGCCTTGTGCTGGCTGGGATTGGCTCCAGCAGACCCCTGTGTTAGGATATAGCAGGTTGGACAATGACTGACTGACATTCTGTGACCTTGATCATAAATGGGCTACCTGTTTTCTGCTTCCCCAGCTAAGGACATTATGTTGCTACCTTCAACTGAAAAGATATGTTGTGGCCTCTAGCTAGCTCTCACGGGACCCTTTCTCTCTTTCCTTCACTCTGTCTCTTTTTGAAGTAGACATTCAGGCACACATTCAGTCCTTGCTTATTCCTGTTTTCTGTCATCTTGGAGGATTAGTTTTTTTGTCTTTCTAGGGTATTCACATTTTCTGTCTCTCTGTAATGGCCTTGGAGGTTTCATTCCTAAGGCATCATGCATCGCAGGAATGGCTGGCTCAGTGTGCCCTGCATTCTATGTCGACATTAAGGGCTCTCTGTCATTGCCAGTGTAAGTCTGCTTAGTTTTTGGAAGTTTTATACTGGGCTTGCCTGTGTCCATTGCCGCCATTTATAACCTCTGGCTAGTCAGGACATTTCTAAGATTATATGATTATTATAGATAAAAATGTATTGAATATGCTAAACACAGGAACAGCAGGAACAAAGAATGGATTGGTGGACCAACGGTTGACTATTGATTAAATATACGACTGACCTATCAATGCATAATTCAATGAGAAAAATGTAAAAGAAAACACCTATCCATCCATCCTGCATTAGAAACCACAATCCAATGTATGGGTCATGAGGGAACAGCACCAATCCCCAGTAGCAGGCATTTCTGCTAAATCAGTACAGGTATGTATTAGATAACATTTTTAATGAAATCCACAACCTTCAAAAACTAATTTCTGTCTTTATTCATGTTCCTTGACATATCTTTGCTATACTGCTACTGTAAGGAAGAAGATGATAGCCATTAAGCACACAGTAATTTCACACACACTCAAATGTTTTTAAATGATTAATTTATTATTTAAAAGTAAGAAGACATCTGGATCAGCCCTGACTTTCAAACATTACCTACACAGTTCTAAACCTTTGGTTAAATTTTTTGCATAAAACAGATACATCAGAAAAGTTTGGAAACAGTAAAATGACCATAGCCTGTCACCTCTAAGATATTTGAAGTGTTTAGTGTATCATAGTTTACTCATTTTAGTTTGCTTATTATAGTTTTAACTGACTAAAAGATTTTTAATCTTCTTTTAAGGATCAAGAAAACCAGAGCAGCACTGAAAAGAAAACATTCTATTAAGACAGGCGGTGTATAAAAAATAACAAAAAATGGTTTAAAAATGAATGTAATATAATTCTCCAATAGACTAATGGTTTGTATTCCTTTTATTGCAGCAAACCCAAAGCCTGATGATGAAAACCAGCTCACGGTACATTATACGGCTGGACAGCCTTACCAGGAGAATGTGTTTATACCCGGGAATAGGCCGCAATACTTGGAGAACCTGCACAGTGAGGCCCAAGAAGGCCTCAAATCACTGCAACAAGGTAAGTAGACATGTTAAACCAACTTTAGAGTGTAGTGTGCTCTGTTGTGAGACATTATTTGTAAGTACTCAAAAATGACAGAAACACTAATCACTAATCATCATGATAGAGAGTTAGGTAAGTTTGATCAAATGACTGTAGCCACAGGTAACCTCCTTGTTTAAGTATGGCAAACATTGCATTAATCACTATAAACATAAGAATACTGTTGAACTGGCTATTTAGCTTGTTTCCTTTTTCATCTAATGTTTTTACAATATAATTAACTTAAGATTTGACAATACCCACAATTCTACTTTCAACTACAGTGGAACCTCGGTTCACGACCATAATTCGTTCCAAAGCTCTGGTCGTAACCCGATTTGGTCGTGAACCGATCGCTGTAAACAGAAGTGAAAACAAAAACAAGCCCAGTGCATTCTTTAACTGACTTCTCTACCTTATGCGTCCAGCCCCCTCTCTCGCTCGCTCACCTGTGTGTGTGTGTCTCTCTCTCTCGCCTGTGTGTGTGTGTTTTTTCTCTCTCTTGCGCGCCTGTGTGTGTGTCTCTCTCTTGTGCGTCTGTGTGTGTGTGTCTCTCGCACGCCTGTGTGTGTGTGTCTCTCTCGCGTGCCTGTGTGTGTGTGCCTCTCTCTCGTGTGTGTGTCGCGCTCTCTCACTCTCTCTCTCTCTTGCTCGCTGCGCAGGAAATGCACAGGGAGAGACTGAACATGTACAAACCGAAAGGGAAACTGGCTTGTTCGTATAACGAGTGTGTGGTCATGAACAGATGCAAAAGTTTGGCAAACTTTTTGGTCGTAAACCAATTTGTACGTGTTTAGAGACGTTCATGAACCGAGGTTCCACTGTACTCTGCTTGGTATAATTTGCTCCATGTGTCTATGTCTTTCTGTGAAATAAACAGTGGCAAAAGTGTATGTGAAATTTAACATTAGCCAACTTTTATTTGTACCTTCCCATGTTCTTGGTGAAGTATTGGTTTCAAAGTAACAGTTGTCATACCACTGTACTTAAGTTCTTCATAATTTGTAAAGTTTTTGTCATGTCAGTCTTCAGTCTCTGAGTGTTTAAACAGAAGAAAGTCAATGCCTTCAGTCTTTCCTTAGAACTCAAATGTCAAAATCCAGGAATATGTCTAGTAATTCTGTACATTTTGTCTACTATTTTAAAATACTTTTTGTATTATGGATACCAAAATTGAATACACATTTTGGATTAAACTTTATAGATTTGTTATAAGCTTCAAGCACAAAAAAATCTGTATTTAAACTTTTAAAGAAGCTTTAAATAAGCTTTTACCTTTAACAAGGATTCTGGAGGGTTCATGAGAGAATGTCCAACCAGTCTTCATGTGTTTTGTGGACTTGAAATAGTCATACAAACGCATCCCTCAGGGTGTCCAGGAGTATGGTTAATGGGCATGCTGTTGCAAGCTATTTGATCTCTGTACAACCACAGCTAAATCTTGGTTCGCTTTGCCAGCAGTACTGTAAGTAAGACTCATTCCCGGTGGGTGTGGGACTCTGCCAGAGCTGCTCTTTTTCATTTTCATTCATAGTTTTTATTGACAGAATTTTTAAGCCAAGGAGTGAAGGGTGTCCAGTTTTGTAATCTCAGGATTGTATCTTTGCTTTTTGCAGTTATGGCTACATGAGGCTGTGACCTTAGAGCAGTTTCCAGATGATTGCAAAGTGGCCGGGATGAGGATCAGTGCTTCTAAGTCTGAGATCTCAGTGCCTCTAAGTCCGAGGTCATGGTTCTCTACAGGAAAAGTGTGGAGTGCTATCTCTGGGTTGGGAAGAGGTGCTGCCTCACGTGGAGAAGTTTAAGCATCTTGAGGTCTTGGTCACGAGTGAGGGAAGAAGGCAGAGGGAGATCAACAAGCAGATTGAAGCAGCTTACTTGATTCAATCTGCTTGTTGATCTCCCGCTGTCTTTTTCCCTTACTTGTGAACAAGGCCAGCGACCAAAGATCGAGTGATAGGTGGCTGGTGATGAAGGGCGGGTGTTGACACAGCATTTGCGGTAACAGAGCAAGTTAATACTGTCACGTAAAGTGTGTGATGAAGAATGCGATTTACTGTTTGATAATAGTGACAGTTCTTCAGGAGCTGATAGTGACAGCATGATAAATTCTGGTCCAAGTGTTAGAGAAGCATACCAAGGTGATGTTGCTTTGAATGTGCTGCTGTTTACTGGATCTCCGGGGCTTAAGAAAGAAGTACTAGATACAGATAACCCCTTACAGAATATAGTCTGTTCATAAATTATGGCATATTAGCTGTAATTCTGACTGAGCCCAAGATACAGTACTATATGTACACAACAATTAATACAGCAGCACACACTAAACTAAATTCCAGGCTGCATGAGTCTGATGTCCATTATGATGAGCTGCTGCATTTCTTTGTACTTTTTGTATATCAAAGCAGTGAAAAGCTAAGCAAAATGACACCTTTTATTGGCTAACTAAAAAGATTACAATATGCAAGCTTTTGAGGCAACTCAGGCCCTTTCTTCAGGCAAGATGTAATCTTTTTAGTTAGCCAATAAAAGGTGTCATTTTGCTTGGCTTTTCTCTACATTCATAATGGCTAACACGGTACAACACCCTAGTACTACGTATATCAAAGCGAAATGCAAACGCCTGAAGTCAGAGTGTGCTGGTCAACAAAACCTTTACAGTATGGACAGAAAAATCACAAGTGAGTAATGTTTCAGTTTAGTTCCCAGGTGTCTATGTTTTTGTGTAATTCACCTGCCACTTCGCACAGGAGAAATCCTTTTTGAAAATAAAATGGCACTGATTGAGAGATTGACTAGGTCATTATACAAGATCAGCATATTGTTGCTGACCAATCGCTTTTGCTTTAAAAAGGTTGTTTAACAACAAAGCGATATAAACCTGGTAAAATTCCTGACTTGACAATGTCTCTACTAAACTACAGGTAGGTAGGTGAAGAGAGTATGCCAACTGGTGACAAACTAAACCTACTAATGTGTTTTGTATTTATTCTGTATTTATTAATTTATCTTTTTTTAGTTTTACGTTCACAGCTAAAAATAACTGATATTGTGAAAATAATCTGGTGGCAGACTTAAGTTTTAAAATATTTGTCACTCTATTTTCAATCTTTCTCTCTCTCTCAAAATAGATAGTTGAAACATCATACTCTTTTTGTTTTTTACATCAGTCATATCATACATATTGCATACCAGGAATTTTCCTGCCTTGCATCCAAAGCTGCTGGGATAGGCTCCAGGTTTCCTGTGATCTTGCTCTGGATAAGCAAGTTTAGGAAACATATATGTTGCTCCTAATCTCAGATGCTGTTTCTGTCATTTTGTGGCTGTCCATACTCCTATTATCTGCTCTTACTCAAGTCTCACTACCCCTAACCTTGATATTACATGATTGCTTTTCTTTGTTTTCCTCAGTACAGCTGGTGGGGTCTGCACACTGATTCAGCCTAAAAGTCCTGTTCTCCCTAAGCCCTCGTGATTTTCATGATCACACCTATCAGAACATAATAGAATCTATTTTCTGATTTTTGATATCTTTTCAGGGAGGTGGAATCAGTGATCAATATGGCTGATAGAAAAAAAACAAAGTCCAGTATAGGAGATACTGAAGGAATTAATTGTAAGCACAATGTCTTGGAGCAAGATATGTTGTGTGCTGTAGACATTTCGAGTAAAAAAACCCTCAAACCTTTAAATTTATGTAAATTTCATCACAAATTGGCCCATTCTAGGCAAGAAAAGGAAAAGATGAAACGTGCCAACAGTCAGTACACATTTGTTCAGAACAAATGACATAGAAAATATTTTAAAAGCTATAAAATTGTTCATATTCAGTATCTGGTTTTGGTTATGTTTGTTTTTATCAGACAAAAACAAAACCAGATAGTAAACCATGTAGTGTAGTAAGCTTCCACTAACATTAAACTCCTATCCAAACCCGTTGAGTGTACAGTTCTGTCTGATTGTCACACAAAATTAAACTCCACAGTATTTCTTTAACCATACCATAATTACTAGAACTAAAACTTAAATTAATATGTATAAAAATAAAATAGAAATGTCTTTGTGGAATAAAAACTAAATTTAAACTAAAACTACATGATAAAGGAAAACTAAAGCTAACCTGAATTTCCAAGTAAGATCATAAATAATATAGAAATAAAAATTAATATAAAAACGCAAAACTATAATAAGCTTGATTTACATTTGGACTGACACATGCTGCATTGTGGAGCATTGTAAGTTTGTGCATTTTCTTACGGTCTCACTTATATATGTGGTAAATTGACAGTTAAATCCTGGCTACAGGGATACTGATGGAGACTTGTTTGATTTTGGTCAAACATTAGAACTTTTTTCATTCACACAGAGACCCAATGACACAAAGGAATAAGTGACCAAATAGTGAGGTGGACAGAAGACAGCACTCCTTTTGCAGCAACACTTTAAGATTATTCTGATTATCCCACATTTGCAAAACTTGTTTTTTGGTCATGGAAACTAATTAATTTTGTTTTTTTCAGTAAGCTGTTGAGGTTTCAGCACACAAAAGCAACCTTTCCTTTTCCACTGGACAACAAGAAATTATTATACTACAATGAAATTATATCAATGGATAAAATTGAATGTCTAACAGTCAAATGATTGATAGCAGAATTGCTAGTCATTTCACTATTAGGTTATAGACAGGTCATATTCACAATGTCTTTAACTAAGCATTTGCATGTAAGTTTACAGTAAATTACTGTTTACTGAATTGTTGTACTATTACAGTTAACATAAAAATTCAGGAAATTATCCATCCATCCATCCACCGTCCAACCCGCTGAATCTGAACACAGGGTCATGGGGGTCTGCTGGAGCCAATCCCAGCCAACACAGGGCACAAGGCAGGAACCAATCCTGGGCAGGGTGCCAACCCACTGCAGGACACACACAAACTCACCCACACACCAAGCAAACACTAGGGCCAAATTAGAATTGTCAGTCCACCTAACTTGCATGTCTTTGGACTGTGGGAGGAAACCGGAGCGCCCGGAGGAAACCCTCGCAGACATGGGGAGAACATGCAAACTCCACGCAGAGAGGACCCAGGAAGCGAACCCGGGTCTCCTTGCTGCGAGGCAGCAGCGCTACCACTGCGCCACTGTGCCGCCCTCAGGAAATTATTTTAAATTAAAAATGGTTAATTACTGTATCACGTTAATTTTATGGATCCGTTTACTGTGAAGTTACTGCATGGTATTGTATTTCTGTTGTAAAATATTGTGACTGTAATGCAATTAGTAGTCAGTAATTGAATGTAAATTTACAGTCAATTTTTTTACAGTGTGCTCTCACCTATGGTCATGAACTATGGGTAGTGACTGAAACAACTAGATTACAGATACAAATGGCAGAGATGAGTTTTCCTTGCAGGGTGTCTGTGCTCTGTCTTAGAGACAGGGTGAGGAGCATAGAAAATAGTAGAGCCGCTGCTTCTCCCAATTGAAGCGGTTCAAATATCTGATTAGGATGCCTCCTTAACACCTTCCTGGAGAGACCTTTTGGGCCTGTGCAACCAGATCTTGTGGTTGACTCAGGGCATATTGGACAGATTATATTTCTCGGCTGGCCAGAGAACGCCTCAGCCTCCCCATGGATGAGTTGGGTGAAAAATGACAAATTTCTATTATAATCAAGATTATTTACACTTAACGTTTAAACTGAATAATACATTTTTAGTATTTCAAATATTTGAAACCACTACAGTATCTCATTTATTATGTATTTTTGCCTCATAAAATATATTATTGCATTTCTTATGAACACCCCAAATTAGGGTAGCTTATGCTAACTCAGACAATTTTTTGTTAAAGTCACCTTCAACTTAATATTAAATATAAACCTAAACATATATTTCAGACTTTTTGTTTTTTCTTTTTTTCCAGAAAATGAAACTTTGAATGGAAATGGACTGGACTGTACAGATAACCAGAGTCTCAGTGTAAGTTATTTATTTTAAAAAAGCAAGGAGTTTGTTTTATAGCACTAGCCTTACAATTTCTTTTTTTCCCCAGTAATTTAAAAGAAATATATAATAGCTGTACTGTTGCAGTGACAAATGCAAAGTTGGAAAGGCAGATGATTTTACTCTTATTCTGAACTAAAGCAAGACAGGTAGTGTGTTTCATGTTAACAAAAACCAAAATGAGACAACTAGATGAAATAATAACAAACTAAGATAAGTATATCTATTATTTATTCAAAGACATTTAGAATAAAGCTTCCTTCTGAACTTAGCAACAGCATAGTGGTAGATTTTACTTTAGATGTTGCTTTGTTATTTACATCTAAACTTAATGTAAATCTTTGATCTTTTTACGGTAGTCTGCACGGACATTTCAGCCAGAAGATGAAACATTCCAAAACCGGACGTCTGATAATCACTTGGCAGACCCACCAGATACTCGATCACAACTGACGCGCACTGGTATGTAAAGGTTTATTCTTTCAGTGACAATTACTATGTATGGAAGGCAAAACAAATTGACAACATTAAATGCAAGGTATTCATCCAGAATCCTTCAAAATCGGTGTACTTATAAACCATTCAGTCATTCATGTGATATTTGGTTATTTACTATTTTAGCCTAGAGTTCCAAAAGACTCTTGTTAAAAACTTTCACATCATACCATTTAAATAAATTAGTAATAGATAGATAGATAGATAGATAGATAGATAGATAGATAGATAGATAGATAGATAGATAGATAGATAGATAGATAGATAGATAGATAGATAGATAGATAGATAGATAGATAGATAGATAGATAGATAGAATTTTAGTGGAAAAAATCAGGCACACTTATAACATGATATATATAATAGCTCTGTAATAGTTACAAAAGTTAACAAAAATACAATATAAATAGCTTAATTAATGAAATGTACATTTTCAGCAGTTCTTCAATATTAATGTCATTTGTACTGTTAGGCAATGTCCAGCATAGGAGAAAAGCCTCATATGCAACAGGTTATTTCCTGGAGCTCATTCACCCTGATAGTCATTTGGCCATTTCTTTAGTGAAAAGTGTCACTTTATTCAAAAGAATTTTGAACATTGAATGGCAGAGAAAAACAAGCACAGCAGCCACAGCATTCCACAGGAAGACTATCACTACACCAAATTAAGTCAGTACACCTCACAAAACAACATTTTAAAGCAGTTATAACAAATGGCAGTTTGATCCAGCTACAGAATATTAAAAAAATAAACAAAAAACAACAACAAA
The DNA here is from genome assembly GCF_900747795.2 of Erpetoichthys calabaricus. Classification (NCBI taxonomy): domain Eukaryota; kingdom Metazoa; phylum Chordata; class Cladistia; order Polypteriformes; family Polypteridae; genus Erpetoichthys; species Erpetoichthys calabaricus. Next base: position 44,209,512 of record NC_041407.2, read on the forward strand.
ACAGAGGGGTGAGACTTTCAGTGAGGAAGTGTGGTTTTTCCTTATAATCCTACTAGGGGGTCCGCCCCCTGCTCGCTTCGCTTTCCAACCCCCCCGCCTGTACTACGCGCCAGCCACTTTGCATCTCTGCCACTTGTGTTGTGAAGAGGGGGGCTGAACACACCCCACGGAGACATAGTCGCTCCTCTGAAACCCCCTCTTAAACAGTGATACAATGGGAAACAAATACAGCTTTTTTCACCTCCTCTTTGTTTGATCAGCTGCTGGCTTGCTGCTGCTGTTGTGCCGCGTGATCTGCATCTCACATGGTGCTTCGAACATTTAAAAGCCTGTACAGTAGCTGTCCTACTCTTTGCCTTTTATTTCCGGTGGTTACATTTCTTGGCACAAAGTCTCGTCTCACGGGACATGAGTTCTTGATATATTTTAGTTTATAATTTTAAAACGGAATAAGAATCTGAATATCTAACAACATCACATTAAAGTTCGATAAACTCTAAAAAGAATGATACCAAAGATATATATGTAGGTTTTAAAATAATCCCGATTTAAAGCGTGACAAAAAATGTCACATAAAAACGTCACATAAAATCGTTGCACTTTTAGGCTTAGGATTTTATATATATTCAAGTTTCAGATTACAGACTAACACACACATTTTCTGTATCACAAAGAAAACAAAAACAAACCACACATACGACACGATGTGAGCATCTTAAACCTTGAGCCATCTTTGACATTTGTGTGTATGAGTGCCACCCCTTATCATGCCATCACCACACTATTTTTGGATTAAACAATAATTAGATATTGTTTGTGGGGGAAAAACAGTGAAAGAGTCAAGGAGGATTCCATCATTATCTGGAGAATGGATGGAGATTAATGTTTGGCCAAGGGAGCATTGGCTTGTGTGCTGGACTGTTCATAAAGGAAAACCAACAGAGAAAAATGTCAAAATTTAGTGCAGAAGCACTGACTGATTAAAACTTGTTTAGATACAAAAATAACAAATAGTAACTTTCAATGTCTGGAGAGAAAAGAAGCCATAGAAATGTTGGATTTTTAATCAGAAGGAAGCAAATTGGAAGAATTAGTAATTCATCAGAGGAATAAAGTGGAAAATAAAAACTGTATTACACATAAGGGCTTGAGAGAGTCAGGCACACTGAGTCCCCAAAGGTTTGGGTGGGAGTAGAGTACAATAATTAAGGCTTGTGAAGAACTCAGGTATACTAACAAGGAATATGGTTGGTCTGGGGAAAAAGAGAAGAAACTTTGTATGATTAAATGGGAAAGCTTATTTGAGTGAACAAAGGATATGGATTGTATTTGTCTGACTGTTTATGCATTGCCCTACTATTAGGGTTTTGTGTGTCCTTTGCACAAATACATCTTGGTAAAAGGGAGTCCCTTGGAGCTTAGATCTTGTTTTGATCTTTGTTTAATAAATAATTTATTTTCTGCCTTAATAATGTCTTTTTGGTCAAAAAATGCAGGCAGTCCCTACTTTGGAATTTTGAGTAAACTTTTGTCAGACGCCTACTCTGCAACTTAAAAAGATGAACAGTCTAAAAGCAATTATGAGGAACCAGTATTTCTGTTTATATGACTTAATAAGTTGTAACTATGCAAACAAAAATACTGAGGTTTTGGGTTTATGTTTTTTCTCCTGCCACTTGACTCTGAAAATAAAAAATTGTGAAAATGAAACTTTACTTTACAGGACAACACATATGGTTAAATTTTCTCCATGTAGCTTAATTTTGAATAGTACAACAACTAAGTAGAATAAAAATATGCAAAAATGAGTAAATTGTAACAAAAACAAATTAGTCAAAATGGTGACCTACCTGTTCTGTAGCTCTTGTGTAAAGGTACTGACAATTAGTCCATTCACTTAGGTTGTAGCAAATTGTGTATGTGTTCATATAGTTTGGTTATCTAGTGATTTTTGATGTGAAATGTTAAAGGTTAGCAGAAAATGACAACAACTAATGCCTAATATATGGTGATATTTATACAGGTTCAACCTTTAAGCCGTTGACTGTTACTCCAAAGAAAGAGAAAAAAGGACAAAAGAAAAGTAGAAGAACAACAATCACAGGAATTCCACAGCAGGTCGAAAAGGAACTTGGTAGGTCTATTACATCACAAATAGATATGTTCAGAGTTTTTAAAATGACTGGAGTGTGAATCTTTGCTCTATATAAGTACAAGCCTAGAGTGTTCTCATTTTTATATATACATTTGTATTTCTTTCATTCAGCTTATGTTTGAATATAATTTTGATGTAAGTTAAGGAATCCTTTAACTAAAAGTGTTTTTTGCTTTTGTCACTTTTGTTAAAATAAAATCACTCTCTTCCTTTAAAACTTATTATTATGTTCATGTTTATTATGTATTTGAAGGACTTGAAAGGAAGCAAATTGACAAAACACATGGAGTGGGAAATGGAGCAGAGGATACAACTGACATTATAATTGCCCCTACAATTGATGGAGCTCCACAGCAAGAAAAGCCACAGGGCGTCCGTGTTCACTTACAAGCCATTGAGGCTATGGATCTGGTAACAGAGGAAGAGGCTGAACAGATCCTTCATCGACATATTACAAAGGTTTATCTGGATGACTCAGTACTCAATCACAAGGTTTGTCCAAGGCTGTCTCCACTGCAAAGACCAAAGTCTCTGGCTGTTCCTGGAATGACTACAAACAGTTGCATAAATGAACCCCACAGTCCAGTGATGTCAATTTCACCACAGGCCACTTACCTGTCTAAGATCATTCCAAATGCCATTCTGCCTTTCTCTGTGGACATAATTGAGATTAGCAGAAGTAGGAGCAGAAGCAGTGTTAGGACAGTTAGCAAAAGCAGCCTGGTGACGGCCAGCCCAGCACTCTCTCATTCCAGCATTAGGTTCAACACCCGGGGACTTATTCTAAATGAGTCATCTTCTGCCTCTGATTGGAGCCACTCACAGTCTTCTGAAACTATTGTATCCAACAATTCAACAATTTCTTCTCAGGGCAGCAAGAACTATGGTGAAGAGGTCCACCCTCAGGAGAAGACAGCGGAGAAATTAACTCCTGACCAAATGAGCATCAACAGCTGTTCCAGCTGGGTAACAGCTTCTTCCAATGTGGCTCCAGAAGGAAACTCTCTTTTGACTGTAACTCAGTCAGAATGTGGGAGAAGCAGTTCCCCATGTGTCAGCATGGAAAGTGCAGTTGAAGAATCTGACACAATAAGCATAAAAAGTGATAAGTCTTTTTCTAGAAATTTATCTGTCACAAAAATGAAAAAACCACCTACACCTCCAAGAAGAACTTACTCACTTCATCAAGCTGCTAATGGGAAAGCCGAAGAAAACCTAGTGTCCATGGCTGAGAATGGGAGTGATCCAGACCAATTAGCAAACAAGGACTCTTTGACAAAATATGGAGGGCGGCAAAGTCAGAGTGAAGAAGAAGATGTCTTCTCACCTGTTTTATTAAGTGAAACCAATAGTATTGATTTAAAAATGGGGGCTTCTTCACCTCCTGACAACTCAGTAAATATTTCAGCAACTACTAGCCACCTGACCACTGAACAGGTGGAGAACCGAAATAATTTGTTTTCTCTGAAAAGTAAATTTGAAAGGACAATGTCTCCCTCTAGTGGCTACTCTAGTCAAAGTGCAACACCCACACTTCCATCCAAGGGAATATGTTACCCACCTTCTCCAGTAAGCAAAAAAGCTAAGCCAATAAAGCCTGATAGGATCAATTCCTGTACTTCACCAGCAGCATCGGTTTCTTCTTCACTGACTTCTCTTTCCTCATCAACCTCAGAACCTGTTCAAAAAGAGCAAACACCTACAGTTTCCTCTCCCACAGCACAGCCATCAAAGAATACACTGATAACTCTTCCAAAACCTTTCATACCTGTGGGCAAGGTAAACGATTCTAAGGTTTCATCAAGGAAAGACTTGTTTTTCATTCCACCTCATCCTAAAGTTAAGGCTCCCCACCCGCCACCCCCAGAAGTGCGGATGAAGAATAAACGTACTGCAGAGATCCCAAGCAAGATGTCAAGGTCTGGAGATGCTAAAGAGCAGCCAAAGGAATCCTTGGAAGTGCCGAAGGAGAAGGCAGCAGGTCCACTTGCCCAACAGGAGACGAGGCTATCAGTTAATCACATAGCTCCTCCTCCCCAGAATGATGCCCCTTCATCTCCTTCACCTTCACCTCCTCCTTCTCATCAACCTCCACCTCCTCCTTCTAAAAATAACTCTGTGTCTTCTGATTCCTCTTCTCCACTCACAGCTTTAGAAACCAACCTTGACCATCCAACTTCAGAAATCATGTGGTCACTGCCACCTCCTCCACCCCCAGAGGAACATATATCTACTTTTGCTTCTGAGGATGAATTAGATTTCTCTTTCCCTCCACCCCCACCACCTGTTGCCACTGAGGCTGCAGACCCTCAGCCTGTGGTAAACACTTCAGATGCTCATTTAAATGCAGAGTCTCTTCCAAGTAACATGTTAACATGCACATCACCCAAAGTAAACACGGCAAAGGAAGCAAGTGCATTTAATGCAGAACCTTCTGAATGTCCAACAGCAACCTTGGATAATTTACTACCTGTTTCTTCTCAGCTGGAATCTACTACACAGCTTAAAGAGACTGTGGATGTGTCTTCCTCAGAGGTGTCTCACTTTGCACCACATAAACCAGCAGAAACACCTCAAAATATGCCTCAAGCACCCTCGCTTATAACTTTAAACAATCAGGTCCATGCAAGTGACAAACCGGTGTTTATAAAAAAGCAAGCAAGCCCTTCATATCAGGAATTTACAACAAAAGAGGCACTTGCCCCTGACCACAAAGAAGATCCCAGCATTCCTCTAGTGACACCTTCTCTTCTCCAGATGGTACGGCTGCGCTCTGTGAATGTAGGTAACCCCTCACAAATGGATTATCCTGCCACAGTGGTTCAGGAGAGTAAACAGGTGCCAGTAAATGGAACCAGCACTAATCAAAACATACCACCAAAACCTATTCGCAAATCATTGTCTCTCAAATCTCCTCCTGCAGTCAAGGAATCTTCACCTTCCTTAAAGTTACAGGAAGCCATTCGCATGAAAACTGCTGCCATGTCCTCCAAGGGCCCCAGTCTGCCAAAAACAAGTGTACACATGTCCACCACTGGACCTTGCCTTTCTCCATCAAGCAATAATGACAAAGGACTCTTTTCCCCTCTGTCCCCAGATGATGGGATAGCTAAATCTCCAGCTTCCACTGCCAGCTTCATTTTCTCAAAAAGCACCAAAAAAATTGTTTTTGAGACACCAACATCACCAGAAACTCAGACAGAGCTTAAACGGAACCTGGTGGCAGAGCTGATGTCCATTTCCAATTCTTCAAAAGCTACAGGTAGCCAACAAAGTGCGAACAGCAAACCTGCATTACAGAAAAAACCACCTCCAGTGGCAAAAAAGCCAGCTTACCTTCCGACGTGCACTTTAACTCAGCCAAAGACAACAGGGGAAGTTTTGTCACCTAGGCATGGCCATAGCTCTCACACTGATGTGAAGGTAGAAAGTAGAAGCAGCGTGGAGTCGGATTCAGCATGTGCCTCTCAGTGGAAGCAAGAGACAGCGCAACTGGCAGGCCAGCAAGCACAAGCAGTACATGCAGACACCTCAACAAGTAAGGACCCTTTTATATTATTAATGCAAGGATCAATTGTCAATGAGACAGTAGATGGACTACACTGAGCCGTCAGTTCAGTCTAAGCAGTTGTATGATGGGTAGCAGTCATTGTCAAAGACCTAGCATAAAATACTTGTTATAAGCATATAAGATGAAAAAGAATGTTTTTTCATGGAAAGTCTTTTAGGGAACACCAATTAAACTATAAATCCACTTTATCAAATAAACAGATTCTTCTTAATCTGGACTCACAGTATAATGTTTAATTCTCTGTCACTACTTTAGTTTGCCTATTTTTAATACTTACAAACCTTTGGGGATATAAAGTTCACAATTGCAATGCACTTGTACCCAGGATTATGGTCCTTTTCCTCTATATGTCCCCCAGGTATGACTCACCATCAACCTTCCTATTGTCCTCACCCAGATTGGTTTAGCTGAGAAAGGACTATGGCTCTCAGCTCTTAGTGGTTAAAACAGAGCAAATGTACAGGCAGGAAAGGGGGCTTTAATGCATTTTAATCTTTAAGCATTATTAATATAGATGGTTTGATAAGCAAAAACAAAATAATGTGTGAATGCTATACAACCTAGTATTGCTAGTCAATTAGTCTTTCTAGGCGGCCCATTTCTTGCATTGCTTGAAGTATCAACAATAACTTGGAGCATTCTTGGATTCACCTCCCCCTCCTCCTTTCTTCTCTCGCCCTTTTTTCATTCTCTCTCATCTGATCAGTTCATTTACTGATTTTATAAAGCTCTTTGCCATTATCCAGTTCATCAAACTTAAATCATGTTTCCAGCTTTTACTCATGCTTCTGACATCATAAATGGGAGCCAACAGGTCTGCATGCTTGTATAATTTTTGAAATTGCTTTTAATATTATTTGTGCATCATGGTAGCAGTTCTGCATTATACATTTGATTTAAACCAGTTCTTATCTCCTATCAAGAAAAACATGCATAGCCAAGCAATACCGTAGACTTACAATAAAGCAGAGCTTATTAAACTCCCTACTTAAACTTCTTCTTCTTCTTCTTTCGGCTGATCCTGTTAGGGGTTGCCACAGCGGATCATCTTTTTCCATATCTTCCTGTACTCTGCATCTTGTTCTGTTACACCCATCACCTGCATATCCTCTATCACCACATCCATAAACCTCCTCTTAGGCCTTCCTCTTTCCCTCTTATCTGGCAGCTCTATCCTTAACATCCTTTTTCCCAATATACTCAGCATCTCTCCTCTGCTAATGTCCAAACCAACACAATCTCGACTCTCTGACTTTGTCTCCCAACTGTCCAACTTGAGCTGACCCTCTAATGTACTCATTTCTAATCCTATCCTTCCTTGTCACACACAATGCAAATCTTAGCATCTTTAACTCTGCTACCTCCAGCTCTGTCTCCTGCTTTCTGGTCAGTGCCACCATCTCCAAACCATATAACATAGCTGGTCTCACTACCGTCCTGTAGACCTTCCCTTTCACTCTTGCTGATATCCGTCTGTCACAAATCACTCCTGACACTCATCTCCACCCATTCCACCCTGCCTGCACTCTCTTTTTCACATCTCTTCCACAATCCCCATTACTCTGTATTGTTGATCCCAAGTATTTAAACTCATCCACCTTCACCAACTCTACTCCCTGCATCCTCACAATTCCACTGTCCTCCCTCTCATTTACACACATGTATTCTGTCTTGTTCCTACTGACCTTCATTCCTCTCCTCTCCACAGCATATCTCCACCTCTCCAGGGTCTCCTCAACCTGCTCCCTACTATCGCTACAGATCACAATGTCATCAGCAAATATTATAGTCCACGGACACTCCTGTCTAATCTCGTCTATCAACCTGTCCATCACCACTGCAAATAAGAAAGGGCTCAAATTTGATCCCTGATGTAATCCCACTTCCACCTTGAATGTATCCATCGCTCCTACTGCAGACCTCACCACTGTCACCCTTCCCTCGTACATATCCTGTACAACTCTTACATACTTCTCTGCCACTCCCGACTTCCTCATACAATACCACAGCTCCTCTTGAGGCACCCTGTCATATGCTTTCCCCAGGTCCACAAAGACGCAATACAACTCCTTCTGGCCTTCTCTATACTTCTCCATCAACATCCTCAGAGCAAACATTGCATCTGTGTGCTCTTTCTTGCCATGAAACCATACTGCAGTCTCCCTCCTAAACCCCTCCATGCTTCCATAGGTATGTTATCTGGGCCAATGGCCTTTCCATTTTTCATCCTCTTCATAGCTGTCCTTATTTCCTCCTTGCTAATCTGTTGCACTTCCTGATTCACTATCTCCACATCACCCAACCTTCTCTCTCTCTTGTTCTCTTCATTCTTTAACCTCTCAAAGTACTCTTTCCATCTGCTCAACACACCTTCCTTGCTTGAGAGTATGTTTTCATCTTTATCCTTTATCACCCTAACCTGTCACCATCTTTCCCAGCTCGGTCCCTATGTCTAGCCAATCGGTACATTTCCTTTTCTCCCTCCTTAGTGTCCAACCTCTCATACAACTCATCATATGCTTTTTCTTTAGCCTTCGCTACCTCTCTCTTCACCTTGCACCTTATTTCCTTGTACTCTTGTCTACTTTCCGCATCTCTCTGATTATCCCACTTCTTCTTTGCCATCCTCTTTCTCTGTATACTCTCCTGTACTTCCCCATTCCACCACCAGGTTTCCTTTTCCTCCTTCCTCTGTCCAGATGTCATGCCAAGCACCCTTCTTGTTGTCACCCTTACTACATCTGCTTTAGTTGCCCAACTGTCTGTTATCTCTTCACCACCACCCAGTGCCTGTCTCACCTTCTCCCTAAACTCAACCTTGCAGTCTTCCTTTATCAACTTCCACCATTTGATCCTTGGCTCTGACCTCACTCTCTTCCTCTTCTTGATCTCCAGCGTCATTCTACAGACCACCATCCTATGCTGCTTAACTGCACTTTCCCGTGCCACCACTTTGCAGTCTTCAATTTCTTTCAGATTGACTCTTCTGCATAGGATGAAATCCACCTGTATGCATCTTCCTCCACTCTTGCACATCACCCTATGTTCCTCCCTCTTCTTAAAATACATATTCACCACAGCCATGTCCATCCTTTTGGCAAAATCCACTATCCTCTGATCTTCTTCTTTCCTCTCCTTGACACCATACCTACCCATCACCTCCTCGTCTCCTCTGTTCCCTTCACCAACATGTCCATTGAAATCTGCCCCAATCACCACTTTCTGTCCCTTGGGTACACTGTTCATCACTTCATCCAACTCACTCCAAAAATCCTCTTTCTCATCCATCGCACACCCAACTTGCAGTGCATATTCACTAACAACATTCATCATCACACCTCCAATTTCCAGCTTCATAATCATTACTCTGCCTGACACTCTTTTCACCTCCAAAACACTCTTGACATACTGTTCCTTCAGAATAACCCTTACCACATTTCTCCTCCCATTCACACCATGATAGAACAATTTGAATCCACCTCTGATCCACCTGGCCATACTCCCCTTCCATTTAGTCTCTTGCACACACAATATATCAACCTTCCTTTTCTCCATCATATCTGCTAACTCTCTCCCCTTACCAGTCATACTGCCAACATTCAAAGTTCCTACCCTCAGTTCCACTCTCTTTACCTTCCTCCTCTCCTCCTGCCTCCGGGCATGTCTCCCCCCTCTTCTTCTCTTTCTTCAGCCAACTTCCTACTTAAACTAATAATCAAAATATGAATGTAATTCTTAAGCAAACACAAAAGCATTAACAGGCAAGGCAAAATGTTCTGTAGCTAAGTAACAACCTGTTTTAGCGTAATAGGCTTTTTCAGCATAGAGGGCAGCGATGGTCTACTTTGTAAACGTTACAAGAAACGTTCTGCTCATTCAAGGAAAACTTTTACTCCTTCCTCCAACAGAAGTTAAGCTTCTTCATTGTTACATTCTGATTAATATGACTATAAAACAGCATTCAAAATTGTCAGGGAAACTAAGTCATAAAATCAGAGCATTTAAAAAAGAGCCCCCATTCACCAACAATTGCACCTGGAAAAAACTCTGCTTATGTGAAAGCCTAAACAATAATTAGACAGATAATTACAGGTAACTATTGTACTAATGAATAATACCTACTGTAAGGTGATATTCATATGTGGCATTTGGGCACCTTATGAGGAAGAGTTAGCCACAAAGGGCTCAAAATCTGCAAATCTGGAATGATGGAAGCTTTACTCTTCTGAAGTCACATGCCTTCTGTCTCCAGATATAGTAATGAGTATTGCTCTTATCTCTAACTTACATCATACAGGTAGAGAAACCTGGCAGACTTAAATATAGAATGTGGGCATTTGCATCATACAAAATGTTGTAGTACAGGCTTTGCTTAATTGTATGCTTTTACAAAAGGGGGTTGAATGACCCAGAATTGGATTAAGTGATTTTGAGCATATATGCATATAATTTTAATTCAGCACTGTTTTACCTGACTAAAACTGTTAATTAATGGATTGGATAAAGAGGCATTATTTGGCTTGACCGATAAATACATATGAGTGCATTCAGCATATGAGTGAGTGAAAGTTAACTTCACTGGTCAGATTTACTTCAGTCAACAAAGTGATGGTGGTGGTTTTATGGCTATAAATTTGTATCATACAACCTAAATATGCTTTCAATATGAATTACCGCAATATGATGACCATCTCTTCACTAATCATTCATTCCTGGTTTGAACACCTCTTCTGGCTGTTGCCTGTGAGGAGTCTGCATATTCTCCCCACGTCTGCTTCCTTTTCCTCTCACATCCCCAAAACATGCATGTTAAGTTGTTCAGTGATTCCAGATTGCACTTGTTTGAGTAGGGAGATGAACTGGTGCTCTGTCCAGGCCTTGCAACGATTGCTACTAGCAAACTCTGACTTACAATATGTGGGTTGGTTATATCATGTAATGATATGTTGTTTTACTGTATTGCCAGGTTTGTATTTTTGAACATAATTATCAGAACCGATGTCAACCGATGTCTGGTACCTTCCAAGAACTTTTAAACATGCCTTGTTCTAAAGTCCCTGGTGAACCAATCCCATAATCCCACATATACATATCCTTAAGTACATTGGTATCCCCTTGATTCAAAAGATGTATAGAATGTGAGTTTCCTTAAAAGGCACCTGATTTCTCAAAAACCTGAAAAACGTCCTTATTCACTTTGCCTTGAGTCACATACTTTCTATTCTGATCTCTATTTTTACTTGGAAAGAATACATTGTATAGCACAAATACCCCCTAATATTAGCATCCTCTTAGCTCTTTTAGTGGGTTTTTGCAGCCTATGATGTGCACAACTCCAGTACATGCATAGCCAGGAGGTTTTTGACATCTACATAGTGCCCCCCATCTTTGTACCCACTGGGGAACACAGCTTATTTTATTCCATGATGCTGTTTCTAACCAGTCTGATTCATTCACAATAAATTAGCCCCATATTATTAGACCCTACCGTGTTTTGAGGATGAGTTCAAAGAATACCCACAAGGTTTCTCATACTATCCTAGTGGTTTCAGGATCTCCATCCAGCTTTGCAAGTTGCTCATAGGAAAAGCACCTGTTAAATTTAAGAGCGACCCCCATACTATCTGTATTGTTCTCTTTAGTTCTATTCAGCCCTGACCCACCTTTCTCTAACTATGTGGACTGAAGCCTGCAGAATATCTGCATGATTTGCTCCATTTCTTTATTGCTATGCAGCCAACCACACCTTCCGCTTTACTAACAATGCCATTAATGTACTGCATCAACTGGCTTCACTTAAATGTGGGTCTGCACAAAGCTTCAAGGAAGCCTGCAACTGAATGAGTTTTTATCATTTTTTTGGGTGAAAAAATATCATTTTCAGTTTTTTAAAGAATGTCTTTATATAAAGAATACACATTTCACACTGTTTCATTGTAGAAGTTGTTCTATTCTTGTTGAGTCTTTCTTCTGTTAATAAAACATTTCTTTCAGCAGCATCCTAATCGATCCATTGTCTGAGTGACGTAAGTCTTAAACTTAAACACAATGTTAATTTATATGATGTGCCTTCACAGAACACACTCACTCAATTTATCCTGTGCATTCTTCATTTTCTCTGTTTTCATTGATTTTCCTTTAATTGAAATTCCCACTATAAACAGAAAATTTTAGAAGTGGAAACTTAGGTTTATATTGAGTTCTGTCTCTAATGTCTTTTTTTTTTTTGCTCTGGACATTTTGGAGCAGCCACCACAATCATTCCATATTTTCTTTCCAAAATAAAACAAATAGTGATGAGCTAAGTGATTTGCATAAAAATTAATTAGCAGCAAAACTCAAGTTTCACTTTGTAAACAAATTTGCAAAATAAATTGCGTTTTATGTCCAGCCAAATTCACACCATTCAGAACAAGAAGAAAATCATTTAGTTCCTATCTGGAAGCATTTTCATACATTAATTCTGACATATGACATTTAAGGAAAGATCTCTTGTGAAAATAAAATTTTAAAAATTACTGGATTTATGCATATCCTTTGCTAGGAAAAGAAGGTGAAGTGGGAAAAGAAGTGGGAGAAGTTTTACAGCAGAGGTAATACACACAGTGTTGTGTTTTGATGTGTCTTTGTGTGGAAAATATGCAGCATGCCATATTTAAAAAAATGTACCACAATTCTCCACAGTGATGTGAATGAGAGGCAGAAAAAGAATAGATTTTACTGATGTAGTACATATTACATGTGTTAGACAGCTGCAGAAAAGAACACCAGTAAATACGGAAGTGTAGATGAGACTTTAGGAAGCAGTATTCCTTGTTTGCTACACAAAAAATAAAGCTTTAAAACCCCAAAATACTCTAGAGAGTGAAAATGCCTGCAAAACTGAATGCAATTCGAAACTTGCCTATTCCACTCATCACTAGAAGCAAACAATTCTTCTACATTTAGCTTTCTGTAATGAGATTACTTCACTGACTGACCACATTATTAACATTTAAAGGAAGATTTCCTAAATAAATAACAGCAGTGACAATAAGCTGTGACAATCAGTGACGAGTTTTGTTTTTTTTTTGTAAATCTACACTACTGTTAGAAGAGAATACTGAAAAAACACATTCATCAAAGTGCCATACTTACCAGCAAAGGGACTGTGACTGCTGGTCATTGTGAGAATGAATCACCCCCAGACTTTCTAGTCAACTGCTGTATGTACCTCTAAAACCAGCTGGTATTTGTTCATCTTTCTGCTTGCATGGTTTCCTCTTTCAAAACCATGATTACTTTGGATGGTTGATGGATGGATGAAATTGGTAAAATTATTCTGTTTTGTTTTAGTCTGTCATTTCTTTTTTGTGCTTTTCTTAATATTATCTAGTAGTAAAATGAAGTATGTTAACTCATAGTGTAGCACAACTATTTTATTGGCACAACTTCTTTTACCTTTTTTTATTTATTCATTTTACTTCTAACTTTTTAGTGTTTTCTGTATCACAGAATAGCACACTCATTAAACAAAACATAGAAATAAGGAAAATAATGAGATGGTCCCTGTTCAAAAGTTTGCATACCCTTAGTTCTTACTACTGTTTATTGTCCCCTTAAGCATCAATGATGGCATACAGTCTTTTGTGATAGTTGTGGAAGAGGCCCTTGATTCTCTCCGGTGGTAGAGATGCCCATTCTTCTTGACAAAAAACCTCCAGATCCTATAAATTCTTGGGTTGTCTTGTATGAACTGCACGTTTGAGATCTCCGCAAAGTGGCTCAATGAATCAAGGTCAGGAGACTGTGATGGCCACTCCAGAACCTTCATTTTTTTCTATTGTAGCCATTAAAGGGTCAACTTGCACTTTTGTGAAGATCCAAATGCGTCCCATGCGCAGCTTCTGGACTGATGAATGCAAATTGTCCTCCAATATTTTCCGGTAACATGCTGCATTCTCCTTGCCATCAATGTTCAATATGTTACCTGTGCCACTGTTGTTTACATCCCCCCAGGGCAGAGATCCACCTCCATGTTTCACAGGAGGGATGGTGTACTTTTTTTCATGGGTCTTGCATTTATGTTTGTGACCAACCATAAGTTCAATTTTGGTCTCATCAGTCCAAAGGACTCTGCTTGAGAAGTTTTGAGGCTTGTCTAGATGATGTTTGGCATATTGTAAGTGGGCTGTTTTGTGAGATTGGCACAGTAATGCCTTTTTTCTTGCAATTCGACCATGCAGCCCATTTTTGTTCAAGTACCTCCTTACTGTGCGTCTTGAAACAGCAATACCACTTGTTTACAGAAAAGACTCTATTTCAGCTGAAGTGGATTGTGAGTTTTTCTTGGCATCTCAACCAATGATCCTGGCAGTTGGAGCTGAAATCTCGGTTGATCCACCTGACCGTGGCGTGGTAAAAACATAACCCCTAACTTTCTATTTTTATATCAGAGTTTGAACACTACTAATAGGCATTTTCAGATCTCTAGATATCTTTTTATATCCTTTTCCTGATTTATACAAATCAACAACCTTTTTTCACAGGTCCTTTGACAGTTCTTTTGCTTTCTTTATGGCTTGGTATCCAGCAAAGTCAGTGCAGCTCTACATGAATTTAAATTGACTATCCTCATAGGTGGCGCAGTGGTAGTGCTGCTGCTTTGCAGTAAAGAGTCACTTCCCGGTTCCTCCTTGTGTGGATAGCGCTTTGAGTACTGAGAAAAGTGCTATATAAATGTAATGAATTATTATTATTATTATTATTTATACACAGACACTGATTAAAATCCAAGAGGTTACAGGTGTGGACACTCTCCCTTATGAACCTGTTTGTGTCAACTTGTGTGTATATATTCAGCCCCGACATTCAAGGGTATGTAAACTTTTGATCAAGCCTATTTGGGTGATTTCAGGTATCGTTTTGATTTAAAGAGGGCACACACAATAATGTGATAATAAATTGCCTCACCTGAGCACACTCCCTAATTAAAGAAAGCTTTCTGCATGATTACTTATCTTTTCCAAACAATGGCCCATATTTCACAAATCCTGTCAGGGTATGAAAACTTATGAGCAAAGCTGTATTTTGCAAGCTTGACTTGCAGGAGGCTCCTCTCACTATCAGTCTCCTAACATCAGCAAGTGGGAAACATCTCTTTCATGTCTCATGCCTTGTTTTCTTATTGCATCCAATTAAAAAGAAATAGTGAAGATCTAACAGGTTGGAAAAAAATGCCCTTTTTATATGTTGCCAAGTTGAACTGATCAGTGTTTATGCTTCTTTTTTTCTTATTTCCAACAGGTAATCAGAAAATAGGAACTGCTGAAACTCCAACCCCATGAAAGATGCAAATTTTCTTTTCTGAGCAACCAAAAATTCAGGACTTCTCTCAGGAACCCAAGCAGGTCAGAGGTCAAAATGAGAGACTAGCAGGAAATATAAACTATAAGAAATGACAATTGTAAAAGATTATAAGCCTTAGCCTCACAATGGCCTTCATATTTATGCAAAAAAACTGGTGTTGGTCTTTATTATTTGTTAATATCTTTATTTGGAAATATTGTTTTAAAAGAGGAAGTGGCATAGTGCTGCTGCCTCAGAGGTCCAGTGTCTTGGGTTTAATCCCACTCCCCTTTGTTGTCTTTGTGGAGTTTGCACATTCTCCCCATATCCTTTTTTGTTTTTGTCCCACATGCCCAGGTTATGGTAATCAAGGAGTCCAAATTAGCTCAGTGAGTGTGTGTGTGTGTGTTTGTGTGTACCTAGCAAAGGACTAGAACACAGTTTTTTCCTATTTTGTGCCCACTGCTGCTGGATAGACACCAGTCTGAATCCTTAATTGGATTTAGTCAACTTTGAGAATGTATGTGTGTTATGAATTGTATTTCTATGTGTCGCTCAATGTTAACTCACAGAATCGCTCGGAAAGATAAAAGACACTGAGATCAGGTGGTGGTTTGGCCAGCTAAAGATGTTGTTTCAAAAAAAAAAAAATCTTGTGTTTTGAACAAGAGGTCAGGGTCCAAGCTGATTGTCTCGTAACGACAAGCTTGCAACTCTATTTTTTATAAAAATAATTATGATAAAAATTTTAAAATGCAGATGCACTATTCCTGTGAGGGGTGCACATTAGTGATGAAAATATTATAAATCCCCTTTTGCAGATTTTCTTATTTTCTACTGTATTAATTAGATAGGTGCTTCAAGCTCAATCAATGTATATTCAGGTCAAATTCAAATTTATTTTTAGTAGAGCACTATTTGCTAAACTTTTTTCTCAAAGCGCTTTTATAAAATAAAGACAATTTTAAAACACTATGATTTTGAAAGAGCTTCAGATTTTTTTCTTATTTTGATTTTTTTCTTTGTTTTTAAGATATTTATAGCACAGATGAAAAATATTGCTGTGTTAAACACATATTACAATACTAAACCAAAAAATATCCTTTAATCTGTAAAGGTGAGCTTAAATGATAATGCACTTTTTTCTATGTTCCTTTCATTGTTACGTGTTTTCTTATTACTGATACCATCAAGCTGCTCATAAAATTTACAGTATTGTCCTTCAAAGATGTGCACATTAGGGATAGCTCAGAATGTGCTGGTATTGTCCACTGCTCCTCAGGCATTTTGTGTGTTAATTATTCTATGTGAACATCTAGCTTTTGCCGAAATTGCGTAATACTTTACTGGTAATGGCAAGATACAGAACAAACACACAAAAACCTGAGGACCTCAGAAACTGCACATGTCAGGTTACACAATAATACTGTCCCATTTTACATGCATGGTCTAAAGAACACATATCTACGAGATGGCTTCTGTAGTGCTCAAAATTGTCCAGCTCTACAAACAGCTGCTCTTGCGTTCCAGAGGGAAAGAAACTATGAGCTGCTGTTTAAAATGAAACAGAAATCACAAAGGTTAAATCTATTATGAATTGGGAGTTAGCATCTATTAACAGTATTCATGCAGAAAAGAGAAGTACATGCGATGCTACCTTATGTGCACATCTAGAATTAACACATCAGTAACACGAATGTCTTCAGAACTGAAAATTCTATATCATACAAAATAACCTTGACACTCTTAAACATATCCATATTAAATCTCAGTTTTCAACTCATCAGCTTCAATTTGGTTAACGCTCGGTGTCCTTCTTACGAATAAATTGTATTGACAGACTTTACTTACTTTCTTTCTCTTAATGCATTAAGTAAAAGTGTACAAACACATTTCAAATGTACCTGGATGGCTGGGATCTAAACCAGGTAAACTAATTTTGGTTGCAGAATTTGACATCTACTGTATAGCTGGCTATGTCTTTGTTACATGGTTAAAATAAATTCATTAAAATGAATTTTGTTTTGATTTTTTTTTTCCCCATTTTGACTAAAGGTATTGAACATTTGTAGGTATTGAATAAAGCAGAACAGCATTCCCAGAACTAAGCTCACTAGTTAGTCGATGTTATTCTTAAGACTAGTAGTGCTGATTTATACCAGCCTCCACCCCCAATCCCTACAACTATCTGCTAAGCTGACAGCATTGTTGCCAGTTCCTGTATCCTTTTTCATGTTTCAGCACCGGAAACGCCTTCAGAGGCTCTACCTGGCATAAGTGTAATAAATGACAACATGTTTATATCACAGGAATGGAAACAGACAATATGATCATTATAGCTTTAATTCAGATCAGAATTACAGAAGGTGTTTTTAATTACAAGTCAGTAAAATTAAAGTCAATTACAGCATAATTGGAGAGGGTTGTAATAGCAGATTCAAGCCCTGGTAATAACTGATTATATACACCCACATCTGTACTCTTGTAAGTGCCTTCCCTTTTAAAGCAGCACCCAGGGTTTCGAAGAGGCAAGACATGATTTGCAGTCTCTGCAGAGCACTGGTTTGAACTGAGGTAACATCAGCTGAAGTTGCATTCTAGCAGGAACAGCAGGTGATTCAGAGGACTCTTGACCCAATGCTGACTTTCTGTATGCTTTACTATTATCATCCAGAGTAGTGAAGTTGGCTTAATGGACTGCAACAGTGATGAAAACAAAACAACAAATATCCTTGAGATCTTTTCAAACAGAGATGGGACAATGCAGCAGAAAGTTCAAAATTGTCTTTAACTAATGTTTCCTCCTTTCAGTGATTTGCAGGTGATCTGTCCAAGTTTTGTCATAATGTTTCTTTCTTTCCATTGAGCAATGCAGCCATCTGAGATGTGGAAGTCAACCTGGCATTGAAATAATAATAATAATTACTCATATTAATAATCTCATTCTACTTGCTCATCCTTGTTGCCAAATTTCCAAAGTATATAGTGAAATGCTTTATTTTTACACTATGCCAATGTTATAAAGTCATGACAACACCATCTCTGTAAGTATCAAATTCAGCTAAGGATTTTACCTATTCCTTTGCAGTACCCATGGGGGACTGTAATATTTATATGCACAGCACACATGACTCTTTCTTCTAAACAATATTCTTTCTTCTAAACAAACATTACAACATTTTATTATAGCATATTGCATGAAGACTGACTTTGTTGTATGCCCTGGACGTATTGCTGTTAAAGTACCTGCAGCTTCTCAAAAACTTTCTTCTTTGGTTTTAATTCCTCATCTGGTTTGCCGCCCTCGTACCCTTCAACAAATACATGGTCACCAGGAGCTGATCCCTCTGGTGGGTTAAGTGGTTCCACTTTCTTTCCATCCATATCTCTGTAGAGAGAGAGAGAGAGAGAGAGAGAGAGAGAGAGAGAGAGGTAAGGAGCACACACTGATACAGCGCATTCCTGCACCCACCACATGACAAACCAACTCAGGATCGCAGATTAGGACCTGAGTGCAGCCATGCAACGGGTGACACCTCAGCACCACACTAGTTCAGAAGGAATGGAACCAGTGTGACGATTTTTACAGTGGCTGGAGTGCCAATTCTGCCACCAACCCCCAGGTTTTTTTCTGCAGGTTGGAGGGCTTACATGCAGGGCTGGATGCAGATTAACGTCATACCCAGGATGGAGCAATTGCAGGTTAAGGGCCTTGCTCAAGGGCCTAACGGAGTAGAGTCACTTCGGTGTTTACAGGATTTGAACCGGCAACCTCTGTGATTGCCAACGCAAATCCCTAGCCGCAGAGCCACCACTCCGCCCTGTAGGCAAACAATAAAATGTGAAAAGGCAGGCATGAGCTTCAGTTTGTAGTTATCACTGTTCAGCTATTCATAATGCCTAGGAATCCATTTTGAGGTTGAGAGACAAACTCAGATGAATGATTTCCGATATTAGGTATAGATTCTATTTTAGTAAGTAAACACTGGGGCCTCGAGGATCTATAAAACATGCTTATGCTCGGAAACACGCATAAGCCAATTTCTTATGCAAAAAAAAGTTGATAGCAAGCTTTAAACCTGAAACTGGCTTAAAAAGTTATGGGAAGTTTCAATCACGCAGACCTGCAGGGCAATGAAGTAAACAGAAAATATCATTTCATTGCACATTTCAATGTCATATCAATTGACGTCATTCTGATGTCCATTCATGTAACTATCCATCCATTTTCTAATCCTGGTTGTTCTAAAGCTGTAATGGAACAGGGATCTGTAATTTCTACATGATGATCTCCATAATGTAGGCTCAAATTCAGCACAAACACTCCAGAAGGACTAGTCTAGGACGTCTACATTGTCTTGGAAATCGGTCATCTTCATGGAACAGGACACAAATACCATTAGAAATATTTAAATGACAGAAAATGTTTGTGTTTTTTAGTTTGTTTTTCTATGAATTTTATTTGTGGCAAAATAAGCAACTTTTATTTCAAAAGGTTAGAAAATGTATGCAGAGCGTAATATTTGGATGCGGCTTATTAAACCAATTGGAAAGTTCGGGTGTTTTCTGTTATTTTTTTACTTAATCTAGAAAACAGATATCATATGAAATATTTTGCAACAGGGACGAGTGTGGCGTGTGCTGCAGATCTGGAAAATACTGGAAACAATATATTTAAGTTAAAATAACTTCTATTAAGCTAAATCTGAAGCAGTGAACAAACCTCTAATTGAAGAGTATTTCTCTATCTGTTGAGAACTGGTGACATTCAAGTGAAAGTTGCTTTGGGTAGGAAAGATTAAAGTATTTGTTGAAAACCCACTTACCCAGGGCTGGAGGCAGCTGGAGCCTGTCCTACAAAAGGTTGAGGGCAGGAACAATCTCTGGACAGGATTCAGCCCATCACAGACACACACACGCACACGCGCACACACACACACACACACACACACACACACACACACACACACACACACACGCACACACACACACACACAGGCGGGCAATTTAACATTGCCAATTCACCTAACCCGTTTTTGAACCGTGGGAGGAAACTGGAGTAAACCCACGTGAAAACTGCACTCAAGGAGCACCTGGGACATGACTCCTAGACTTCTTACTACAAGGCAGCAGTGGTACCACAGCAACACCATGCACCTAATCTGTCGATTATTAACATATTTACATAATTGTGGCCACTCCTTAAAACTCTGCCAAATGTAAGTATCACCTCAAGTTCACATTCATTAAGTTTTCTGTGTTCTCCCATGGTTTGAAAATAAAGACCAATTTTATATGGTGATTAGGTCATTAATACGTGGTTATTGGTGGGAGGTGATGAGGAGTGTGCATACATACAATTTTTTTTAATGCATACATTCTTGTCTTTCTAGTATAAGTAAAATTATAGTATGGAACATAAGCAAGGTTTTATCATGTCATTTTTTAAATGTCATTTCTCTATGTAGCTTCCAACCTTCTCAATGCACTTGCACCAAAACCTTTTATTCTGCTCCAATCCAGGCACTTCCAGGCAGGTGAGGCAACTGCATTGAGAAGGGTGGAGACAACACTGAGAAATGATATTATCAGTTTTGTTAAGGTTCGTTCCATTTTCTAACTTTAGCTTGACTCCCCCTCATACAAACAACACAGTGCAGGGTTAATTCAAGTATAATGTGTAGCAGAGAGAACTTACTTGGAAGCACACAATAACATGGCCTGGGATTCTATGCCCCTCATCTTCTGAGGCTTTAGGTTACAGAGCAATACCACCAGTCTGTCCTGAAGGTCTTCTGCCGAGATGTAATCCACCAGCCCACTGACTACCGTTCGAGGTTCTGGTTCCCCAACATCAATCTTCTCCACAAATAAACTGTTAGCATCAGGATGCTACCAAAGCAAGGAACAGGCTGAGCCTTTTATACTAGCAAGGAGAGGTTTTCAAAGGTTTTAGCATTTTAAACTGGTTTAACAACTAACTAACTAAAAGTTATGTTTGTAATCTTAGCTTCTAATTAACTTTGTAATAGAGGCAATTTGTAAGACTGAAGCCAATATGAAAGCTTTCACTTTCATAACAATTACATTGTCATTGACTGTATACTTAATTGGTATGGGTTCTGTTTTTATGCTACTGTTCTAAATGCAAGCAAACCTGGCATTGATAAACCAAGGAATATAAAAAATACATTTATCATACCTTTTCAACACTGATCACTTTACCAATACGAATATCCAGCCTTGAAGGAACAATATCATCATTGTCGGCTGTTTTAGGATTTCCTTTTGGTGCAGCTTCTGAAATGGTAAACAGCACATGCCCTTACTGTGCTAAGAGACAGGCGATTATAAGCAAACCACTTAATATTAGTTTTTCACTGGCTTTAAAAGCCAATTTCTATGTCATCCTCAGGCACCAGTGGTTCAAAATAATCATGTTAAGAGCAAAGGCCACCGACAGGTCACATGACTTACTCTGTTTTACAAGGTCAGGGTAGGCAGAATCAGTAAGCTTGATCAGCTCAGGATTTTCAAACTTCTTCCTGATTGGATCAAGCAGCTTATTCAGTGAAACCTCCACAGATGATTTTAGATCTCCTGGGTGCACATGCTGAGAATTCAGGAGACAACAGAGAAGAATAAACATCTCCATCAATACCACAACTGATTTATCTTACAGCCACAAATCAGAGACTCCCTCATAACCCTTAAATGTAAGAACTTCCCAGGTTCTTTTAAATGTGTCTGTAGTTTCAGTCTTTTGTGACTGGTGCACTACAAGAGATGGCAGCACATTAGTGCTACGGTATAACTTGGCAGGCTCAGAAAGCAAGAGAGAATTACACCTTACATGATTCCATTCCATTAGAAAGGGAGCAATACATTATATTGTTTTTGGGGAGAAAAATCCAACTCACTCCTCTTTTTAAAAATATGGAATTGAAACATCATTTTTATTTGTGTACAAAACAGATTTTATATTGTATTACACCCAATAATGTTAAAAAGCCAAGAGTTATCAGCTTTTAATATGCTGCATTGTATAGTGTCCCCTCTATAGTTTTTGTCTGAACATCAGTCAGGCAAAGGTAATCAAATAAGCATGTGAAAAAAGCAACACGCACCATCTATGGCTTCAGCATCAAGATCAGATTTAATCAAGAGATATTCCTTTACCACTGCACTTAACTTTTATCAGCTGCCAATCTCAGTTTTAATACTACACTGCACCTATTCACCTCTATAATTATTTCAGTCTCTGGCATTGTTAATATGTTTGGCTGTTAGTGACTGAAGCAACTGTCTTTTAAGGGACCTCGACCCACTTTTGAAAAAATGCCTCTTATTGTATGTATCTGTCCTAACAAACCTTAAGTTATGTTTACCATCAAGCATGTCAGAAGAAATAATAAAAGCACCTGTTCTGCAAAGTCCTTCACTAATTCTTCATATGCTGTGTATGTCTTGTCTCCCCCGAACTTGGGATCCCTTCGAATGACAAATTCTGGAAAAATAAATAAATACAAAATACATTAATATCTCAACATTTTTTATTTTTCCAAGAATTCTTAAAAGCAGAGCACATGTAACAGAATGTTTTTAATGTAGAATACAAATCTTGACAATAGCCTGGATTTTTTAGTGACTCCGTGACCCTGTGTTAGGGTATAGTGGGTTGGATAATGACTCTTAGAACTCAAGCAATCATCAAAATGTGGTCACTGTGCCCCTGTAGGTCCATCATCACTTTCTTCACTGGTGTGTGAGGATGGCAAGTCGGCAATCATGCAGAAGACCAATCTGTGAAATTTGGATTTATGAGAGAGTGCTAATTGGGTAGCATAGTGATGATGAAGTGATCACCTCTACCACACTGTTCCACAGTGCTAGAGCAATATATGTGAAATGTATACACTTTATCTGGGCATACTGGCTCTTCCTTCATCACAAGATGTGCATATTATCTGGACTGGAAGCACTAAATTTGGTCAAGTGTGGATGTGTGTCTATGTTTGTCTAACATGTTCGCTCCACATGTGCAACTGGCAACTTGTTCATAACTGGTTCCTGATCAGTAAGTAGTAATGTTATGATCAAGTTCTCGTAATGGGTTTGGGGAGTTACTAAAAAAAAATAAGAAAAGGCAAAACATGGTAATGGAGAAAAAAGGTGATAAAAATCATTAGGCTTCTAATCTTGGCCTTGTTGATCCCTGTGAGTCTACATAAGCAAACATACAATCAACAATAGATAAGCCAGTGTGACTGAATGTGCTCTGTGATACACTCCGTTCCTGTATGTACTAAATGCTGTTGGATTGGGCTTGGGTGACCCCAAACTGCTACACGTTGTTTTAGAAGCAGATGAATAAATGTGTTTGGAAAATAAATAGCGCTGATGGCAACATTAGAAAAAATAGTTCATTTTATTTACTGTATGTAGCACCTTTGCCATTTTCAATGTACTTCACAAATATACCAAAAGCATTAAACGTCACACATATGTTCACAATGTTACCAAAAAATGCAATACTTTTATAAAATAATAGTGTTATTTTTTATTAATGTTGGCAATAAGCTTTGGTAGCAACACATATATGGGTATTTTTACTTCAATACGATAAGTATTGTGTTACATCTCTCTAAAAAGTATTCTGACTACATAATGCACGTTATGCATTACCTCCAACACTGAATATGATATATTAAGGTAAGAAAGAGCTTACTTCTACTAAAAGTTCTAGCTAGATATGCCAATCACTTATTTTTATTCAGGTTGAAAACTACCCCAAAAAATCTGCTTTGAGCTGAAATTTTATATTTAAATACATACAACAAAGGTAATGTGCAAGAGCACATGACAGATGATGGGAGAGGCAGTTCTCAATGCATAGCTTACATGCTTTAAGGATCCTTCTTTAAAGAATTCCAGGCATTCACACTGGAAATTACTGTCATGTTCAATAGCAAGTTTAACAAAGAGTGGAAGTACTGCTACAATTTCTGAAATGCACAAAATCATCAGGACCACAAAAAATATACACGATATTGCTCAAGGAAGTCTGAGATTATATAAACCCTTGTTTTCTGGGAGAAATTCCTGTAGATTGGAAGCTAGCAAACAACAAAGGCATTTAGTCCAATTCACTGCTGACTAGCAAGCTCAATATGTATGGTGGGAAAATAAGTGAGATCATTTTTTTGAGACAGAAATATAAAATGAAGTCTATTTTATCACAGTGATAAATACATTAGCATTGTATGCAGTGCTACTTTTGAAAAGCTTTTGATAAGGTACTGCATGAGAGAGAAATAGATTGAAAGAAACAGGATGTCAAGACACACTGCACAGATGGATGCAAATTGCCTTAAACACAAGAAACAACATTTATTAAATGACAAACTCACTATATGAGACCACATAGAGATTAGTCCTATGGTTGCTGCTCTTTTTAATCAGTAACATAAGTAAGAATTGCAAGTAAAGAGGTTGTTAGATAGCAAATGACAATAAACTAGGTGGACTGGTGAATACTCTTGGAAGCAAAACTCATAAAAGACAGTCCTGAACAGATGTCAACACTAGGCATGTTAACTTTACTGTAAATACATACATGGATTTAGGCATGGGAAGCAAAAATATTAGATAAAATTTCAAAATGTAAAATCTGAAATGTAAAGCTATGCCATATGAGAAGGACTTGATAGTTTTAATGGACATTTCCCTGTGCACTTTCAAACAGAGTTCAAAAACAATGAGGAAGGCTAATAGGATGTTGGGTTATAGCACTCTCTGCTTTGAGTAAAAATCGAGGAGGGCTATGGTTAAGCTGTAAAACACCCTTGTGAGTCCTCCATTGAAATGCTCTTTGCAGTTTTGGTTTCCATGTTACAAGAATGACAGGTAGGAGCTAGAAAAAAAATATCCATAGATCAGCTAGTAGACTAATTTGATTAAGTTCCTCAACAAGAACATAAGGGCTTAGAAGGAAGCTGGTTAAGGATACACTTCACATAAATGTTACAAAGCATTTCTTTGGATACAGAAAAATCTTCTCTTTAGGGTATTTTAGATGAATACAGAATGATGATCCATGCTCTTATACTAACTCACCATTCTTCCTTTTAATACAATTCAAGTATGCTACATTTTTACATCTCACACTGATACTTGAATATATTTACTCAGATCTGTCAAATAAACATCCAACTTCTTCCACGTAGCTGTCAATGCTGTGTTTTTTGTATTCTCTGTGTTTTTACTCTATGGCTCCATTTGTATATTTGATAATGTATTGTAATCTAATTTGCACTAGTGGACCACTGGGTAAGACAGCAATCCAACCACTGTTTTTCAATTCCTCATCCAATTATAGAGGCATTTTAATATTGTTTTTAAAATACCTGCTGCCGCCAGTTTATCAGAGGTCCATCATGTGACGCTAAGGGAAACGCTACCTAAACAAGCTGTTTTTTCTTCCACAATCACCTGATAATACTCCAATGAAATCAAATTAGTATGACAGGATCAAACGGCAATAAAACTATTCTTATGTTTCTTCCAAGAACTGGGATCCCACCTGCTAATTAACTTTTGCAAGTACTGACAACAGATCTGAGATCTCTACTGTATAAGTAACTGGGTCTGTCATTTATTTTTTTTGTAATTTTGAAACCTTACAATTTATTACATATAAGAAAAGACTTACAAACATTTGCAAGCTCCAGTCTGCATGTATTACATCTTTAGTCTTACTGTATGATTTCTATTAAATATCCAAAAGTAAACACTTTACAATTTTGTTTAATATTACTAATTACTTATTCCAGCTTCCAAATTAAATCTGAACTACATCATAAGCAAGAAAAATCATCTATACGTCCTTGTGCTTCAAAAATAAAAAAAGGAGGTTTAAGAGTGATTTTGCATTTTGAACTAAATAAATATCAGATAAAGCATATATTTGAATTTCACACAACTTTCATTTACTATACTCCAGTCTATTTTGGGATTTGTATGGAATGAAATGGTTTTCCTGAACACGGCTCTCTTTGTAACACTTTGCCCATGAAAAATAAACTTATTTTATAACTGTTGGTTAAGTCATATGAACTACCATCTGTATTGTATATATGGCTTCATTTAAATTTGAACATACCACATATATACAGCTTGTTTTGCTGTATATAATGTATTGGTGAGACAGGAGTTGGACTGCTTGCTGCAGTTCTGGTCACCAAACTTACAAAAGTAACATCAAAACACCAAAAAGTGTTCTACAAATTAAATATATCATTTTTAAAATAGTTTCCAGCAACTGATAGTTCAAACAAATATATAGTGAGGCAGAGAAAGGAATGTCATGACTCAAAGCTATTACTAATATGGCAATTAATAGTACACTTAATAGTACACTTCATGCTAGCAGATGTATTGAAATGGTGGACTCCATTCTGTCCTGGAGGTGGATTGAATAAGATTTTGTTCCTTCGTTTATTTTGTGGAGGATACAATCCTTCAGCAAACACAATCTTCCAGTGGATTAGGACTTGACAGGTCAGTACTTGGCAAGCCATTAAGTAAAGTTTCCCCAATAAGAGGCCTGCATGATTCAAACCCCTGACCCACTATCAGCTAGTAGACCTATGCCAGTATGTGTACATTGGCTAAGCCTGTTATCTTACAAAGCTGAGTCAGAGTTGTGTAGGTAGTCTAGTGTTAATTCACTATAGCAACTGGCATGTTCAAAAATGAACAAACATAGCATGTTTGTTCTGCATACACAAAAGCCAAGGTAAGTGCTAAAAAGTTGATAATGAAAATTGGCAGTTGCATTCTGGTAAGACCAACCAATTTTGCTTTATTTTACTGGATCACTGAATGCAAAACTTGGCAGTGAATGTGAAATTGGCACTTCTAAAACACTCCAGAATCACTTTAAGAAAAACTGCCTTGAGAGCTGAAACCAAAGAATAAAAATTTACAGCATTAACCTACTGTTATTACCACCCAAAAGACTGTATCCATACAGCAGACTGCAACACACATAATCTTTTTCACAATGAAAAAACAATCAAAACAGATTTGGAGCTTTAGGGACAGGGAGCATTATCAAGAAATGGTGCAGTGAGAAGAGTGGAAGCTTTGGCAGAAGAATGCCTGCCCATTCTTTACTCTCCAGTTTAAATAAAGCAGACTTCATGTTGTTCAACATTTACACATCTTGTAAAAGGTCAATCATAAGACAGTTGTATGTGTTTTGATTGTTCCTCACATATGGGTGCGGTACTGCCAAATTATTTTCAAAAATATACTGAGAAAATAAAATGGCTTGGACATGGATAAAATCATGTCTGTCATAAATGACAACAATCCCCCCATGGTTAAAACAACACAACTACCTGGTAAGCTTGCTAGCTACTATTAAACTTACTCTAGTGGCATTTCATTACATCATTCACAAGTCAGTGTGGTGTGGGAAAATGAAAGACTCCATAGATTCAATAATAATAAACATATTCAGTGGCAACTCCATTCTGTAACACTGCTACTTCAGAGCTCGTTAGAAGAAATATTGCAGATTGTTGCTGCATAATAATGAGCACTGTTTTAGTGAGGACTGAGTAGTAGAGACAGTGTGCAGACTAGGTTGAGAGCAGATTTGTTCTTTTTTTTTAGGAAGCTTGCACAGCCAAAAGGCTCAAATCTTTTTAATTTGTTTTATAAATTACAGAAAAGGAACAGGATACATACATTTTTACATTATATCATATCTCAGCTAAATCAGCTTAATTTGCAGCTACATGGCAAGGATCATACTTTTGCAAACATACAGTATACCCACCCACTGAAACTTTCCAGAGCTACAGCGACACTGCCAGATAAACAAAATGTGAGAGGATTCTCTGATGCATGAATTCATGGTAGAAATTTCAAGGATCAGTTTGGAAGTTCCTACAACATCTGTTCTACATCTCTGCAAAGGTTAGAGAACTGCTGAGGCCAAATGACCACCTCCATCTCTTGATGAAGCAGATCTTCAAGTGAAGATCTTAGAAACACTAAAATTAATTTCTTTATAAAGTAACACAAGGATATTCGTAGGAGTGACTTCAAAATGGTTTCTCAATTCAAATGCATTAGAGCAATTGCAGTGCCGCTCCTCACAATATACTCCTCCAAATGTATAAGTGAATCACCACTTTCTTCAATAAACATTATCAAAAGCCATAATAGTAAGAGATTACCTAGTGCACATCTGGATCAGAGTCTTCATATTGCTACAAATGAACATTCACCCCCACCAACTACAGGTCTCTAGGACTCAGATTATGTCTGGTTTGTCTGCCTCCTTTTCAACAATCTGGCAGTGGTTCTACAATTGGCTGAAGGATAGATGCTGTTGATTTTCATTTATGTTAATCAGTTTCTGCTTTGTTTTGATGTATTTGAACAAATCTGTATTTTCATATGTGACAGTTATTTTTTAACCTTATGTATTTTTCCTTGTAGTTTGTACTGTATTTTCAGGTGGTGATGACAGATTGGCCACCTAGCTCTGTGAAGACAATTACAGTGGTAACTCTGGTCACGACCGCAATTCGTTGCAAAACTCTGGATGTGACCCGATTTGGTCGTGACCCAAATATAATTTCCCATTAGATTGTATGTAAATACAATTAATCCGTTAAAGACCGTACGAACTGTATGTAAATATATTTTTTTTTAAGCACAAAAGTAGTTAATTATACCATAGAATGCACAGTGTAATAGTAAACTAAACGCAAAAACATTGAATAACACTGAGAAAACCTTGAACAACAGAGAAAACTAACATTGTAAGAGTTCGCGCTACACCCTTACAAACCACTCGCTATAAACACTTTTTTTAGTTTTAAGCACAGGAAAAAAAAAATAAATGGCACTTCTCTTGTGAAACTTTTCAAACTATCCTCTACTGGCTTTATATTCCTCACCTTTGCCACTTGAAGAAGGTTTTTTTTTCAGCAAATCGCCATGAATTTTCCTGGCTTTCTCGCATATGATTGCCTCGCTTACGCTATCCCCTGCAAGTTGCTTCTTGTTCTACCACACTAGCAACAGTTTTTCTACCTCTTCCAGCACTTGAGGCCTCTGCTTGGTTAACATTGTAACTCCTTTTGCAACATTAGCTGCTTTGTTAGGCCCTGTATACGCAAACAAAAGAAAATGGGAAACGGAGAATGGGCAATCATCGGCACGTACGAACGTGCGTAGGGAAACTGGCCGCCAGTGTTTTTGTTCGCCACCAGAGGGTGTGGTCGTGAACAGATGCAAAATTTTTGATCGTAACCTGATTTGTACGTGTTCAGAAAACATTCATGACCAGAGGTTCTACTGTATTTGTGTTCTGTTTTGTGTATTGTATTTACCTCATTTTGTGACACCCATTGCACAGCCAACCTACCTGAAAGGGTATCTCTCTCTGAATTGCTTTCTTCCATTTTTTCCCCTACAAGGGTTTTTTTTTGGGTTCTTGTTTTCTTAGGCAGTCAAGGCTAGGGAGCTGTCAAAAAACAAGGCCTGTTAAAGCCCATTGAGGCATTCCTTGTTAGAGTTGGGCATGTTGTTCCAGCTGTTGTCGTCTCTTGTGTCAACGCACTACTATTACTCTCACTGAATGATGCGTAAGTTTACTTATAAAGGTTAGGCCTACCTAACTAGCTACATTCTGGATTATTGTTAAATAATGTGATTCAATATGGTGTTTACAGCAGTGAACTGGTAGTCAGTGACTAAAATGCAAGGAAGTCAGTACGTATGACTTTTTGGGGGAATACCTATATTGTTAGCTTACCAGAGTGTAGAGGAAACAGGACATATTTAACGAAGGACAAGACTCCATTATTCTCAACATTCCCTGGTTCACAGAATGCCTTCTTTAGTTTCTTCTTTAGATCTTCTTTTTTATCAAGAAGGTCAATTTTTGATTCCTGTAATCCACAAAAAAGGGCAAATGATGGCATAATACACAATGTTTACATGATTATATCACTGTGAAAACCTAGATGATTACATTTTACAGAAAATATATTTAAGAAGTTTTTTATTAAGTTTCCTCATAGTGAATTACTCAGTGATATGTTTGAAAATATATTGAATCTTTTCTTAGTGACTAATATGCCTTTTATGTACTTTACTAAGGAAGCAGCATGAACTCTACATCTCCCCCCAACCCCACTATATCACACTAACATTCCTAGGCCAGAAATATACCTCCTCTGAAGAACTCATCTTCCCTCCAGTCAGGCCAGGTACCATTGGGTTCATGAGGTGAATACGTTTTGTGTAACCAATGGAAGGTAGGTACTGCAGTGAAGAAAAACAAACAAAAAAGGAAATAGTTATAGTGGACTAATGGGCCAGTGGACAAAACAAAACCCTCAAAAGAGGCAAGTCTCGCTGCCTTGTTCTCAAGCACATAGCATTGCTGCTGTCTGACCAATTATTTTGTGATTATTTTTGTATTGGACTTCAAAATTAGGACTAAAAAAAAAAAATAACAGAGCACAGGAAGAGACCTTCATATTATATATATATATATATATATATAATGTCATGACACTGTCATGTCCCTGAGGCCCACATGCCTGGCACACCAAAAAGGTTTCTATATTTGAGTCAAGTTAACTGTTGGGTTAGCTGACAAACAAAATTTTATCATTAGGTTACTGTCTTTCCATTTTTTTATGAAGCGAGGAGAAACCCCAATGATTTCTGCAGCTGACATTTCATACATAATGAGATTGTAAAAAGAGGACTTCCATCTCGAGAAAGTAACAAATTCAGAGTTCTTCCATTGGGAAGCTATAAGGAGCTTAGCTGCTATTGTGGCTAATGAAGTAATGTACTGATGAACAGAGAAGGAAAAAGGAAGAGAAATCTAAAAAAAGTAGAGTAATAAGAGAGCAATGAATAGAAACAGATAAGATAGAGGAGAATGTGAAAGCAACTGGGGCCCAAAGAATAGCAATGGAGGGGCATTCCCAGAACATGTGGAGAAAGGTGGCCTGTACATAAGGGGAGCATTGGTGGCAAAGTGAATCAGCAGCCAAACCCATTAGGAAATGCTTTTGATGGTAATAGTAAATTCTATTGACAATATTATATTGGATGTGTTGATGGTTAGAATTTCTTGAGGAATTTGTTTTTGAAAATTGTGTCCCACCACGATGGCATTGAAAGGGATAGGTTGTGCTCCATTTCTGAAAGACTAGGACAGCTGTAGTTATTCATCATGAAAGAGGGCGTTCAAAATGGAGATGCATTTAATGGAACACAAGGGCAAGAAAGAGTAGTCAAATAATGAATGATTGGGGGCTGAGGTCTTAAGAACAAACAATCTGTAGATAAAAAAGAAAGAAGAGGAAAGTATTGCAAATTTCTCTTTCAGAAACTGGAAGGAGGCAAGCCTGGTTCTATTAAACAAATCGTCGAAGGGA